>NC_134687.1:636793420-637147106 GCF_050947455.1 Rhinoderma darwinii
CTGTAATATATGATGTATAGAATATAATATAATAGTTACAGGTGCAGTAGTCACATGATGGTGGTGGTGAGATGACGTGTTACATGTGGAGTTACTGTAATATATGATGTATAGAATATAATAGTTACAGGCGCAGTAGTCACATGATGGCGGTGGTGAGATAACGTGTTACATGTGGAGTTACTGTAATATATGATGTATATAATAGTTACAGGCGCAGTAGTCACATGATGGCGGAGGTGAGATGATGTGTTACATGTGGAGTTACTGTAATATATGATGTATAGAATATAATATAATAGTTACAGGTGCAGTAGTCACATGATGGCGGTGGTGAGATGACATGTTACATGTGGAGTTACTGTAATATATGATGTATATAATAGTTACAGGTGCAGTAGTCACATGATGGTGGTGGTGAGATGACGTGTTACATGTGGAGTTACTGTAATATATGATGTATAGAATATAATAGTTACAGGTGCAGTAGTCACATGATGGCGGTGGTGAGATGACGTGTTACATGTGGAGTTACTGTCATATATGATGTATAGAATATAATAGTTACAGGCGCAGTAGTCACATGATGGTGGTGGTGAGATGACGTGTTACATGTGGAGTTACTGTAATATATGATGTATAGAATATAATCGTTACAGGCGCAGTAGTCACATGATGGCGGTGGTGAGATGACGTGTTACATGTGGAGTTACTGTAATATATGATGTATAGAATATAATAGTTACAGGCGCAGTAGTCACATGATGGTGGTGGTGAGATGACGTGTTACATGTGGAGATACTGTAATATATGATGTATAGAATATAATCGTTACAGGCGCAGTAGTCACATGATGGCGGTGGTGAGATGACGTGTTACATGTGGAGTTACTGTAATATATGATGTATATAATATAATAGTTACAGGCGCAGTAGTCCACATGATGGCGGTGGTGAGATGACATGTTACATGTGGAGTTACTGTAATATATGATGTATAGAATATAATAGTTACAGGTGCAGTAGTCACATGATGGAGGTGGTGAGATGACATGTTACATGTGGAGTTACTGTAATATATGATGTATAGAATATAATAGTTACAGGTGCAGTAGTCCACATGATGGTGGTGGTGAGATGACGTGTTACATGTGGAGTTACTGTAATATATGATGTATATAATATAATAGTTACAGGTGCAGTAGTCACATGATGGTGGTGGTGAGATGACATGTTACATGTGGAGTTACTGTAATATATGATGTATAGAATATAATATAATAGTTACAGGCGCAGTAGTCACATGATGGCGGTGGTGAGATGACGTGTTACATGTGGAGTTACTGTAATATAGGATGTATAGAATATAATATAATAGTTACAGGCGCAGTAGTCACATGATGGCGGTGGTGAGATGACATTACATGTGGAGTTACTGTAATATATGATGTATAGAATATAATATAATAGTTACAGGTGCAGTAGTCACATGATGGTGGTGGTGAGATGACGTGTTACATGTGGAGTTACTGTAATATATGATGTATAGAATATAATATAATAGTTACAGGTGCAGTAGTCACATGATGGAGGTGGTGAGATGACGTGTTACATGTGGAGTTACTGTAATATATAATGTATAGAATATAATATAATAGTTACAGGTGCAGTAGTCACATGATGGCGGTGGTGAGATGACGTGTTACATGTGGAGTTACTGTAATATATGATGTATAGAATATAATATAATAGTTACAGGCTCAGTAGTCACATGATGGTGGTGGTGAGATGACATGTTACATGTGGAGTTACTGTAATATATGATGTATATAATATAATAGTTACAGGTGCAGTAGTCACATGATGGTGGTGGTGAGATGACGTGTTACATGTGGAGTTACTGTAATATATGATGTATAGAATATAATATAATAGTTACAGGCTCAGTGGTCACATGATGGTGGTGGTGAGATGACGTGTTACATGTGGAGTTACTGTAATATATGATGTATATAATATAATAGTTACAGGTGCAGTAGTCACATGATGGTGGTGGTGAGATGACGTGTTACATGTGGAGTTACTGTAATATATGATGTATATAATATAATAGTTACAGGCGCAGTAGTCACATGATGGCGGTGGTGAGATGACATGTTACATGTGGAGTTACTGTAATATATGATGTATAGAATATAATATAATAGTTACAGGTGCAGTAGTCACATGATGGCGGTGGTGAGATGACGTGTTACATGTGGAGTTACTGTAATATATGATGTATATAATATAGTTACAGGCGCAGTAGTCACATGATGGCGGTGGTGAGATGACGTGTTACATGTGGAGTTACTGTAATATATGATGTATAGAATATAATATAATAGTTACAGGTGCAGTAGTCACATGATGGTGGTGGTGAGATGACGTGTTACATGTGGAGTTACTGTAATATATGATGTATATAATATAATAGTTACAGGTGCAGTAGTCACATGATGGTGGTGGTGAGATGACGTGTTACATGTGGAGTTACTGTAATATATGATGTATAGAATATAATAGTTACAGGCGCAGTAGTCACATGATGGCGGTGGTGAGATGACGTGTTACATGTGGAGTTACTGTAATATATGATGTATAGAATATAATATAATAGTTACAGGCGCAGTAGTCACATGATGGTGGTGGTGAGATGATGTGTTACATGTGGAGTTACTGTAATATATGATGTATAGAATATAATAGTTACAGGTGCAGTAGTCACATGATGGCGGTGATGAGATGACGTGTTACATGTGGAGTTACTTTAATATATGATGTATAGAATATAATATAATAGTTACAGGCGCAGTAGTCACATGATGGCGGTGGTGAGATGACGTGTTACATGTGGAGTTACTGTAATATATGATGTATATAATATAATAGTTACAGGCGCAGTAGTCACATGGTGGTGGTGAGATGACATGTTACATGTGGAGTTACTTTAATATATGATGTATATAATATAATAGTTACAGGCGCAGTAGTCACATGATGGTGGTGGTGAGATGACGTGTTACATGTGGAGTTACTGTAATATATGATGTATAGAATATAATATAATAGTTACAGGCGCAGTAGTCACATGATGGTGGTGATGAGATGACGTGTTACATGTGGAGTTACTGTAATATATGATGTATAGAATATAATAGTTATAGGTGCAGTAGTCACATGATGGTGGTGGTGAGATGACGTGTTACATGTGGAGTTACTGTAATATATGATGTATATAATATAATAGTTACAGGCGCAGTAGTCACATGATGGTGGTGGTGAGATGACATGTTACATGTGGAGTTACTGTAATATATGATGTATAGAATATAATATAATAGTTACAGGCGCAGTAGTCACATGATGGCGGTGGTGAGATGACGTGTTACATGTGGAGTTACTGGAATATATGATGTATATAATATAATAGTCACAGGCGCAGTAGTCACATGATGGAGGTGGTGAGATGACGTGTTACATGTGGAGTTACTGTAATATATGATGTATAGAATATAATATAATAGTTACAGGCGCAGTAGTCACATGATGGCGGTGGTGAGATGACGTGTTACATGTGGAGTTACTGTAATATATGATGTATAGAATATAATATAATAGTTACAGGCGCAGTAGTCACATGATGGCAGTGGTGAGATGAGATGTTACATGTGGAGTTACTGTAATATATGATGTATAGAATATAATATAATAGTTACAGGTGCAGTAGTCACATGATGGCGGTGGTGAGATGATGTGTTACATGTGGAGTTACTGTAATATATGATGTATAGAATATAATATAATAGTTACAGGCGCAGTAGTCACATGATGGTGGTGGTGAGATGACGTGTTACATGTGGAGTTACTGTAATATATGATGTATAGAATATAATATAATAGTTACAGGTGCAGTAGTCACATGATGGCGGTGGTGAGATGACATGTTACATGTGGAGTTACTGTAATATATGATGTATAGAATATAATATAATAGTTACAGGCGCAGTAGTCACATGATGGTGGTGGTGAGATGACGTGTTACATGTGGAGTTACTGTAATATATGATGTATAGAATATAATATAATAGTTACAGGCGCAGTAGTCACATGATGGCGGTGGTGAGATGACGTGTTACATGTGGAGTTACTGTAATATATGATGTATAGAATATAATATAATAGTTACAGGTGCAGTAGTCACATGATGGCGATGGTGAGATGACGTGTTACATGTGGAGTTACTGTAATATATGATGTATAGAATATAATAGTTACAGGCGCAGTAGTCACATGATGGTGGTGGTGAGATGACGTGTTACATGTGGAGTTACTGTAATATATGATGTATAGAATATAATCGTTACAGGCGCAGTAGTCACATGATGGCGGTGGTGAGATGACGTGTTACATGTGGAGTTACTGTAATATATGATGTATATAATATAATAGTTACAGGCGCAGTAGTCACATGATGGCGGTGGTGAGATGACATGTTACATGTGGAGTTACTGTAATATATGATGTATAGAATATAATAGTTACAGGTGCAGTAGTCACATGATGGCGGTGGTGAGATGACGTGTTACATGTGGAGTTACTGTCATATATGATGTATAGAATATAATAGTTACAGGCGCAGTAGTCACATGATGGTGGTGGTGAGATGACGTGTTACATGTGGAGTTACTGTAATATATGATGTATAGAATATAATCGTTACAGGCGCAGTAGTCACATGATGGCGGTGGTGAGATGACGTGTTACATGTGGAGTTACTGTAATATATGATGTATAGAATATAATAGTTACAGGCGCAGTAGTCACATGATGGTGGTGGTGAGATGACGTGTTACATGTGGAGTTACTGTAATATATGATGTATAGAATATAATCGTTACAGGCGCAGTAGTCACATGATGGCGGTGGTGAGATGACGTGTTACATGTGGAGTTACTGTAATATATGATGTATAGAATATAATAGTTACAGGCGCAGTAGTCACATGATGGTGGTGGTGAGATGACGTGTTACATGTGGAGTTACTGTAATATATGATGTATAGAATATAATCGTTACAGGCGCAGTAGTCACATGATGGCGGTGGTGAGATGACATGTTACATGTGGAGTTACTGTAATATATGATGTATAGAATATAATATAATAGTTACAGGCGCAGTAGTCACATGATGGCGGTGGTGAGATGACGTGTTACATGTGGAGTTACTGGAATATATGATGTATATAATATAATAGTCACAGGCGCAGTAGTCACATGATGGAGGTGGTGAGATGACGTGTTACATGTGGAGTTACTGTAATATATGATGTATAGAATATAATATAATAGTTACAGGCGCAGTAGTCACATGATGGCGGTGGTGAGATGACGTGTTACATGTGGAGTTACTGTAATATATGATGTATAGAATATAATATAATAGTTACAGGCGCAGTAGTCACATGATGGCAGTGGTGAGATGAGATGTTACATGTGGAGTTACTGTAATATATGATGTATAGAATATAATATAATAGTTACAGGCGCAGTAGTCACATGATGGCGGTGGTGAGATGATGTTACATGTGGAGTTACTGTAATATATGATGTATAGAATATAATATAATAGTTACAGGTGCAGTAGTCACATGATGGTGGTGGTGAGATGACGTGTTACATGTGGAGTTACTGCAATATATGATGTATAGAATATAATATAATAGTTACAGGCGCAGTAGTCACATGATGGCGGTGGTGAGATGACGTGTTACATGTGGAGTTACTGTAATATATGATGTATAGAATATAATATAATAGTTACAGGTGCAGTAGTCACATGATGGTGGTGGTGAGATGACGTGTTACATGTGGAGTTACTGTAATATATGATGTATAGAATATAATATAATAGTTACAGGTGCAGTAGTCACATGATGGTGGTGGTGAGATGACGTGTTACATGTGGAGTTACTGTAATATATGATGTATAGAATATAATATAATAGTTACAGGCGCAGTAGTCACATGATGGTGGTGGTGAGATGACGTGTTACATGTGGAGTTACTGTAATATATGATGTATAGAATATAATATAATAGTTACAGGTGCAGTAGTCACATGATGGCGGTGGTGAGATGACATGTTACATGTGGAGTTACTGTAATATATGATGTATATAATAGTTACAGGTGCAGTAGTCACATGATGGCGATGGTGAGATGACGTGTTACATGTGGAGTTACTGTAATATATGATGTATAGAATATAATAGTTACAGGCGCAGTAGTCACATGATGGTGGTGGTGAGATGACGTGTTACATGTGGAGTTACTGTAATATATGATGTATAGAATATAATATAATAGTTACAGGTGCAGTAGTCACATGATGGTGGTGGTGAGATGACGTGTTACATGTGGAGTTACTGTAATGTATGATGTATAGAATATAATAGTTACAGGTGCAGCAGTCACATGATGGCGGTGGTGAGATGACGTGTTACATGTGGAGTTACTGTAATATATGATGTATAGAATATAATATAATAGTTACAGGTGCAGTAGTCACATGATGGTGGTGGTGAGATGACATGTTACATGTGGAGTTACTGTAATATATGATGTATAGAATATAATATAATAGTTACAGGTGCAGTAGTCACATGATGATGGTGGTGGTGAGATGACGTGTTACATGTGGAGTTACTGTAATATATGATGTATAGAATATAATATAATAGTTACAGGAGCAGTAGTCACATGATGGCGGTGGTGAGATGACGTGTTACATGTGGAGTTACTGTAATATATGATGTATGGAATATAATATAATAGTTACAGGCGCAGTAGTCACATGATGGTGGTGGTGAGATGACGTGTTACATGTGGAGTTACTGTAATATATGATGTATAGAATATAATATAATAGTTACAGGTGCAGTAGTCACATGATGGTGGTGGTGAGATGACCTGTTACATGTGGAGTTACTGTAATATATGATGTATATAATATAATAGTTACAGGCGCAGTAGTCACATGATGGCGGTGGTGAGATGACGTGTTACATGTGGAGTTACTGTAATATATGATGTATAGAATATAATAGTTACAGGTGCAGTAGTCACATGATGGTGGTGGTGAGATGACGTGTTACATGTGGAGTTACTGTAATATATGATGTATAGAATATAATAGTTACAGGTGCAGTAGTCACATGATGGTGGTGGTGAGATGACGTGTTACATGTGGAGTTACTGTAATATATGATGTATATAATATAATAGTTACAGGCGCAGTAGTCACATGATGGTGGTGGTGAGATGACATGTTACATGTGGAGTTACTGTAATATATGATGTATAGAATATAATATAATAGTTACAGGCGCAGTAGTCACATGATGGCGGTGGTGAGATGACGTGTTACATGTGGAGTTACTGGAATATATGATGTATATAATATAATAGTCACAGGCGCAGTAGTCACATGATGGAGGTGGTGAGATGACGTGTTACATGTGGAGTTACTGTAATATATGATGTATAGAATATAATATAATAGTTACAGGCGCAGTAGTCACATGATGGCGGTGGTGAGATGACGTGTTACATGTGGAGTTACTGTAATATATGATGTATAGAATATAATATAATAGTTACAGGCGCAGTAGTCACATGATGGCAGTGGTGAGATGAGATGTTACATGTGGAGTTACTGTAATATATGATGTATAGAATATAATATAATAGTTACAGGTGCAGTAGTCACATGATGGTGGTGGTGAGATGACGTGTTACATGTGGAGTTACTGTAATATATGATGTATAGAATATAATATAATAGTTACAGGTGCAGTAGTCACATGATGGCGGTGGTGAGATGACATGTTACATGTGGAGTTACTGTAATATATGATGTATATAATAGTTACAGGTGCAGTAGTCACATGATGGCGATGGTGAGATGACGTGTTACATGTGGAGTTACTGTAATATATGATGTATAGAATATAATAGTTACAGGCGCAGTAGTCACATGATGGTGGTGGTGAGATGACGTGTTACATGTGGAGTTACTGTAATATATGATGTATAGAATATAATATAATAGTTACAGGTGCAGTAGTCACATGATGGTGGTGGTGAGATGACGTGTTACATGTGGAGTTACTGTAATGTATGATGTATAGAATATAATAGTTACAGGTGCAGCAGTCACATGATGGCGGTGGTGAGATGACGTGTTACATGTGGAGTTACTGTAATATATGATGTATAGAATATAATATAATAGTTACAGGTGCAGTAGTCACATGATGGTGGTGGTGAGATGACATGTTACATGTGGAGTTACTGTAATATATGATGTATAGAATATAATATAATAGTTACAGGTGCAGTAGTCACATGATGATGGTGGTGGTGAGATGACGTGTTACATGTGGAGTTACTGTAATATATGATGTATAGAATATAATATAATAGTTACAGGAGCAGTAGTCACATGATGGCGGTGGTGAGATGACGTGTTACATGTGGAGTTACTGTAATATATGATGTATGGAATATAATATAATAGTTACAGGCGCAGTAGTCACATGATGGTGGTGGTGAGATGACGTGTTACATGTGGAGTTACTGTAATATATGATGTATAGAATATAATATAATAGTTACAGGTGCAGTAGTCACATGATGGTGGTGGTGAGATGACATGTTACATGTGGAGTTACTGTAATATATGATGTATATAATATAATAGTTACAGGCGCAGTAGTCACATGATGGCGGTGGTGAGATGACGTGTTACATGTGGAGTTACTGTAATGTATGATGTATAGAATATAATAGTTACAGGTGCAGTAGTCACATGATGGTGGTGGTGAGATGACGTGTTACATGTGGAGTTACTGTAATATATGATGTATAGAATATAATAGTTACAGGCGCAGTAGTCACATGATGGTGGTGGTGAGATGTTACATGTGGAGTTACTGTAATATATGATGTATATAATATAATAGTTACAGGCGCAGTAGTCACATGATGGCGGTGGTGAGATGACGTGTTACATGTGGAGTTACTGTAATATATGATGTATAGAATATAATAGTTACAGGTGCAGTAGTCACATGATGGCGGTGGTGAGATGACGTGTTACATGTGGAGTTACTGTAATATATGATGTATATAATATAATAGTTACAGGCGCAGTAGTCACATGATGGAGGTGGTGAGATGACGTGTTACATGTGGAGTTACTGTAATATATGATGTATAGAATATAATATAATAGTTACAGGTGCAGTAGTCACATGATGGTGGTGGTGAGATGACGTGTTACATGTGGAGTTACTGTAATATAGGATGTATAGAATATAATATAATAGTTACAGGTGCAGTAGTCACATGATGGCGGTGGTGAGATGACGTGTTACATGTGGAGTTACTGTAATATATGATGTATAGAATATAATATAATAGTCACAGGCGCAGTAGTCACATGATGGTGGTGGTGAGATGACGTGTTACATGTGGAGTTACTGTAATATATGATGTATAGAATATAATATAATAGTTACAGGCGCAGTAGTCACATGATGGTGGTGGTGAGATGATGTGTTACATGTGGAGTTACTGTAATATATGATGTATATAATATAATAGTTACAGGCGCAGTAGTCACATGATGGCGGTGGTGAGATGACTTGTTACATGTGGAGTTACTGTAATATATGATGTATAGAATATAATATAATAGTTACAGGCGCAGTAGTCACATGATGGCGATGGTGAGATGACGTGTTACATGTGGAGTTACTGTAATATATGATGTATAGAATATAATATAATAGTTACAGGTGCAGTAATCACATGATGGTGGTGGTGAGATGACGTGTTACATGTGGAGTTACTGTAATATATGATGTATAGAATATAATATAATAGTTACAGGCGCAGTAGTCACATGATGGCGGTGGTGAGATGACGTGTTACATGTGGAGTTACTGTAATATATGATGTATATAATATAATAGTTACAGGTGCAGTAGTCACATGATGGCGGTGGTGAGATGACGTGTTACATGTGGAGTTACTGTAATATATGATGTATATAATATAATAGTTACAGGCGCAGTAGTCACATGATGGAGGTGGTGAGATGACATGTTACATGTGGAGTTACTGTAATATATGATGTATAGAATATAATATAATAGTTACAGGCGCAGTAGTCACATGATGGCGGTGGTGAGATGACGTGTTACATGTGGAGTTACTGTAATATATGATGTATAGAATATAATATAATAGTTACAGGCGCAGTAGTCACATGATGGCGGTGGTGAGATGACGTGTTACATGTGGAGTTACTGTAATATATGATGTATATAATATAATAGTTACAGGCGCAGTAGTCACATGATGGTGGTGGTGAGATGACGTGTTACATGTGGAGTTACTGTAATATATGATGTATAGAATATAATATAATAGTTACAGGTGCAGTAGTCACATGATGGTGTTGATGAGATGACGTGTTACATGTGGAGTTACTGTAATATATGATGTATAGAATATAATATAATAGTTACAGGCGCAGTAGTCACATGATGGCGGTGGTGAGATGATGTGTTACATGTGGAGTTACTGTAATATATGATGTATAGAATATAATATAATAGTTACAGGTGCAGTAGTCACATGGTGGTGGTGAGATGACGTGTTACATGTGGAGTTACTGTAATATATGATGTATAGAATAGAATATAATAGTTACAGGTGCAGTAGTCACATGATGGTGGTGGTGAGATGACGTGTTACATGTGGAGTTACTGTAATATATGATGTATAGAATATAATATAATAGTTACAGGTGCAGTAGTCACATGATGGTGGTGGTGAGATGACGTGTTACATGTGGAGTTACTGTAATATATGATGTATAGAATATAATATAATAGTTACAGGCGCAGTAGTCACATGATGGCGGTGGTGAGATGATGTGTTACATGTGGAGTTACTGTAATATATGATGTATATAATATAATAGTTACAGGTGCAGTAGTCACATGATGGTGGTGGTGAGATGACGTGTTACATGTGGAGTTACTGTAATATATGATGTATATAATATAATAGTTACAGGTGCAGTAGTCACATGATGGTGGTGGTGAGATGACGTGTTACATGTGGAGTTACTGTAATATATGATGTATAGAATATAATATAATCGTTACAGGTGCAGTAGTCACATGATGGCGGTGGTGAGATGACGTGTTACATGTGGAGTTACTGTAATATATGATGTATATAATATAATGGTTACAGGCGCAGTAGTCACATGATGGCGGTGGTGAGATGATGTGTTACATGTGGAGTTACTGTAATATATGATGTATATAATATAATAGTTACAGGTGCAGTAGTCACATGATGGCGGTGGTGAGATGACGTGTTACATGTGGAGTTACTGTAATATATGATGTATAGAATATAATATAATAGTTACAGGTGCAGTAGTCACATGATGGAGGTGGTGAGATGACGTGTTACATGTGGAGTTACTGTAATATATGATGTATATAATATAATGGTTACAGGTACAGTAGTCACATGATGGTGGTGGTGAGATGACGTGTTACATGTGGAGTTACTGTAATATATGATGTATATAATATAATGGTTACAGGCGCAGTAGTCACATGATGGCGGTGGTGAGATGATGTGTTACATGTGGAGTTACTGTAATATATGATGTATAGAATATAATATAATAGTTACAGGTGCAGTAGTCACATGATGGTGGTGGTGAGATGACGTGTTACATGTGGAGTTACTGTAATATATGATGTATAGAATATAATATAATAGTTACAGGCGCAGTAGTCACATGATGGTGGTGGTGAGATGACGTGTTACATGTGGAGTTACTGTAATATATGATGTATATAATATAATAGTTACAGGTGCAGTAGTCACATGATGGAGGTGGTGAGATGACGTGTTACATGTGGAGTTACTGTAATATATGATGTATAGAATATAATATAATAGTTACAGGTGCAGTAGTCACATGATGGCGGTGGTGAGATGACGTGTTACATGTGGAGTTACTGTAATATATGATGTATAGAATATAATATAATAGTTACAGGTGCAGTAGTCACATGATGGCGGTGGTGAGATGACGTGTTACATGTGGAGTTACTGTAATATATGATGTATAGAATATAATATAATAGTTACAGGTGCAGTAGTCACATGATGGCGGTGGTGAGATGACGTGTTACATGTGGAGTTACTGTAATATATGATGTATAGAATATAATATAATAGTTACAGGTGCAGTAGTCACATGATGGCGGTGGTGAGATGACGTGTTACATGTGGAGTTACTGTAATATATGATGTATAGAATATAATATAATAGTTACAGGCGCAGTAGTCACATGATGGCGGTGGTGAGATGACGTGTTACATGTGGAGTTACTGTAATATATGATGTATAGAATATAATATAATAGTTACAGGTGCAGTAGTCACATGATGGCGATGGTGAGATGACGTGTTACATGTGGAGTTACTGTAATATATGATGTATAGAATATAATAGTTACAGGCGCAGTAGTCACATGATGGCGGTGGTGAGATGACATGTTACATGTGGAGTTACTGTAATATATGATGTATATAATATAATAGTTACAGGCGCAGTAGTCACATGATGGTGGTGGTGAGATGACGTGTTACATGTGGAGTTACTGTAATATATGATGTATAGAATATAATCGTTACAGGCGCAGTAGTCACATGATGGCGGTGGTGAGATGACGTGTTACATGTGGAGTTACTGTAATATATGATGTATATAATATAATAGTTACAGGCGCAGTAGTCACATGATGGCGGTGGTGAGATGACATGTTACATGTGGAGTTACTGTAATATATGATGTATAGAATATAATAGTTACAGGCGCAGTAGTCACATGATGGCGGTGGTGAGATGACATGTTACATGTGGAGTTACTGTAATATATGATGTATAGAATATAATATAATAGTTACAGGCGCAGTAGTCACATGATGGTGGTGGTGAGATGACGTGTTACATGTGGAGTTACTGTAATATATGATGTATAGAATATAATATAATAGTTAACGGCGCAGTAGTCACATGATGGTGGTGCTGAGATGACGTGTTACATGTGGAGTTACTGTAATATATGATGTATAGAATATAATATAATAGTTACAGGCGCAGTAGTCACATGATGGAGGTGGTGAGATGACGTGTTACATGTGGAGTTACTGTAATATATGATGTATAGAATATAATATAATAGTTACAGGCGCAGTAGTCACATGATGGTGGTGGTGAGATGACGTGTTACATGTGGAGTTACTGTAATATATGATGTATAGAATATTATAGTTACAGGTGCAGTAGTCACATGATGGTGGTGGTGAGATGACGTGTTACATGTGGAGTTACTGTAATATATGATGTATATAATATAATAGTTACAGGCGCAGTAGTCACATGATGGTGGTGGTGAGATGACGTGTTACATGTGGAGTTACTGTAATATATGATGTATAGAATATAATATAATAGTTACAGGCGCAGTAGTCACATGATGGTGGTGGTGAGATGACGTGTTACATGTGGAGTTACTGTAATATATGATGTATATAATATAATAGTTACAGGCGCAGTAGTCACATGATGGTGGTGGTGAGATGACGTGTTACATGTGGAGTTACTGTAATATATGATGTATAGAATATAATATAATAGTTACAGGCGCAGTAGTCACATGATGGTGGTGGTGAGATGACGTGTTACATGTGGAGTTACTGTAATATATGATGTATAGAATATAATATAATAGTTACAGGTGCAGTAGTCACATGATGGTGGTGGTGAGATGACGTGTTACATGTGGAGTTACTGTAATATATGATGTATATAATATAATAGTTACAGGTGCAGTAGTCACATGATGGCGGTGGTGAGATGACGTGTTACATGTGGAGTTACTGTAATATATGATGTATAGAATATAATATAATAGTTACAGGTGCAGTAGTCACATGATGGCGGTGGTGAGATGACGTTACATGTGGAGTTACTGTAATATAGGATGTATAGAATATAATATAATAGTTACAGGTGCAGTAGTCACATGATGGTGGTGGTGAGATGACGTGTTACATGTGGAGTTACTGTAATATATGATGTATAGAATATAATATAATAGTTACAGGTGCAGTAGTCACATGATGGTGGTGGTGAGATGATGTGTTACATGTGGAGTTACTGTAATATATGATGTATATAATATAATCGTTACAGGAGCAGTAGTCACATGATGGCGGTGGTGAGATGATGTGTTACATGTGGAGTTACTGTAATATATGATGTATAGAATATAATATAATAGTTACAGGCGCAGTAGTCACATGATGGTGGTTGTGAGATGACGTGTTACATGTGGAGTTACTGTAATATATGATGTATATAATATAATAGTTACAGGTGCAGTAGTCACATGATGGTGGTGGTGAGATGACATGTTACATGTGGAGTTACTGTAATATATGATGTATAGAATATAATATAATAGTTACAGGTGCAGTAGTCACATGATGGTGGTGATGAGATGACGTGTTACATGTGGAGTTACTGTAATATATGATGTATATAATATAATAGTTACAGGTGCAGTAGTCACATGATGGTGGTGGTGAGATGACATGTTACATGTGGAGTTACTGTAATATATGATGTATATAATATAATAGTTACAGGTGCAGTAGTCACATGATGGCGGTGGTGAGATGACATGTTACATGTGGAGTTACTGTAATATATGATGTATATAATATAATAGTTACAGGCGCAGTAGTCACATGATGGCGGTGGTGAGATGACGTGTTACATGTGGAGTTACTGTAATATATGATGTATAGAATAGAATATAATAGTTACAGGCGCAGTAGTCACATGATGGTGGTGGTGAGATGACATGTTACATGTGGAGTTACTGTAATATATAATGTATAGAATATAATATAATAGTTACAGGTGCAGTAGTCACATGATGGTGGTGGTGAGATGACGTGTTACATGTGGAGTTACTGTAATATATGATGTATAGAATATAATATAATAGTTACAGGCGCAGTAGTCACATGATGGTGATGGTGAGATGACGTGTTACATGTGGAGTTACTGTAATATATGATGTATAGAATATAATATAATAGTTACAGGCGCAGTAGTCACATGATGGCGGTGGTGAGATGACGTGTTACATGTGGAGTTACTGTAATATATGATGTATATAATATAATAGTTACAGGCGCAGTAGTCACATGATGGCGGTGGTGAGATGACGTGTTACATGTGGAGTTACTGTAATATATGATGTATATAATATAATAGTTACAGGTGCAGTAGTCACATGATGGGGGTGGTGAGATGACATGTTACATGTGGAGTTACTGTAATATATGATGTATATAATATAATAGTTACAGGCGCAGTAGTCACATGATGGTGGTGGTGAGATGACGTGTTACATGTGGAGTTACTGTAATATATGATGTATAGAATATAATATAATAGTTACACGCGCAGTAGTCCCATGATGGCGGTGGTTAGATGACGTGTTACATGTGGAGTTACTGTAATATATGATGTATAGAATATAATATAATAGTTACTGGCGCAGTAGTCACATGATGGCGGTGGTGAGATGACGTGTTACATGTGGAGTTACTGTAATATATGATGTATATAATATAATAGTTACAGGCTCAGTAGTCACATGATGGTGGTGGTGAGATGACGTGTTACATGTGGAGTTACTGTAATATATGATGTATATAATATAATAGTTACAGGCGCAGTAGTCACATGATGGTGGTGGTGAGATGACATGTTACATGTGGAGTTACTGTAATATATGATGTATAGAATATAATATAATAGTTACAGGCGCAGTAGTCACATGATGGTGGTGGTGAGATGATGTTACATGTGGAGTTACTGTAATATATGATGTATAGAATATAATAGTTACAGGCGCAGTAGTCACATGATGGTGGTGGTGAGATGACGTGTTACATGTGGAGTTACTGTAATATATGATGTATAGTATATAATATAATAGTTACAGGTGCAGTAGTCACATGATGGTGGTGGTGAGATGACGTGTTACATGTGGAGTTACTGTAATATATGATGTATATAATATAATAGTTACAGGCGCAGTAGTCACATGATGGAGGTGGTGAGATGACGTGTTACATGTGGAGTTACTGTAATATATGATGTATAGAATATAATAGTTACAGGTGCAGTAGTCACATGATGGCGGTGGTGAGATGACGTGTTACATGTGGAGTTACTGTAATATATGATGTATAGAATATAATAGTTACAGGCACAGTAGTCACATGATGGCGGTGGTGAGATGACGTGTTACATGTGGAGTTACTGTAATATATGATGTATAGAATATAATATAATAGTTACAGGCGCAGTAGTCACATGATGATGGTGGTGAGATGACGTGTTACATGTGGAGTTACTGTAATATATGATGTATAGAATATAATATAATAGTTACAGGTGCAGTAGTCACATGATGGCGGTGCTGAGATGACGTGTTACATGTGGAGTTACTGTAATATATGATGTATAGAATATAATATAATAGTTACAGGTGCAGTAGTCACATGATGGCGGTGGTGAGATGACGTGTTACATGTGGAGTTACTGTAATATATGATGTATAGAATATAATATAATAGTTACAGGCGCAGTAGTCACATGATGGCGGTGGTGAGATGACATGTTACATGTGGAGTTACTGTAATATATGATGTATAGAATATAATATAATAGTTACAGGTGCAGTAGTCACATGATGGCGG
The DNA here is from genome assembly GCF_050947455.1 of Rhinoderma darwinii. Lineage (NCBI taxonomy): Eukaryota > Metazoa > Chordata > Amphibia > Anura > Rhinodermatidae > Rhinoderma > Rhinoderma darwinii. The sequence continues at coordinate 636,810,411 of NC_134687.1, forward strand.
TGCTGAGATGACATGTTACATGTGGAGTTACTGTAATATATGATGTATAGAATATAATATAATAGTTACAGGTGCAGTAGTCACATGATGGCGGTGCTGAGATGACGTGTTACATGTGGAGTTACTGTAATATATGATGTATAGAATATAATATAATAGTTACAGGCGCAGTAGTCACATGATGGCGGTGGTGAGATGACGTGTTACATGTGGAGTTACTGTAATATATGATGTATAGAATATAATATAATAGTTACAGGCGCAGTAGTCACATGATGGAGGTGGTGAGATGACGTGTTACATGTGGAGTTACTGTAATATATGATGTATATAATATAATAGTTACAGGTGCAGTAGTCACATGATGGTGGTGGTGAGATGACATGTTACATGTGGAGTTACTGTAATATATGATGTATATAATAGTTACAGGCGCAGTAGTCACATGATGGAGGTGGTGAGATGACATGTTACATGTGGAGTTACTGTAATATATGATGTATATAATATAATAGTTACAGGTGCAGTAGACACATGATGGCGGTGGTGAGATGACGTGTTACATGTGGAGTTACTGTAATATATGATGTATATAATATAATAGTTACAGGTGCAGTAGTCACATGATGGTGGTGGTGAGATGACGTGTTACATGTGGAGTTACTGTAATATATGATGTATATAATATAATATAATAGTTACAGGTGCAGTAGTCACATGATGGTGGTGGTGAGATGACGTGTTACATGTGGAGTTACTGTAATATATGATGTATATAATATAATAGTTACAGGTGCAGTAGTCACATGATGGTGGTTGTGAGATGACGTGTTACATGTGGAGTTACTGTAATATATGATGTATAGAATATAATATAATAGTTACAGGCGCAGTAGTCACATGATGGTGGTGGTGAGATGACGTGTTACATGTGGAGTTACTGTAATATATGATGTATAGAATATAATAGTTACAGGCGCAGTAGTCACATGATGGTGGTGGTGAGATGACGTGTTACATGTGGAGTTACTGTAATATATGATGTATAGAATATAATAGTTACAGGTGCAGTAGTCACATGATGGTGTTGGTGAGATGATGTGTTACATGTGGAGTTACTGTAATATATGATGTATAGAATATAATATAATAGTTACAGGTGCAGTAGTCACATGATGGCGGTGGTGAGATGACGTGTTACATGTGGAGTTACTGTAATATATGATGTATATAATATAATAGTTACAGGCGCAGTAGTCACATGATGGTGGTGGTGAGATGACATGTTACATGTGGAGTTACTGTAATATATGATGTATAGAATATAATATAATAGTTACAGGCGCAGTAGTCACATGATGGTGGTGGTGAGATGATGTTACATGTGGAGTTACTGTAATATATGATGTATAGAATATAATAGTTACAGGCGCAGTAGTCACATGATGGTGGTGGTGAGATGACGTGTTACATGTGGAGTTACTGTAATATATGATGTATAGTATATAATATAATAGTTACAGGCGCAGTAGTCACATGATGGTGGTGGTGAGATGACGTGTTACATATGGAGTTACTGTAATATATGATGTATATAATATAATAGTTACAGGCGCAGTAGTCACATGATGGAGGTGGTGAGATGACGTGTTACATGTGGAGTTACTGTAATATATGATGTATAGAATATAATAGTTACAGGTGCAGTAGTCACATGATGGCGGTGGTGAGATGACGTGTTACATGTGGAGTTACTGTAATATATGATGTATAGAATATAATAGTTACAGGCACAGTAGTCACATGATGGCGGTGGTGAGATGACGTGTTACATGTGGAGTTACTGTAATATATGATGTATAGAATATAATATAATAGTTACAGGTGCAGTAGTCACATGATGGCGGTGCTGAGATGACATGTTACATGTGGAGTTACTGTAATATATGATGTATAGAATATAATATAATAGTTACAGGTGCAGTAGTCACATGATGGCGGTGCTGAGATGACGTGTTACATGTGGAGTTACTGTAATATATGATGTATAGAATATAATATAATAGTTACAGGTGCAGTAGTCACATGATGGCAGTGGTGAGATGACGTGTTACATGTGGAGTTACTGTAATATATGATGTATATAATATAATAGTTACAGGTGCAGTAGTCACATGATGGTGGTGGTGAGATGACATGTTACATGTGGAGTTACTGTAATATATGATGTATATAATAGTTACAGGCGCAGTAGTCACATGATGGAGGTGGTGAGATGACATGTTACATGTGGAGTTACTGTAATATATGATGTATATAATATAATAGTTACAGGTGCAGTAGACACATGATGGCGGTGGTGAGATGACGTGTTACATGTGGAGTTACTGTAATATATGATGTATATAATATAATAGTTACAGGTGCAGTAGTCACATGATGGTGGTGGTGAGATGACGTGTTACATGTGGAGTTACTGTAATATATGATGTATATAATAGTTACAGGCGCAGTAGTCACATGATGGTGGTGGTGAGATGACATGTTACATGTGGAGTTACTGTAATATATGATGTATATAATATAATAGTTACAGGTGCAGTAGTCACATGATGGCGGTGGTGAGATGACGTGTTACATGTGGAGTTACTGTAATATATGATGTATAGAATATAATAGTTACAGGTGCAGTAGTCACATGATGGCGGTGGTGAGATGACGTGTTACATGTGGAGTTACTGTAATATATGATGTATAGAATATAATAGTTACAGGCGCAGTAGTCACATGATGGCGGTGGTGAGATGACGTGTTACATGTGGAGTTACTATAATATATGATGTATAGAATATAATATAATAGTTACAGGCGCAGTAGTCACATGATGGTGGTGGTGAGATGACGTGTTACATGTGGAGTTACTGTAATATATGATGTATAGAATATAATAGTTACAGGCGCAGTAGTCACATGATGGTGGTGGTGAGATGACGTGTTACATGTGGAGTTACTGTAATATATGATGTATAGAATATAATATAATAGTTACAGGCGCAGTAGTCACATGATGATGGTGGTGAGATGACGTGTTACATGTGGAGTTACTGTAATATATGATGTATAGAATATAATAGTTACAGGCGCAGTAGTCACATGATGGAGGTGGTGAGATGACGTGTTACATGTGGAGTTACTCTAATATATGATGTATAGAATATAATAGTTACAGGCGCAGTAGTCACATGATGGCGGTGGTGAGATGACGTGTTACATGTGGAGTTACTGTAATATATGATGTATAGAATATAATATAATAGTTACAGGCGCAGTAGTCACATGATGGCGGTGGTGAGATGACGTGTTACATGTGGAGTTACTGTAATATATGATGTATAGAATATAATATAATAGTTACAGGCGCAGTAGTCACATGATGGCGGTGGTGAGATGACGTGTTACATGTGGAGTTACTGTAATATATGATGTATATAATGTAATATAATCATTACAGGTGCAGTAGTCACATGATGGCGGTGGTGAGATGACGTGTTACATGTGGAGTTACTGTAATATATGATGTATAGAATATAATATAATAGTTACAGGCGCAGTAGTCACATGATGGTGGTGGTGAGATGACGTGTTACATGTGGAGTTACTGTAATATATGATGTATAGAATATAATATAATAGTTACAGGCGCAGTAGTCACATGATGGTGGTGGTGAGATGACGTGTTACATGTGGAGTTACTGTAATATATGATGTATATAATATAATAGTTACAGGTGCAGTAGTCACATGATGGCGGTGGTGAGATGACGTGTTACATGTGGAGTTACTGTAATATATGATGTATAGAATATAATATAATAGTTACAGGTGCAGTAGTCACATGATGGCGGTGGTGAGATGACGTTACATGTGGAGTTACTGTAATATAGGATGTATAGAATATAATATAATAGTTACAGGTGCAGTAGTCACATGATGGTGGTGGTGAGATGACGTGTTACATGTGGAGTTACTGTAATATATGATGTATAGAATATAATATAATAGTTACAGGTGCAGTAGTCACATGATGGTGGTGGTGAGATGATGTGTTACATGTGGAGTTACTGTAATATATGATGTATATAATATAATCGTTACAGGAGCAGTAGTCACATGATGGCGGTGGTGAGATGATGTGTTACATGTGGAGTTACTGTAATATATGATGTATAGAATATAATATAATAGTTACAGGCGCAGTAGTCACATGATGGTGGTTGTGAGATGACGTGTTACATGTGGAGTTACTGTAATATATGATGTATATAATATAATAGTTACAGGTGCAGTAGTCACATGATGGTGGTGATGAGATGACGTGTTACATGTGGAGTTACTGTAATATATGATGTATATAATATAATAGTTACAGGTGCAGTAGTCACATGATGGTGGTGGTGAGATGACATGTTACATGTGGAGTTACTGTAATATATGATGTATATAATATAATAGTTACAGGTGCAGTAGTCACATGATGGCGGTGGTGAGATGACGTGTTACATGTGGAGTTACTGTAATATATGATGTATAGAATATAATATAATAGTTACAGGTGCAGTAGTCACATGATGGCGGTGGTGAGATGACGTGTTACATGTGGAGTTACTGTAATATATGATGTATAGAATATAATATAATAGTTACAGGCGCAGTAGTCACATGATGGTGATGGTGAGATGACGTGTTACATGTGGAGTTACTGTAATATATGATGTATAGAATATAATATAATAGTTACAGGCGCAGTAGTCACATGATGGCGGTGGTGAGATGACGTGTTACATGTGGAGTTACTGTAATATATGATGTATATAATATAATAGTTACAGGCGCAGTAGTCACATGATGGCGGTGGTGAGATGACGTGTTACATGTGGAGTTACTGTAATATATGATGTATATAATATAATAGTTACAGGTGCAGTAGTCACATGATGGGGGTGGTGAGATGACATGTTACATGTGGAGTTACTGTAATATATGATGTATATAATATAATAGTTACAGGCGCAGTAGTCACATGATGGTGGTGGTGAGATGACGTGTTACATGTGGAGTTACTGTAATATATGATGTATAGAATATAATATAATAGTTACACGCGCAGTAGTCCCATGATGGCGGTGGTTAGATGACGTGTTACATGTGGAGTTACTGTAATATATGATGTATAGAATATAATATAATAGTTACTGGCGCAGTAGTCACATGATGGCGGTGGTGAGATGACGTGTTACATGTGGAGTTACTGTAATATATGATGTATATAATATAATAGTTACAGGCTCAGTAGTCACATGATGGCGGGGGTGAGATGACGTGTTACATGTGGAGTTACTGTAATATATGATGTATATAATATAATAGTTACAGGCGCAGTAGTCACATGATGGTGGTGGTGAGATGACGTGTTACATGTGGAGTTACTGTAATATATGATGTATATAATATAATAGTTACAGGCGCAGTAGTCACATGATGGTGGTGGTGAGATGACATGTTACATGTGGAGTTACTGTAATATATGATGTATAGAATATAATATAATAGTTACAGGCGCAGTAGTCACATGATGGTGGTGGTGAGATGATGTTACATGTGGAGTTACTGTAATATATGATGTATAGAATATAATAGTTACAGGCGCAGTAGTCACATGATGGTGGTGGTGAGATGACGTGTTACATGTGGAGTTACTGTAATATATGATGTATAGTATATAATATAATAGTTACAGGTGCAGTAGTCACATGATGGTGGTGGTGAGATGACGTGTTACATGTGGAGTTACTGTAATATATGATGTATATAATATAATAGTTACAGGCGCAGTAGTCACATGATGGAGGTGGTGAGATGACGTGTTACATGTGGAGTTACTGTAATATATGATGTATAGAATATAATAGTTACAGGCACAGTAGTCACATGATGGCGGTGGTGAGATGACGTGTTACATGTGGAGTTACTGTAATATATGATGTATAGAATATAATATAATAGTTACAGGTGCAGTAGTCACATGATGGCGGTGCTGAGATGACATGTTACATGTGGAGTTACTGTAATATATGATGTATAGAATATAATATAATAGTTACAGGTGCAGTAGTCACATGATGGCGGTGCTGAGATGACATGTTACATGTGGAGTTACTGTAATATATGATGTATATAATATAATAGTTACAGGTGCAGTAGTCACATGATGGCGGTGGTGAGATGACGTGTTACATGTGGAGTTACTGTAATATATGATGTATATAATATAATAGTTACAGGCGCAGTAGTCACATGATGGTGGTGGTGAGATGACGTGTTACATGTGGAGTTACTGTAATATATGATGTATAGAATATAATATAATAGTTACAGGCGCAGTAGTCACATGATGGAGGTGGTGAGATGACGTGTTACATGTGGAGTTACTGTAATATATGATGTATATAATATAATAGTTACAGGTGCAGTAGTCACATGATGGTGGTGGTGAGATGACGTGTTACATGTGGAGTTACTGTAATATATGATGTATAGAATATAATATAATAGTTACAGGTGCAGTAGTCACATGATGGCGGTGGTGAGATGACGTGTTACATGTGGAGTTACTGTAATATATGATGTATATAATATAATAGTTACAGGCGCAGTAGTCACATGATGGTGGTGGTGAGATGACGTGTTACATGTGGAGTTACTGTAATATATGATGTATAGAATATAATATAATAGTTACAGGTGCAGTAGTCACATGATGGCGGTGGTGAGATGACGTGTTACATGTGGAGTTACTGTAATATATGATGTATAGAATATAATATAATAGTTACAGGCGCAGTAGTCACATGATGGAGGTGGTGAGATGACGTGTTACATGTGGAGTTACTGTAATATATGATGTATATAATATAATAGTTACAGGTGCAGTAGTCACATGATGGTGGTGGTGAGATGACATGTTACATGTGGAGTTACTGTAATATATGATGTATATAATAGTTACAGGCGCAGTAGTCACATGATGGAGGTGGTGAGATGACATGTTACATGTGGAGTTACTGTAATATATGATGTATATAATATAATAGTTACAGGTGCAGTAGACACATGATGGCGGTGGTGAGATGACGTGTTACATGTGGAGTTACTGTAATATATGATGTATATAATATAATAGTTACAGGTGCAGTAGTCACATGATGGTGGTGGTGAGATGACGTGTTACATGTGGAGTTACTGTAATATATGATGTATATAATATAATAGTTACAGGTGCAGTAGTCACATGATGGTGGTTGTGAGATGACGTGTTACATGTGGAGTTACTGTAATATATGATGTATAGAATATAATATAATAGTTACAGGCGCAGTAGTCACATGATGGTGGTGGTGAGATGACGTGTTACATGTGGAGTTACTGTAATATATGATGTATAGAATATAATAGTTACAGGCGCAGTAGTCACATGATGGTGGTGGTGAGATGACGTGTTACATGTGGAGTTACTGTAATATATGATGTATAGAATATAATATAATAGTTACAGGTGCAGTAGTCACATGATGGCGGTGGTGAGATGACGTGTTACATGTGGAGTTACTGTAATATATGATGTATATAATATAATAGTTACAGGCGCAGTAGTCACATGATGGTGGTGGTGAGATGACATGTTACATGTGGAGTTACTGTAATATATGATGTATAGAATATAATATAATAGTTACAGGCGCAGTAGTCACATGATGGTGGTGGTGAGATGATGTTACATGTGGAGTTACTGTAATATATGATGTATAGAATATAATAGTTACAGGCGCAGTAGTCACATGATGGTGGTGGTGAGATGACGTGTTACATGTGGAGTTACTGTAATATATGATGTATAGTATATAATATAATAGTTACAGGCGCAGTAGTCACATGATGGTGGTGGTGAGATGACGTGTTACATATGGAGTTACTGTAATATATGATGTATATAATATAATAGTTACAGGCGCAGTAGTCACATGATGGAGGTGGTGAGATGACGTGTTACATGTGGAGTTACTGTAATATATGATGTATAGAATATAATAGTTACAGGTGCAGTAGTCACATGATGGCGGTGGTGAGATGACGTGTTACATGTGGAGTTACTGTAATATATGATGTATAGAATATAATAGTTACAGGCACAGTAGTCACATGATGGCGGTGGTGAGATGACGTGTTACATGTGGAGTTACTGTAATATATGATGTATAGAATATAATATAATAGTTACAGGTGCAGTAGTCACATGATGGCGGTGCTGAGATGACATGTTACATGTGGAGTTACTGTAATATATGATGTATAGAATATAATATAATAGTTACAGGTGCAGTAGTCACATGATGGCGGTGCTGAGATGACGTGTTACATGTGGAGTTACTGTAATATATGATGTATAGAATATAATATAATAGTTACAGGTGCAGTAGTCACATGATGGCAGTGGTGAGATGACGTGTTACATGTGGAGTTACTGTAATATATGATGTATATAATATAATAGTTACAGGTGCAGTAGTCACATGATGGTGGTGGTGAGATGACATGTTACATGTGGAGTTACTGTAATATATGATGTATATAATAGTTACAGGCGCAGTAGTCACATGATGGAGGTGGTGAGATGACATGTTACATGTGGAGTTACTGTAATATATGATGTATATAATATAATAGTTACAGGTGCAGTAGACACATGATGGCGGTGGTGAGATGACGTGTTACATGTGGAGTTACTGTAATATATGATGTATATAATATAATAGTTACAGGTGCAGTAGTCACATGATGGTGGTGGTGAGATGACGTGTTACATGTGGAGTTACTGTAATATATGATGTATATAATAGTTACAGGCGCAGTAGTCACATGATGGTGGTGGTGAGATGACATGTTACATGTGGAGTTACTGTAATATATGATGTATATAATATAATAGTTACAGGTGCAGTAGTCACATGATGGCGGTGGTGAGATGACGTGTTACATGTGGAGTTACTGTAATATATGATGTATAGAATATAATAGTTACAGGTGCAGTAGTCACATGATGGCGGTGGTGAGATGACGTGTTACATGTGGAGTTACTGTAATATATGATGTATAGAATATAATAGTTACAGGCGCAGTAGTCACATGATGGCGGTGGTGAGATGACGTGTTACATGTGGAGTTACTATAATATATGATGTATAGAATATAATATAATAGTTACAGGCGCAGTAGTCACATGATGGTGGTGGTGAGATGACGTGTTACATGTGGAGTTACTGTAATATATGATGTATAGAATATAATAGTTACAGGCGCAGTAGTCACATGATGGTGGTGGTGAGATGACGTGTTACATGTGGAGTTACTGTAATATATGATGTATAGAATATAATATAATAGTTACAGGCGCAGTAGTCACATGATGATGGTGGTGAGATGACGTGTTACATGTGGAGTTACTGTAATATATGATGTATAGAATATAATAGTTACAGGCGCAGTAGTCACATGATGGAGGTGGTGAGATGACGTGTTACATGTGGAGTTACTCTAATATATGATGTATAGAATATAATAGTTACAGGCGCAGTAGTCACATGATGGCGGTGGTGAGATGACGTGTTACATGTGGAGTTACTGTAATATATGATGTATAGAATATAATATAATAGTTACAGGCGCAGTAGTCACATGATGGCGGTGGTGAGATGACGTGTTACATGTGGAGTTACTGTAATATATGATGTATAGAATATAATATAATAGTTACAGGCGCAGTAGTCACATGATGGCGGTGGTGAGATGACGTGTTACATGTGGAGTTACTGTAATATATGATGTATATAATGTAATATAATCATTACAGGTGCAGTAGTCACATGATGGCGGTGGTGAGATGACGTGTTACATGTGGAGTTACTGTAATATATGATGTATAGAATATAATATAATAGTTACAGGCGCAGTAGTCACATGATGGCGGTGGTGAGATGACGTGTTACATGTGGAGTTACTGTAATATATGATGTATATAATATAATATAATAGTTACAGGTGCAGTAGTCACATGATGGTGGTGGTGAGATGACGTGTTACATGTGGAGTTACTGTAATATATGATGTATAGAATATAATATAATAGTTACAGGCGCAGTAGTCACATGATGGCGGTGGTGAGATGACGTGTTACATGTGGAGTTACTGTAATATATGATGTATAGAATATAATATAATAGTTACAGGAGCAGTAGTCACATGATGGTGGTGGTGAGATGATATGTTACATGTGGAGTTACTGTAATATATGATGTATATAATATAATAGTTACAGGTGCAGTAGTCACATGATGGCGGTGGTGAGATGACGTGTTACATGTGGAGTTACTGTAATATATGATGTATAGAATATAATATAATAGTTACAGGTGCAGTAGTCACATGATGATGGTGGTGAGATGACGTGTTACATGTGGAGTTACTGTAATATATGATGTATAGAATATAATAGTTACAGGCGCAGTAGTCACATGATGGCGGTGGTGAGATGACGTGTTACATGTGGAGTTACTGTAATATATGATGTATAGAATATAATATAATAGTTACAGGTGCAGTAGTCACATGATGGTGGTGGTGAGATGACGTGTTACATGTGGAGTTACTGTAATATATGATGTATATAATATAATATAATAGTTACAGGCGCAGTAGTCACATGATGGTGGTGGTGAGATGACGTGTTACATGTGGAGTTACTGTAATATATGATGTATAGAATATAATATAATATAATAGTTACAGGCGCAGTAGTCACATGATTGCGGTGGTGAGATGACGTGTTACATCTGGAGTTACTGTAATATATGATGTATAGAATATAATATAATAGTTACAGGTGCAGTAGTCACATGATGGCGGTGGTGAGATGACGTGTTACATGTGGAGTTACTGTAATATATGATGTATAGAATATAATATAATAGTTACAGGCGCAGTAGTCACATGATGGCGGTGGTGAGATGACGTGTTACATGTGGAGTTACTGTAATATATGATGTATATAATATAATATAATAGTTACAGGCGCAGTAGTCACATGATGGTGGTGGTGAGATGACGTGTTACATGTGGGGTTACTGTAATATATGATGTATATAATATAATAGTTACAGGTGCAGTAGTCACATGATGGTGGTGGTGAGATGACGTGTTACATGTGGAGTTACTGTAATATATGATGTATAGAATATAATATAATAGTCACAGGCGCAGTAGTCACATGATGGTGGTGGTGAGATGACATGTTACATGTGGAGTTACTGTAATATATGATGTATAGAATATAATATAATAGTTACAGGTGCAGTAGTCACATGATGGTGGTGGTGAGATGACGTGTTACATGTGGAGTTACTGTAATATATGATGTATAGAATATAATATAGTTACAGGCGCAGTAGTCACATGATGGCGGTGGTGAGATGACATGTTACATGTGGAGTTACTGTAATATATGATGTATATAATATAATATAATAGTTACAGGCGCAGTAGTCACATGATGGTGGTGGTGAGATGACGTGTTACATGTGGAGTTACTGTAATATATGATGTATAGAATATAATATAATCGTTACAGGCGCAGTAGTCACATGATGGCGGTGGTGAGATGACGTGTTACATGTGGAGTTACTGTAATATATGATGTATATAATATAATAGTTACAGGCGCAGTAGTCACATGATGGTGGTGAGATGACGTGTTACATGTGGAGTTACTGTAATATATGATGTATAGAATATAATATAATAGTTACAGGCGCAGTAGTCACATGATGGCGGTGGTGAGATGACGTGTTACATGTGGAGTTACTGTAATATATGATGTATATAATATAATAGTTACAGGCGCAGTAGTCACATGATGGTGGTGGTGAGATGACGTGTTACATGTGGAGTTACTGTAATATATGATGTATATAATATAATAGTTACAGGCGCAGTAGTCACATGATGGCGGTGGTGAGATGACGTGTTACATGTGTAGTTACTGTAATATATGATGTATAGAATATAATATAATAGTTACAGGTGCAGTAGTCACATGATGGTGGTGGTGAGATGACGTGTTACATGTGGAGTTACTGTAATATATGATGTATATAATATAATAGTTACAGGCGCAGTAGTCACATGATGGCAGTGGTGAGATGACGTGTTACATGTGGAGTTACTGTAATATATGATGTATATAATATAATATAATAGTTACAGGCGCAGTAGTCACATGATGGTGGTGGTGAGATGACGTGTTACATGTGGAGTTACTGTAATATATGATGTATAGAATATAATAGTTACAGGTGCAGTAGTCACATGATGGCGGTGGTGAGATGACGTGTTACATGTGGAGTTACTGTAATATATGATGTATAGAATATAATAGTTACAGGCGCAGTAGTCACATGATGGTGGTGGTGAGATGACGTGTTACATGTGGAGTTACTGTAATATATGATGTATAGAATATAATAGTTACAGGCGCAGTAGTCACATGATGGTGGTGAGATGACGTGTTACATGTGGAGTTACTGTAATATATGATGTATATAATATAATATAATAGTTACAGGTGCAGTAGTCACATGATGGCGGTGGTGAGATGACGTGTTACATGTGGAGTTACTGTAATATATGATGTATAGAATATAATAGTTACAGGCGCAGTAGTCACATGATGGCGGTGATGAGATGACATGTTACATGTGGAGTTACTGTAATATATGATGTATAGAATATAATATAATAGTTACAGGTGCAGTAGTCACATGATGGAGGTGGTGAGATGACGTGTTACATGTGGAGTTACTGTAATATATGATGTATAGAATATAATATAATAGTTACAGGCGCAGTAGTCACATGATGGTGGTGGTGAGATGACATGTTACATGTGGAGTTACTGTAATATATGATGTATAGAATATAATATAATAGTTACAGGTGCAGTAGTCACATGATGGTGGTGGTGAGATGACGTGTTACATGTGGAGTTACTGTAATATATGATGTATAGAATATAATATAATAGTTACAGGCGCAGTAGTCACATGATGGTGGTGAGATGACGTGTTACATGTGGAGTTACTGTAATATATGATGTATAGAATATAATATAATCGTTACAGGCGCAGTAGTCACATGATGGTGGTGAGATGACGTGTTACATGTGGAGTTACTGTAATATATGATGTATATAATATAATATAATCGTTACAGGCGCAGTAGTCACATGATGGTGGTGAGATGACGTGTTACATGTGGAGTTACTGTAATATATGATGTATAGAATATAATATAATAGTTACAGGCGCAGTAGTCACATGATGGCGGTGGTGAGATGACGTGTTACATGTGGAGTTACTGTAATATATGATGTATATAATGTAATATAATCATTACAGGTGCAGTAGTCACATGATGGCGGTGGTGAGATGACGTGTTACATGTGGAGTTACTGTAATATATGATGTATAGAATATAATATAATAGTTACAGGCGCAGTAGTCACATGATGGCGGTGGTGAGATGATGTGTTACATGTGGAGTTACTGTAATATATGATGTATAGAATATAATATAATAGTTACAGGCGCAGTAGTCACATGATGGCGGTGGTGAGATGACGTGTTACATGTGGAGTTACTGTAATATATGATGTATAGAATATAATATAATAGTTACAGGAGCAGTAGTCACATGATGGTGGTGGTGAGATGATATGTTACATGTGGAGTTACTGTAATATATGATGTATATAATATAATAGTTACAGGTGCAGTAGTCACATGATGGCGGTGGTGAGATGACGTGTTACATGTGGAGTTACTGTAATATATGATGTATAGAATATAATATAATAGTTACAGGTGCAGTAGTCACATGATGATGGTGGTGAGATGACATGTTACATGTGGAGTTACTGTAATATATGATGTATAGAATATAATATAATAGTTACAGGTGCAGTAGTCACATGATGGCGGTGGTGAGATGACGTGTTACATGTGGAGTTACTGTAATATATGATGTATAGAATATAATAGTTACAGGCGCAGTAGTCACATGATGGCGGTGGTGAGATGACGTGTTACATGTGGAGTTACTGTAATATATGATGTATAGAATATAATATAATAGTTACAGGTGCAGTAGTCACATGATGGTGGTGGTGAGATGACGTGTTACATGTGGAGTTACTGTAATATATGATGTATATAATATAATATAATAGTTACAGGCGCAGTAGTCACATGATGGTGGTGGTGAGATGACGTGTTACATGTGGAGTTACTGTAATATATGATGTATAGAATATAATATAATAGTTACAGGCGCAGTAGTCACATGATGGCGGTGGTGAGATGACGTGTTACATCTGGAGTTACTGTAATATATGATGTATAGAATATAATATAATAGTTACAGGTGCAGTAGTCACATGATGGCGGTGGTGAGATGACGTGTTACATGTGGAGTTACTGTAATATATGATGTATAGAATATAATATAATAGTTACAGGCGCAGTAGTCACATGATGGCGGTGGTGAGATGACGTGTTACATGTGGAGTTACTGTAATATATGATGTATATAATATAATATAATAGTTACAGGCGCAGTAGTCACATGATGGTGGTGGTGAGATGACGTGTTACATGTGGGGTTACTGTAATATATGATGTATATAATATAATAGTTACAGGTGCAGTAGTCACATGATGGCGGTGGTGAGATGACGTGTTACATGTGGAGTTACTGTAATATATGATGTATAGAATATAATATAATAGTCACAGGCGCAGTAGTCACATGATGGTGGTGGTGAGATGACATGTTACATGTGGAGTTACTGTAATATATGATGTATAGAATATAATATAATAGTTACAGGTGCAGTAGTCACATGATGGTGGTGGTGAGATGACGTGTTACATGTGAAGTTACTGTAATATATGATGTATAGAATATAATAGTTACAGGCGCAGTAGTCACATGATGGTGGTGGTGAGATGACGTGTTACATGTGGAGTTACTGTAATATATGATGTATAGAATATAATATAATAGTTACAGGCGCAGTAGTCACATGATGGTGGTGGTGAGATGATGTGTTACATGTGGAGTTACTGTAATATATGATGTATATAATATAATAGTTACAGGTGCAGTAGTCACATGATGGTGGTGGTGAGATGACGTGTTACATGTGGAGTTACTGTAATATATGATGTATAGAATATAATATAATAGTTACAGGTGCAGTAGTCACATGATGGAGGTGGTGAGATGACGTGTTACATGTGGAGTTACTGTAATATATGATGTATAGAATATAATATAGTTACAGGCGCAGTAGTCACATGATGGCGGTGGTGAGATGACGTGTTACATGTGGAGTTACTGTAATATATGATGTATAGAATATAATATAGTTACAGGCGCAGTAGTCACATGATGGCGGTGGTGAGATGACATGTTACATGTGGAGTTACTGTAATATATGATGTATATAATATAATATAATAGTTACAGGCGCAGTAGTCACATGATGGTGGTGGTGAGATGACGTGTTACATGTGGAGTTACTGTAATATATGATGTATAGAATATAATATAATCGTTACAGGCGCAGTAGTCACATGATGGCGGTGGTGAGATGACGTGTTACATGTGGAGTTACTGTAATATATGATGTATAGAATATAATAGTTACAGGCGCAGTAGTCACATGATGGTGGTGAGATGACGTGTTACATGTGGAGTTACTGTAATATATGATGTATAGAATATAATATAATAGTTACAGGCGCAGTAGTCACATGATGGCGGTGGTGAGATGACGTGTTACATGTGGAGTTACTGTAATATATGATGTATAGAATATAATATAATAGTTACAGGCGCAGTAGTCACATGATGGCGGTGGTGAGATGACATGTTACATGTGGAGTTACTGTAATATATGATGTATAGAATATAATATAATAGTTACAGGCGCAGTAGTCACATGATGGCGGTGGTGAGATGACATGTTACATGTGGAGTTACTGTAATATATGATGTATATAATATAATAGTTACAGGCGCAGTAGTCACATGATGGCAGTGGTGAGATGACGTGTTACATGTGGAGTTACTGTAATATATGATGTATATAATATAATATAATAGTTACAGGCGCAGTAGTCACATGATGGTGGTGGTGAGATGACGTGTTACATGTGGAGTTACTGTAATATATGATGTATAGAATATAATAGTTACAGGTGCAGTAGTCACATGATGGCGGTGGTGAGATGACGTGTTACATGTGGAGTTACTGTAATATATGATGTATAGAATATAATAGTTACAGGCGCAGTAGTCACATGATGGTGGTGGTGAGATGACGTGTTACATGTGGAGTTACTGTAATATATGATGTATAGAATATAATAGTTACAGGCGCAGTAGTCACATGATGGCGGTGGTGAGATGACGTGTTACATGTGGAGTTACTGTAATATATGATGTATATAATATAATATAATAGTTACAGGTGCAGTAGTCACATGATGGCGGTGGTGAGATGACGTGTTACATGTGGAGTTACTGTAATATATGATGTATAGAATATAATAGTTACAGGCGCAGTAGTCACATGATGGCGGTGATGAGATGACATGTTACATGTGGAGTTACTGTAATATATGATGTATAGAATATAATATAATAGTTACAGGTGCAGTAGTCACATGATGGAGGTGGTGAGATGACGTGTTACATGTGGAGTTACTGTAATATATGATGTATAGAATATAATATAATAGTTACAGGCGCAGTAGTCACATGATGGTGGTGGTGAGATGACATGTTACATGTGGAGTTACTGTAATATATGATGTATAGAATATAATATAATAGTTACAGGTGCAGTAGTCACATGATGGTGGTGGTGAGATGACGTGTTACATGTGGAGTTACTGTAATATATGATGTATAGAATATAATATAATAGTTACAGGCGCAGTAGTCACATGATGGTGGTGAGATGACGTGTTACATGTGGAGTTACTGTAATATATGATGTATAGAATATGATATAATCGTTACAGGCGCAGTAGTCACATGATGGTGGTGAGATGACGTGTTACATGTGGAGTTACTGTAATATATGATGTATATAATATAATATAATCGTTACAGGCGCAGTAGTCACATGATGGTGGTGAGATGACGTGTTACATGTGGAGTTACTGTATTATATGATGTATATAATATAATAGTTACAGGTGCAGTAGTCACATGATGGTGGTGGTGAGATGACGTGTTACATGTGGAGTTACTGTAATATATGATGTATAGAATATAATAGTTACAGGCGCAGTAGTCACATGATGGCGGTGATGAGATGACGTGTTACATGTGGAGTTACTGTAATATATGATGTATAGAATATAATATAATAGTTACAGGCGCAGTAGTCACATGATGGTGGTGGTGAGATGACGTGTTACATGTGGAGTTACTGTAATATATGATGTATATAATATAATAGTTACAGGCGCAGTAGTCACATGATGGCGGTGGTGAGATGATGTGTTACATGTGGAGTTACTGTAATATATGATGTATAGAATATAATAGTTACAGGCGCAGTAGTCACATGATGGCGGTGGTGAGATGACGTGTTACATGTGGAGTTACTGTAATATATGATGTATAGAATATAATAGTTACAGGCGCAGTAGTCACATGATGGCGGTGGTGAGATGACGTGTTACATGTGGAGTTACTGTAATATATGATGTATAGAATATAATAGTTACAGGCGCAGTAGTCACATGATGGCGGTGGTGAGATGACGTGTAACATGTGGAGTTACTGTAATATATGATGTATAGAATATAATAGTTACAGGCGCAGTAGTCACATGATGGCGGTGGTGAGATGACGTGTTACATGTGGAGTTACTGTAATATATGATGTATAGAATATAATATAATAGTTACAGGTGCAGTAGTCACATGATGGTGGTGGTGAGATGACGTGTTACATGTGGAGTTACTGTAATATATGATGTATAGAATATAATAGTTACAGGCGCAGTAGTCACATGATGGCGGTGATGAGATGACGTGTTACATGTGGAGTTACTGTAATATATGATGTATAGAATATAATATAATAGTTACAGGCGCAGTAGTCACATGATGGTGGTGGTGAGATGACGTGTTACATGTGGAGTTACTGTAATATATGATGTATATAATATAATAGTTACAGGCGCAGTAGTCACATGATGGCGGTGGTGAGATGATGTGTTACATGTGGAGTTACTGTAATATATGATGTATAGAATATAATAGTTACAGGCGCAGTAGTCACATGATGGCGGTGGTGAGATGACGTGTTACATGTGGAGTTACTGTAATATATGATGTATAGAATATAATAGTTACAGGCGCAGTAGTCACATGATGGCGGTGGTGAGATGACGTGTTACATGTGGAGTTACTGTAATATATGATGTATAGAATATAATAGTTACAGGCGCAGTAGTCACATGATGGCGGTGGTGAGATGACGTGTAACATGTGGAGTTACTGTAATATATGATGTATAGAATATAATAGTTACAGGCGCAGTAGTCACATGATGGCGGTGGTGAGATGACGTGTTACATGTGGAGTTACTGTAATATATGATGTATAGAATATAATATAATCGTTACAGGCGCAGTAGTCACATGATGGTGGTGAGATGACGTGTTACATGTGGAGTTACTGTAATATATGATGTATAGAATATAATATAATAGTTACAGGCGCAGTAGTCACATGATGGTGGTGGTGAGATGACGTGTTACATGTGGAGTTACTGTAATATATGATGTATAGAATATAATAGTTACAGGCGCAGTAGTCACATGATGGCGGTGGTGAGATGACGTGTTACATGTGGAGTTACTGTAATATATGATGTATAGAATATAATATAATAGTTACAGGAGCAGTAGTCACATGATGACGGTGGTGAGATGACGAGTTACATGTGGAGTTACTGTAATATATGATATATAGAATATAATATAATAGTTACAGGTGCAGTAGTCACATGATGGCGGTGGCGAGATGACGCGTTACATGTGGAGTTACTGTAATATATGATGTATAGAATATAATATAATAGTTACAGGTGCGGTGGTGGTGAGATGACATGTTACATGTGGAGTTACTGTAATATATGATGTATATAATATAATATAATAGTTACAGGCGCAGTAGTCACATGATGGCGGTGGTGAGATGATGTTACATGTGGAGTTACTGTAATATATGATGTATAGAATATAATAGTTACAGGCGCAGTAGTCACATGATGGTGGTGGTGAGATGACGTGTTACATGTGGAGTTACTGTAATATATGATGTATAGAATATAATAGTTACAGGTGCAGTAGTCACATGATGGCGGTGGTGAGATGACGTGTTACATGTGGAGTTACTGTAATATATGATGTATATAATATAATAGTTACAGGCGCAGTAGTCACATGATGGTGGTGGTGAGATGACGTGTTACATGTGGAGTTACTATAATATATGATGTATATAATAGTTACAGGCGCAGTAGTCACATGATGGCGATGGTGAGATGACGTGTTACATGTGGAGTTACTGTAATATATGATGTATAGAATATAATATAATAGTTACAGGTGCAGTAGTCACATGATGGCGGTGGTGAGATGACGTGTTACATGTGGAGTTACTGTAATATATGATGTATAGAATATAATATAATAGTTACAGGCGCAGTAGTCACATGATGGTGGTGGTGAGATGACGTGTTACATGTGGAGTTACTGTAATATATGATGTATAGAATATAATATAATAGTTACAGGCGCAGTAGTCACATGATGGTGGTGGTGAGATGACGTGTTACATGTGGAGTTACTGTAATATATGATGTATAGAATATAATATAATAGTTACAGGCGCAGTAGTCACATGATGGCGGTGGTGAGATGACGTGTTACATGTGGAGTTACTGTAATATATGATGTATAGAATATAATATAATAGTTACAGGCGCAGTAGTCACATGATGGTGGTGGTGAGATGACATGTTACATGTGGAGTTACTGTAATATATGATGTATAGAATATAATATAATAGTTACAGGCGCAGTAGTCACATGATGGTGGTGGTGAGATGACGTGTTACATGTGGAGTTACTGTAATATATGATGTATAGAATATAATAGTTACAGGTGCAGTAGTCACATGATGGCGGTGGTGAGATGACGTGTTACATGTGGAGTTACTGTAATATATGATGTATAGAATATAATAGTTACAGGCTCAGTAGTCACATGATGGCGGTGGTGAGATGACGTGTTACATGTGGAGTTACTGTAATATATGATGTATAGAATATAATAGTTACAGGCGCAGTAGTCACATGATGGCGGTGGTGAGATGACGTGTTACATGTGGAGTTACTGTATTATATGATGTATAGAATATAATATAATAGTTACAGGAGCAGTAGTCACATGATGGTGGTGATGAGATGACGTGTTACATGTGGAGTTACTGTAATATATGATGTATAGAATATAATATAATAGTTACAGGTGCAGTAGTCACATGATGGTGGTGGTGAGATGACGTGTTACATGTGGAGTTACTGTAATATATGATGTATAGAATATAATATAATAGTTACAGGTGCAGTAGTCACATGATGGTGGTGGTGAGATGACATGTTACATGTGGAGTTACTGTAATATATGATGTATAGAATATAATATTATAGTTACAGGCGCAGTAGTCACATGATGGTGGTGGTGAGATGACGTGTTACATGTGGAGTTACTGTAATATATGATGTATAGAATATAATATAATAGTTACAGGAGCAGTAGTCACATGATGGTGGTGGTGAGATGACGTGTTACATGTGGAGTTACTGTAATATATGATGTATATAATATAATAGTTACAGGTGCAGTAGTCACATGATGGTGGTGGTGAGATGATGTGTTACATGTGGAGTTACTGTAATATATGATGTATAGAATATAATATAATAGTTACAGGCGCAGTAGTCACATGATGGCGGTGGTGAGATGACGTGTTACATGTGGAGTTACTGTAATATATGATGTATAGAATATAATATAATAGTTACAGGCGCAGTAGTCACATGATGGTGGTGGTGAGATGACGTGTTACATGTGGAGTTACTGTAATATATGATGTATAGAATATAATAGTTACAGGCGCAGTAGTCACATGATGGCGGTGGTGAGATGACGTGTTACATGTGGAGTTACTGTAATATATGATGTATAGAATATAATATAATAGTTACAGGCACAGTAGTCACATGATGGCGGTGGTGAGATGACGTGTTACATGTGGAGTTACTGTAATATATGATGTATAGAATATAATATAGTTACAGGTGCAGTAGTCACATGATGGCGGTGGTGAGATGACGTTACATGTGGAGTTACTGTAATATATGATGTATAGAATATAATATAATACTTACAGGCGCAGTAGTCACATGATGGTGGTGGTGAGATGACGTGTTACATGTGGAGTTACTGTAATATATGATGTATAGAATATAATATAGTTACAGGTGCAGTAGTCACATGATGGCGGTGGTGAGATGACGTGTTACATGTGGAGTTACTGTAATATATGATGTATAGAATATAATATAATAGTTACAGGCGCAGTAGTCACATGATGGCGGTGGTGAGATGACGTGTTACATGTGGAGTTACTGTAATATATGATGTATAGAATATAATATAATAGTTACAGGTGCAGTAGTCACATGATGATGGTGGTGAGATGACGTGTTACATGTGGAGTTACTGTAATATATGATGTATAGAATATAATAGTTACAGGCGCAGTAGTCACATGATGGCGGTGGTGAGATGACGTGTTACATGTGGAGTTACTGTAATATATGATGTATAGAATATAATATAATAGTTACAGGTGCAGTAGTCACATGATGGTGGTGGTGAGATGACGTGTTACATGTGGAGTTACTGTAATATATGATGTATATAATATAATATAATAGTTACAGGCGCAGTAGTCACATGATGGTGGTGGTGAGATGACGTGTTACATGTGGAGTTACTGTAATATATGATGTATAGAATATAATATAATAGTTACAGGCGCAGTAGTCACATGATGGCGGTGGTGAGATGACGTGTTACATCTGGAGTTACTGTAATATATGATGTATAGAATATAATATAATAGTTACAGGTGCAGTAGTCACATGATGGCGGTGGTGAGATGACGTGTTACATGTGGAGTTACTGTAATATATGATGTATAGAATATAATATAATAGTTACAGGCGCAGTAGTCACATGATGGCGGTGGTGAGATGACGTGTTACATGTGGAGTTACTGTAATATATGATGTATATAATATAATATAATAGTTACAGGCGCAGTAGTCACATGATGGTGGTGGTGAGATGACGTGTTACATGTGGGGTTACTGTAATATATGATGTATATAATATAATAGTTACAGGTGCAGTAGTCACATGATGGCGGTGGTGAGATGACGTGTTACATGTGGAGTTACTGTAATATATGATGTATAGAATATAATATAATAGTCACAGGCGCAGTAGTCACATGATGGTGGTGGTGAGATGACATGTTACATGTGGAGTTACTGTAATATATGATGTATAGAATATAATATAATAGTTACAGGTGCAGTAGTCACATGATGGTGGTGGTGAGATGACGTGTTACATGTGAAGTTACTGTAATATATGATGTATAGAATATAATAGTTACAGGCGCAGTAGTCACATGATGGTGGTGGTGAGATGACGTGTTACATGTGGAGTTACTGTAATATATGATGTATAGAATATAATATAATAGTTACAGGCGCAGTAGTCACATGATGGTGGTGGTGAGATGATGTGTTACATGTGGAGTTACTGTAATATATGATGTATATAATATAATAGTTACAGGTGCAGTAGTCACATGATGGTGGTGGTGAGATGACGTGTTACATGTGGAGTTACTGTAATATATGATGTATAGAATATAATATAATAGTTACAGGTGCAGTAGTCACATGATGGAGGTGGTGAGATGACGTGTTACATGTGGAGTTACTGTAATATATGATGTATAGAATATAATATAGTTACAGGCGCAGTAGTCACATGATGGCGGTGGTGAGATGACGTGTTACATGTGGAGTTACTGTAATATATGATGTATAGAATATAATATAGTTACAGGCGCAGTAGTCACATGATGGCGGTGGTGAGATGACATGTTACATGTGGAGTTACTGTAATATATGATGTATATAATATAATATAATAGTTACAGGCGCAGTAGTCACATGATGGTGGTGGTGAGATGACGTGTTACATGTGGAGTTACTGTAATATATGATGTATAGAATATAATATAATCGTTACAGGCGCAGTAGTCACATGATGGCGGTGGTGAGATGACGTGTTACATGTGGAGTTACTGTAATATATGATGTATAGAATATAATAGTTACAGGCGCAGTAGTCACATGATGGTGGTGAGATGACGTGTTACATGTGGAGTTACTGTAATATATGATGTATAGAATATAATATAATAGTTACAGGCGCAGTAGTCACATGATGGCGGTGGTGAGATGACGTGTTACATGTGGAGTTACTGTAATATATGATGTATAGAATATAATATAATAGTTACAGGCGCAGTAGTCACATGATGGCGGTGGTGAGATGACATGTTACATGTGGAGTTACTGTAATATATGATGTATAGAATATAATATAATAGTTACAGGCGCAGTAGTCACATGATGGCGGTGGTGAGATGACATGTTACATGTGGAGTTACTGTAATATATGATGTATATAATATAATAGTTACAGGCGCAGTAGTCACATGATGGCAGTGGTGAGATGACGTGTTACATGTGGAGTTACTGTAATATATGATGTATATAATATAATATAATAGTTACAGGCGCAGTAGTCACATGATGGTGGTGGTGAGATGACGTGTTACATGTGGAGTTACTGTAATATATGATGTATAGAATATAATAGTTACAGGTGCAGTAGTCACATGATGGCGGTGGTGAGATGACGTGTTACATGTGGAGTTACTGTAATATATGATGTATAGAATATAATAGTTACAGGCGCAGTAGTCACATGATGGTGGTGGTGAGATGACGTGTTACATGTGGAGTTACTGTAATATATGATGTATAGAATATAATAGTTACAGGCGCAGTAGTCACATGATGGCGGTGGTGAGATGACGTGTTACATGTGGAGTTACTGTAATATATGATGTATATAATATAATATAATAGTTACAGGTGCAGTAGTCACATGATGGCGGTGGTGAGATGACGTGTTACATGTGGAGTTACTGTAATATATGATGTATAGAATATAATAGTTACAGGCGCAGTAGTCACATGATGGCGGTGATGAGATGACATGTTACATGTGGAGTTACTGTAATATATGATGTATAGAATATAATATAATAGTTACAGGTGCAGTAGTCACATGATGGAGGTGGTGAGATGACGTGTTACATGTGGAGTTACTGTAATATATGATGTATAGAATATAATATAATAGTTACAGGCGCAGTAGTCACATGATGGTGGTGGTGAGATGACATGTTACATGTGGAGTTACTGTAATATATGATGTATAGAATATAATATAATAGTTACAGGTGCAGTAGTCACATGATGGTGGTGGTGAGATGACGTGTTACATGTGGAGTTACTGTAATATATGATGTATAGAATATAATATAATAGTTACAGGCGCAGTAGTCACATGATGGTGGTGAGATGACGTGTTACATGTGGAGTTACTGTAATATATGATGTATAGAATATGATATAATCGTTACAGGCGCAGTAGTCACATGATGGTGGTGAGATGACGTGTTACATGTGGAGTTACTGTAATATATGATGTATATAATATAATATAATCGTTACAGGCGCAGTAGTCACATGATGGTGGTGAGATGACGTGTTACATGTGGAGTTACTGTATTATATGATGTATATAATATAATAGTTACAGGTGCAGTAGTCACATGATGGTGGTGGTGAGATGACGTGTTACATGTGGAGTTACTGTAATATATGATGTATAGAATATAATAGTTACAGGCGCAGTAGTCACATGATGGCGGTGATGAGATGACGTGTTACATGTGGAGTTACTGTAATATATGATGTATAGAATATAATATAATAGTTACAGGCGCAGTAGTCACATGATGGTGGTGGTGAGATGACGTGTTACATGTGGAGTTACTGTAATATATGATGTATATAATATAATAGTTACAGGCGCAGTAGTCACATGATGGCGGTGGTGAGATGATGTGTTACATGTGGAGTTACTGTAATATATGATGTATAGAATATAATAGTTACAGGCGCAGTAGTCACATGATGGCGGTGGTGAGATGACGTGTTACATGTGGAGTTACTGTAATATATGATGTATAGAATATAATAGTTACAGGCGCAGTAGTCACATGATGGCGGTGGTGAGATGACGTGTTACATGTGGAGTTACTGTAATATATGATGTATAGAATATAATAGTTACAGGCGCAGTAGTCACATGATGGCGGTGGTGAGATGACGTGTAACATGTGGAGTTACTGTAATATATGATGTATAGAATATAATAGTTACAGGCGCAGTAGTCACATGATGGCGGTGGTGAGATGACGTGTTACATGTGGAGTTACTGTAATATATGATGTATAGAATATAATATAATAGTTACAGGTGCAGTAGTCACATGATGGTGGTGGTGAGATGACGTGTTACATGTGGAGTTACTGTAATATATGATGTATAGAATATAATAGTTACAGGCGCAGTAGTCACATGATGGCGGTGATGAGATGACGTGTTACATGTGGAGTTACTGTAATATATGATGTATAGAATATAATATAATAGTTACAGGCGCAGTAGTCACATGATGGTGGTGGTGAGATGACGTGTTACATGTGGAGTTACTGTAATATATGATGTATATAATATAATAGTTACAGGCGCAGTAGTCACATGATGGCGGTGGTGAGATGATGTGTTACATGTGGAGTTACTGTAATATATGATGTATAGAATATAATAGTTACAGGCGCAGTAGTCACATGATGGCGGTGGTGAGATGACGTGTTACATGTGGAGTTACTGTAATATATGATGTATAGAATATAATAGTTACAGGCGCAGTAGTCACATGATGGCGGTGGTGAGATGACGTGTTACATGTGGAGTTACTGTAATATATGATGTATAGAATATAATAGTTACAGGCGCAGTAGTCACATGATGGCGGTGGTGAGATGACGTGTAACATGTGGAGTTACTGTAATATATGATGTATAGAATATAATAGTTACAGGCGCAGTAGTCACATGATGGCGGTGGTGAGATGACGTGTTACATGTGGAGTTACTGTAATATATGATGTATAGAATATAATATAATCGTTACAGGCGCAGTAGTCACATGATGGTGGTGAGATGACGTGTTACATGTGGAGTTACTGTAATATATGATGTATAGAATATAATATAATAGTTACAGGCGCAGTAGTCACATGATGGTGGTGGTGAGATGACGTGTTACATGTGGAGTTACTGTAATATATGATGTATAGAATATAATAGTTACAGGCGCAGTAGTCACATGATGGCGGTGGTGAGATGACGTGTTACATGTGGAGTTACTGTAATATATGATGTATAGAATATAATATAATAGTTACAGGAGCAGTAGTCACATGATGACGGTGGTGAGATGACGAGTTACATGTGGAGTTACTGTAATATATGATATATAGAATATAATATAATAGTTACAGGTGCAGTAGTCACATGATGGCGGTGGCGAGATGACGCGTTACATGTGGAGTTACTGTAATATATGATGTATAGAATATAATATAATAGTTACAGGTGCGGTGGTGGTGAGATGACATGTTACATGTGGAGTTACTGTAATATATGATGTATATAATATAATATAATAGTTACAGGCGCAGTAGTCACATGATGGCGGTGGTGAGATGATGTTACATGTGGAGTTACTGTAATATATGATGTATAGAATATAATAGTTACAGGCGCAGTAGTCACATGATGGTGGTGGTGAGATGACGTGTTACATGTGGAGTTACTGTAATATATGATGTATAGAATATAATAGTTACAGGTGCAGTAGTCACATGATGGCGGTGGTGAGATGACGTGTTACATGTGGAGTTACTGTAATATATGATGTATATAATATAATAGTTACAGGCGCAGTAGTCACATGATGGTGGTGGTGAGATGACGTGTTACATGTGGAGTTACTATAATATATGATGTATATAATAGTTACAGGCGCAGTAGTCACATGATGGCGATGGTGAGATGACGTGTTACATGTGGAGTTACTGTAATATATGATGTATAGAATATAATATAATAGTTACAGGTGCAGTAGTCACATGATGGCGGTGGTGAGATGACGTGTTACATGTGGAGTTACTGTAATATATGATGTATAGAATATAATATAATAGTTACAGGCGCAGTAGTCACATGATGGTGGTGGTGAGATGACGTGTTACATGTGGAGTTACTGTAATATATGATGTATAGAATATAATATAATAGTTACAGGCGCAGTAGTCACATGATGGTGGTGGTGAGATGACGTGTTACATGTGGAGTTACTGTAATATATGATGTATAGAATATAATATAATAGTTACAGGCGCAGTAGTCACATGATGGCGGTGGTGAGATGACGTGTTACATGTGGAGTTACTGTAATATATGATGTATAGAATATAATATAATAGTTACAGGCGCAGTAGTCACATGATGGTGGTGGTGAGATGACATGTTACATGTGGAGTTACTGTAATATATGATGTATAGAATATAATATAATAGTTACAGGCGCAGTAGTCACATGATGGTGGTGGTGAGATGACGTGTTACATGTGGAGTTACTGTAATATATGATGTATAGAATATAATAGTTACAGGTGCAGTAGTCACATGATGGCGGTGGTGAGATGACGTGTTACATGTGGAGTTACTGTAATATATGATGTATAGAATATAATAGTTACAGGCTCAGTAGTCACATGATGGCGGTGGTGAGATGACGTGTTACATGTGGAGTTACTGTAATATATGATGTATAGAATATAATAGTTACAGGCGCAGTAGTCACATGATGGCGGTGGTGAGATGACGTGTTACATGTGGAGTTACTGTATTATATGATGTATAGAATATAATATAATAGTTACAGGAGCAGTAGTCACATGATGGCGGTGGTGAGATGACGTGTTACATGTGGAGTTACTGTAATATATGATGTATAGAATATAATAGTTACAGGTGCAGTAGTCACATGATGGTGGTGGTGAGATGACGTGTTACATGTGGAGTTACTGTAATATATGATGTATATAATATAATAGTTACAGGTGCAGTAGTCACATGATGGTGGTGGTGAGATGATGTGTTACATGTGGAGTTACTGTAATATATGATGTATAGAATATAATATAATAGTTACAGGCGCAGTAGTCACATGATGGCGGTGGTGAGATGACGTGTTACATGTGGAGTTACTGTAATATATGATGTATAGAATATAATATAATAGTTACAGGCGCAGTAGTCACATGATGGTGGTGGTGAGATGACGTGTTACATGTGGAGTTACTGTAATATATGATGTATAGAATATAATAGTTACAGGCGCAGTAGTCACATGATGGCGGTGGTGAGATGACGTGTTACATGTGGAGTTACTGTAATATATGATGTATAGAATATAATATAATAGTTACAGGCACAGTAGTCACATGATGGCGGTGGTGAGATGACGTGTTACATGTGGAGTTACTGTAATATATGATGTATAGAATATAATATAGTTACAGGTGCAGTAGTCACATGATGGCGGTGGTGAGATGACGTTACATGTGGAGTTACTGTAATATATGATGTATAGAATATAATATAATACTTACAGGCGCAGTAGTCACATGATGGTGGTGGTGAGATGACGTGTTACATGTGGAGTTACTGTAATATATGATGTATAGAATATAATATAGTTACAGGTGCAGTAGTCACATGATGGCGGTGGTGAGATGACGTGTTACATGTGGAGTTACTGTAATATATGATGTATAGAATATAATATAATAGTTACAGGCGCAGTAGTCACATGATGGTGGTGGTGAGATGACGTGTTACATGTGGAGTTACTGTAATATATGATGTATAGAATATAATATAATAGTTACAGGCGCAGTAGTCACATGATGGCGGTGGTGAGATGACGTGTTACATGTGGAGTTACTGTAATATATGATGTATATAATATAATATAATAGTTACAGGTGCAGTAGTCACATGATGGCGGTGGTGAGATGACATGTTACATGTGGAGTTACTGTAATATATGATGTATAGAATATAATATAATAGTTACAGGTGCAGTAGTCACATGATGGCGGTGGTGAGATGACGTGTTACATGTGGAGTTACTGTAATATATGATGTATAGAATATAATAGTTACAGGCGCAGTAGTCACATGATGGCGGTGGTGAGATGACGTGTTACATGTGGAGTTACTGTAATATATGATGTATATAATATAATAGTTACAGGCGCAGTAGTCACATGATGGTGGTGGTGAGATGACGTGTTACATGTGGAGTTACTGTAATATATGATGTATATAATATAATATAATAGTTACAGGCGCAGTAGTCACATGATGGTGGTGGTGAGATGACGTGTTACATGTGGAGTTACTGTAATATATGATGTATAGAATATAATATAATAGTTACAGGTGCAGTAGTCACATGATGGTGGTGGTGAGATGACGTGTTACATGTGGAGTTACTGTAATATATGATGTATAGAATATAATATAATAGTTACAGGAGCAGTAGTCACATGATGGCGGTGGTGAGATGACGTGTTACATGTGGAGTTACTGTAATATATGATGTATATAATATAATATAATAGTTACAGGCGCAGTAGTCACATGATGGTGGTGGTGAGATGACGTTACATGTGGAGTTACTGTAATATATGATGTATAGAATATAATATAATCGTTACAGGCGCAGTAGTCACATGATGGCGGTGGTGAGATGACGTGTTACATGTGGAGTTCCTGTAATATATGATGTATAGAATATAATATAATAGTTACAGGTGCAGTAGTCACATGATGGCGGTGGTGAGATGACGTGTTACATGTGGAGTTACTGTAATATATGATGTATAGAATATAATATAATAGTTACAGGCGCAGTAGTCACATGATGGCGGTGGTGAGATGTTACATGTGGAGTTACTGTAATATATGATGTATAGAATATAATATAATCGTTACAGCCGCAGTAGTCACATGATGGCGGTGGTGAGATGACGTGTTACATGTGGAGTTACTGTAATATATGATGTATAGAATATAATAGTTACAGGTGCAGTAGTCACATGATGGCGGTGGTGAGATGACGTGTTACATGTGGAGTTACTGTAATATATGATGTATAGAATATAATATAATAGTTACAGGCGCAGTAGTCACATGATGGTGGTGGTGAGATGACCTGTTACATGTGGAGTTACTGTAATATATGATGTATAGAATATAATCGTTACAGGCGCAGTAGTCACATGATGGCGGTGGTGAGATGACCTGTTACATGTGGAGTTACTGTAATATATGATGTATATAATATAATATAATAGTTACAGGCGCAGTAGTCACATGATGGCGGTGGTGAGATGACGTGTTACATGTGGAGTTACTGTAATATATGATGTATAGAATATAATAGTTACAGGCGCAGTAGTCACATGATGGCGGTGGTGAGATGACGTGTTACATGTGGAGTTACTGTAATATATGATGTATAGAATATAATATAATAGTTACAGGTGCAGTAGTCACATGATGGCGGTGGTGAGATGACATGTTACATGTGGAGTTACTGTAATATATGATGTATATAATATAATAGTTACAGGCGCAGTAGTCACATGATGGCGGTGGTGAGATGACGTGTTACATGTGGAGTTACTGTAATATATGATGTATAGAATATAATATAATAGTTACAGGCGCAGTAGTCACATGATGGCGGTGGCGAGATGACGTGTTACATGTGGAGTTACTGTAATATATGATGTATAGAATATAATATAATAGTTACAGGCGCAGTAGTCACATGATGGTGGTGGTGAGATGACGTTACATGTGGAGTTACTGTAATATATGATATATAGAATATAATATAATAGTTACAGGTGCAGTAGTCACATGATGGCGGTGGTGAGATGACGTTACATGTGGAGTTACTGTAATATATGATGTATAGAATATAATATAATAGTTACAGGCGCAGTAGTCACATGATGGCGGTGGTGAGATGACGTTACATGTGGAGTTACTGTAATATATGATGTATAGAATATAATATAATAGTTACAGGTGCAGTAGTCACATGATGGCGGTGGTGAGGTGACGTGTTACATGTGGAGTTACTGTAATATATGATGTATAGAATATAATATAATAGTTACAGGTGCAGTAGTCACATGATGGTGGTGGTGAGATGACGTGTTACATGTGGAGTTACTGTAATATATGATGTATAGAATATAATATAATAGTTACAGGTGCAGTAGTCACATGATGGCGGTGGTGAGGTGACGTGTTACATGTGGAGTTACTGTAATATATGATGTATAGAATATAATATAATAGTTACAGGTGCAGTAGTCACATGATGGTGGTGGTGAGATGACGTGTTACATGTGGAGTTACTGTAATATATGATGTATAGAATATAATATAATAGTTACAGGTGCAGTAGTCACATGATGGCGGTGGTGAGATGACGTGTTACATGTGGAGTTACTGTAATATATGATGTATATAATATAATATAATAGTTACAGGCGCAGTAGTCACATGATGATGGTGGTGAGATGACGTGTTACATGTGGAGTTACTGTAATATATGATGTATATAATATAATAGTTACAGGCGCAGTAGTCACATGATGGTGGTGGTGAGATGACGTGTTACATGTGGAGTTACTGTAATATATGATGTATATAATATAATAGTTACAGGCGCAGTAGTCACATGATGGTGGTGGTGAGATGACGTGTTACATGTGGAGTTACTGTAATATATGATGTATAGAATATAATAGTTACAGGCGCAGTAGTCACATGATGGTGGTGGTGAGATGACGTGTTACATGTGGAGTTACTGTAATATATGATGTATAGAATATAATATAATAGTTACAGGCACAGTAGTCACATGATGGCGGTGGTGAGATGATGTGTTACATGTGGAGTTACTGTAATATATGATGTATAGAATATAATATAATAGTTACAGGTGCAGTAGTCACATGATGGCGGTGGTGAGATGACGTGTTACATGTGGAGTTACTGTAATATATGATGTATATAATGTAATATAATAGTTACAGGTGCAGTAGTCACATGATGGCGGTGGTGAGATGACGTGTTACATGTGGAGTTACTGTAATATATGATGTATAGAATATAATATAATAGTTACAGGCGCAGTAGTCACATGATGGTGGGGGTGAGATGACGTGTTACATGTGGAGTTACTGTAATATATGATGTATAGAATATAATATAATAGTTACAGGTGCAGTAGTCACATGATGGCGGTGGTGAGATGACGTGTTACATGTGGAGTTACTGTAATATATGATGTATAGAATATAATATAATAGTTACAGGCGCAGTAGTCACATGATGGCGGTGGTGAGGTGACGTGTTACATGTGGAGTTACTGTAATATATGATGTATATAATATAATAGTTACAGGTGCAGTAGTCACATGATGGCGGTGGTGAGATGACATGTTACATGTGGAGTTACTGTAATATATGATGTATAGAATATAATATAATCATTACAGGCGCAGTAGTCACATGATGGTGGTGGTGAGATGACGTGTTACATGTGGAGTTACTGTAATATATGATGTATAGAATATAATATAATCGTTACAGGTGCAGTAGTCACATGATGGTGGTGGTGAGATGACGTGTTACATGTGGAGTTACTGTAATATATGATGTATATAATAGTTACAGGCGCAGTAGTCACATGATGGCGGTGGTGAGATGACGTTACATGTGGAGTTACTGTAATATATGATGTATAGAATATAATATAATAGTTACAGGTGCAGTAGTCACATGATGGCGGTGGTGAGATGACGTGTTACATGTGGAGTTACTGTAATATATGATGTATATAATATAATAGTTACAGGTGCAGTAGTCACATGATGGTGATGGTGAGATGACGTGTTACATGTGGAGTTACTGTAATATATGATGTATATAATATAATAGTTACAGGTGCAGTAGTCACATGATGGTGGTGGTGAGATGACGTGTTACATGTGGAGTTACTGTAATATATGATGTATAGAATATAATATAATAGTTACAGGTGCAGTAGTCACATGATGGTGGTGGTGAGATGACGTGTTACATGTGGAGTTACTGTAATATATGATGTATATAATATAATAGTTACAGGTGCAGTAGTCACATGATGGCGGTGGTGAGGTGACGTGTTACATGTCGAGTTACTGTAATATATGATGTATAGAATATAATATAATAGTTACAGGTGCAGTAGTCACATGATGGTGGTGGTGAGATGACGTGTTACATGTGGAGTTACTGTAATATATGATGTATAGAATATAATATAATAGTTACAGGTGCAGTAGTCACATGATGGCGGTGGTGAGATGACGTGTTACATGTGGAGTTACTGTAATATATGATGTATAGAATATAATATAATCATTACAGGTGCAGTAGTCACATGATGGTGGTGGTGAGATGACGTGTTACATGTGGAGTTACTGTAATATATGATGTATAGAATATAATAGTTACAGGCGCAGTAGTCACATGATGGTGGTGGTGAGATGACGTGTTACATGTGGAGTTACTGTAATATATGATGTATAGAATATAATATAATAGTTACAGGTGCAGTAGTCACATGATGGCGGTGGTGAGATGACGTGTTACATGTGGAGTTACTGTAATATATGATGTATATAATGTAATATAATAGTTACAGGTGCAGTAGTCACATGATGGCGGTGGTGAGATGACGTGTTACATGTGGAGTTACTGTAATATATGATGTATAGAATATAATATAATAGTTACAGGCGCAGTAGTCACATGATGGTGGGGGTGAGATGACGTGTTACATGTGGAGTTACTGTAATATATGATGTATAGAATATAATATAATAGTTACAGGTGCAGTAGTCACATGATGGCGGTGGTGAGATGACGTGTTACATGTGGAGTTACTGTAATATATGATGTATAGAATATAATATAATAGTTACAGGCGCAGTAGTCACATGATGGTGGTGGTGAGATGACATGTTACATGTGGAGTTACTGTAATATATGATGTATATAATATAATAGTTACAGGTGCAGTAGTCACATGATGGCGGTGGTGAGATGACATGTTACATGTGGAGTTACTGTAATATATGATGTATAGAATATAATATAATCATTACAGGCGCGGTAGTCACATGATGGTGGTGGTGAGATGACGTGTTACATGTGGAGTTACTGTAATATATGATGTATAGAATATAATATAATCGTTACAGGTGCAGTAGTCACATGATGGTGGTGGTGAGATGACGTGTTACATGTGGAGTTACTGTAATATATGATGTATAGAATATAATATAATAGTTACAGGAGCAGTAGTCACATGATGGTGGTGGTGAGATGACGTGTTACATGTGGAGTTACTGTAATATATGATGTATAGAATGTAATATAATAGTTACAGGCACAGTAGTCACATGATGGCGGTGGTGAGATGACGTGTTACATGTGGAGTTACTGTAATATATGATGTATAGAATATAATATAATAGTTACAGGCGCAGTAGTCACATGATGGTGGTGGTGAGATGACATGTTACATGTGGAGTTACTGTAATATATGATGTATAGAATATAATATAATAGTTACAGGTGCAGTAGTCACATGATGGTGGTGGTGAGATGACGTGTTACATGTGGAGTTACTGTAATATATGATGTATAGAATATAATATAATAGTTACAGGTGCAGTAGTCACATGATGGCGGTGGTGAGATGACGTGTTACATGTGGAGTTACTGTAATATATGATGTATATAATATAATAGTTACAGGCGCAGTAATCACATGATGGTGGTGGTGAGATGACGTGTTACATGTGGAGTTACTGTAATATATGATGTATAGAATATAATATAATAGTTACAGGCGCAGTAGTCACATGATGGAGGTGGTGAGATGACATGTTACATGTGGAGTTACTGTAATATATGATGTATATAATATAATATAATAGTTACAGGTGCAGTAGTCACATGATGGAGGTGGTGAGATGACGTGTTACATGTGGAGTTACTGTAATATATGATGTATATAATATAATAGTTACAGGCGCAGTAGTCACATGATGGTGGTGGTGAGATGACATGTTACATGTGGAGTTACTGTAATATATGATGTATAGAATATAATATAATAGTTACAGGTGCAGTAGTCACATGATGGAGGTGGTGAGATGACGTGTTACATGTGGAGTTACTGTAATATATGATGTATATAATATAATAGTTACAGGCGCAGTAGTCACATGATGGTGGTGGTGAGATGACGTGTTACATGTGGAGTTACTGTAATATATGATGTATAGAATATAATATAGTTACAGGCGCAGGAGTCACATGATGGAGGTGG
This sequence comes from Rhinoderma darwinii, assembly GCF_050947455.1. Classification (NCBI taxonomy): domain Eukaryota; kingdom Metazoa; phylum Chordata; class Amphibia; order Anura; family Rhinodermatidae; genus Rhinoderma; species Rhinoderma darwinii. The sequence continues at coordinate 636,846,565 of NC_134687.1, forward strand.
TGAGATGACATGTTACATGTGGAGTTACTGTAATATATGATGTATATAATATAATATAATAGTTACAGGTGCAGTAGTCACATGATGGCGGTGGTGAGATGACATGTTACATGTGGAGTTACTGTAATATATGATGTATGGAATATAATATAATAGTTACAGACGCAGTAGTCACATGATGGCGGTGGTGAGAAGACGTGTTACATGTGGAGTTACTGTAATATTTGATGTATAGAATATAATATAATAGTTACAGGCGCAGTAGTCACATGATGGCGGTGGTGAGATGACGTGTTACATGTGGAGTTACTGTAATATATGATGTATAGAATATAATATAATAGTTACAGGCGCAGTAGTCACATGATGGTGGTGGTGAGATGACGTGTTACATGTGGAGTTACTGTAATATATGATGTATAGAATATAATATAATAGTTACAGGCGCAGTAGTCACATGATGGTGGTGGTGAGATGACGTGTTACATGTGGAGTTACTGTAATATATGATGTATAGAATATAATATAATAGTTACAGGCGCAGTAGTCACATGATGGCGGTGGTGAGATGACGTGTTACATGTGGAGTTACTGTAATATATGATGTATAGAATATAATAGTTACAGGCGCAGTAGTCACATGATGGCGGTGGTGAGATGACGTGTTACATATGGAGTTACTGTAATATATGATGTATAGAATATAATATAATAGTTACAGGTGCAGTAGTCACATGATGGCGGTGGTGAGATGATGTGTTACATGTGGAGTTACTGTAATATATGATGTATAGAATATAATATAATAGTTACAGGCGCAGTAGTGACATGATGGCGGTGGTGAGATGACGTGTTACATGTGGAGTTACTGTAATATATGATGTATATAATATAATAGTTACAGGCGCAGTAGTCACATGATGGCGGTGGTGAGATGACGTGTTACATGTGGAGTTACTGTAATATATGATGTATAGAATATAATAGTTACAGGCGCAGTAGTCACATGATGGTGGTGGTGAGATGACGTGTTACATGTGGAGTTACTGTAATATATGATGTATATAATATAATAGTTACTGGCGCAGTAGTCACATGATGGCGGTTGTGAGATGACGTGTTACATGTGGAGTTACTGTAATATATGATGTATAGAATATAATATAATAGTTACAGGCGCAGTAGTCACATGATGGCGGTGGTGAGATGATGTGTTACATGTGGAGTTACTGTAATATATGATGTATATAATAGTTACAGGAGCAGTAGTCACATGATGGCGGTGGTGAGATGACGTGTTACATGTGGAGTTACTGTAATATATGATGTATAGAATATAATATAATAGTTACAGGTGCAGTAGTCACATGATGGTGGTGGTGAGATGACGTGTTACATGTGGAGTTACTGTAATATATGATGTATAGAATATAATATAATAGTTACAGGCGCAGTAGTCACATGATGGAGGTGGTGAGATGTCGTGTTACATGTGGAGTTACTGTAATATATGATGTATATAATATAATAGTTACAGGCTCAGTAGTCACATGATGGCGGTGGTGAGATGACATGTTACATGTGGAGTTACTGTAATATATGATGTATAGAATATAATAGTTACAGGCGCAGTAGTCACATGATGGTGGTGGTGAGATGACGTGTTACATGTGGAGTTACTGTAATATATGATGTATATAATATAATAGTTACAGGCGCAGTAGTCACATGATGGCGGTGGTGAGATGACATGTTACATGTGGAGTTGCTGTAATATATGATGTATAGAATATAATATAATCATTACAGGCGCAGTAGTCACATGATGGTGGTGGTGAGATGACGTGTTACATGTGGAGTTACTGTAATATATGATGTATAGAATATAATATAATCATTACAGGCGCAGTAGTCACATGATGGTGGTGGTGAGATGACGTGTTACATGTGGAGTTACTGTAATATATGATGTATATAATATAATAGTTACAGGTGCAGTAGTCACATGATGGTGGTGGTGAGATGACGTGTTACATGTGGAGTTACTGTAATATATGATGTATATAATATAATAGTTACAGGCGCAGTAGTCACATGATGGTGGTGGTGAGATGACGTGTTACATGTGGAGTTACTGTAATATATGATGTATAGAATATAATAGTTACAGGCGCAGTAGTCACATGATGGCGGTGGTGAGATGACATGTTACATGTGGAGTTACTGTAATATATGATGTATAGAATATAATATAATAGTTACAGGTGCAGTAGTCACATGATGGTGGTGGTGAGATGACGTGTTACATGTGGAGTTACTGTAATATATGATGTATATAATGTAATATAATAGTTACAGGTGAAGTAGTCACATGATGGCGGTGGTGAGATGACGTGTTACATGTGGAGTTACTGTAATATATGATGTATAGAATATAATATAATAGTTACAGGCGCAGTAGTCACATGATGGTGGTGGTGAGATGACATGTTACATGTGGAGTTACTGTAATATATGATGTATAGAATATAATATAATAGTTACAGGCGCAGTAGTCACATGATGGTGGTGGTGAGATGACGTGTTACATGTGGAGTTACTGTAATATATGATGTATATAATATAATAGTTACAGGTGCAGTAGTCACATGATGGCGGTGGTGAGATGACATGTTACATGTGGAGTTACTGTAATATATGATGTATAGAATATAATATAATCATTACAGGCGCAGTAGTCACATGATGGTGGTGGTGAGATGACGTGTTACATGTGGAGTTACTGTAATATATGATGTATAGAATATAATAGTTACAGGTGCAGTAGTCACATGATGGCGGTGGTGAGATGACATGTTACATGTGGAGTTACTGTAATATATGATGTATAGAATATAATATAATAGTTACAGGCGCAGTAGTCACATGATGGTGGTGGTGAGATGACGTGTTACATGTGGAGTTACTGTAATATATGATGTATAGAATATAATATAATAGTTACAGGAGCAGTAGTCACATGATGGCGGTGGTGAGATGACGTGTTACATGTGGAGTTACTGTAATATATGATGTATAGAATATAATAGTTACAGGCTCAGTAGTCACATGATGGAGGTGGTGAGATGACGTGTTACATGTGGAGTTACTGTAATATATGATGTATAGAATATAATATAATAGTTACAGGAGCAGTAGTCACATGATGGAGGTGGTGAGATGACGTGTTACATGTGGAGTTACTGTAATATATGATGTATAGAATATAATATAATAGTTACAGGTGCAGTAGTCACATGATGGTGGTGGTGAGATGACGTGTTACATGTGGAGTTACTGTAATATATGATGTATAGAATATAATATAATAGTTACAGGTGCAGTAGTCACATGATGGTGGTGGTGAGATGACGTGTTACATGTGGAGTTACTGTAATATATGATGTATAGAATATAATATTATAGTTACAGGCGCAGTAGTCACATGATGGTGGTGGTGAGATGATGTGTTACATGTGGAGTTACTGTAATATATGATGTATAGAATATAATATAATAGTTACAGGCGCAGTAGTCACATGATGGCGGTGGTGAGATGACGTGTTACATGTGGAGTTACTGTAATATATGATGTATAGAATATAATATAATAGTTACAGGTGCAGTAGTCACATGATGGCGGTGGTGAGATGACGTGTTACATGTGGAGTTACTGTAATATATGATGTATAGAATATAATATAATCGTTACAGGCGCAGTAGTCACATGATGGTGGTGGTGAGATGACGTGTTACATGTGGAGTTACTGTAATATATGATGTATAGAATATAATATAATAGTTACAGGCGCAGTAGTCACATGATGGCGGTGGTGAGATGACACGTTACATGTGGAGTTACTGTAATATATGATGTATAGAATATAATATAATAGTTACAGGTGCAGTAGTCACATGATGGTGGTGGTGAGATGACGTGTTACATGTGGAGTTACTGTAATATATGATGTATAGAATATAATATAATAGTTACAGGAGCAGTAGTCACATGATGGCGGTGGTGAGATGACGTGTTACATGTGGAGTTACTGTAATATATGATGTATAGAATATAATAGTTACAGGTGCAGTAGTCACATGATGGCGGTGGTGAGATGACGTGTTACATGTGGAGTTACTGTAATATATGATGTATAGAATATAATATAATCGTTACAGGCGCAGTAGTCACATGATGGTGGTGGTGAGATGACGTGTTACATGTGGAGTTACTGTAATATATGATGTATAGAATATAATATAATAGTTACAGGCGCAGTAGTCACATGATGGCGGTGGTGAGATGACGAGTTACATGTGGAGTTACTGTAATATATGATGTATAGAATATAATATAATAGTTACAGGCGCAGTAGTCACATGATGGCGGTGGTGAGATGACACGTTACATGTGGAGTTACTGTAATATATGATGTATAGAATATAATATAATAGTTACAGGTGCAGTAGTCACATGATGGTGGTGGTGAGATGACGTGTTACATGTGGAGTTACTGTAATATATGATGTATAGAATATAATATAATAGTTACAGGCGCAGTAGTCACATGATGGTGGTGGTGAGATGACGTGTTACATGTGGAGTTACTGTAATATATGATGTATAGAATATAATATAATAGTTACAGGCGCAGTAGTCACATGATGGCGGTGGTGAGATGACGTGTTACATGTGGAGTTACTGTAATATATGACGTATAGAATATAATCGTTACAGGCGCAGTAGTCACATGATGGTGGTGGTGAGATGACGTGTTACATGTGGAGTTACTGTAATATATGATGTATAGAATATAATAGTTACAGGCGCAGTAGTCACATGATGGCGGTGGTGAGATGACGTTACATGTGGAGTTACTGTAATATATGATGTATAGAATATAATATAATAGTTACAGGCGCAGTAGTCACATGATGGTGGTGGTGAGATGACGTGTTACATGTGGAGTTACTGTAATATATGATGTATAGAATATAATATAATAGTTACAGGCGCAGTAGTCACATGATGGCGGTGGTGAGATGACATGTTACATGTGGAGTTACTGTAATATATGATGTATAGAATATAATAGTTACAGGCGCAGTAGTCACATGATGGCGGTGGTGAGATGACGTGTTACATGTGGAGTTACTGTAATATATGATGTATATAATATAATAGTTACAGGCGCAGTAGTCACATGATGGTGGTGGTGAGATGACGTGTTACATGTGGAGTTACTGTAATATATGATGTATAGAATATAATATAATAGTTACAGGAGCAGTAGTCACATGATGGCGGTGGTGAGATGACGTTACATGTGGAGTTACTGTAATATATGATGTATAGAATATAATATAATCGTTACAGGCGCAGTAGTCACATGATGGCGGTGGTGAGATGTTACATGTGGAGTTACTGTAATATATGATGTATAGAATATAATATAATAGTTACAGGTGCAGTAGTCACATGATGGCGGTGGTGAGATGACGTGTTACATGTGGAGTTACTGTAATATATGATGTATAGAATATAATATAATAGTTACAGGCGCAGTAGTCACATGATGGAGGTGGTGAGATGACGTGTTACATGTGGAGTTACTGTAATATATGATGTATAGAATATAATATAATAGTTACAGGCGCAGTAGTCACATGATGGCGGTGGTGAGATGACGTGTTACATGTGGAGTTACTGTAATATATGATGTATAGAATATAATATAATAGTTACAGGCGCAGTAGTCACATGATGGAGGTGGTGAGATGACGTGTTACATGTGGAGTTACTGTAATATATGATGTATAGAATATAATATAATAGTTACAGGTGCAGTAGTCACATGATGGCGGTGGTGAGATGACGTGTTACATGTGGAGTTACTGTAATATATGATGTATAGAATATAATAGTTACAGGCGCAGTAGTCACATGATGGCGGTGGTGAGATGACGTTACATGTGGAGTTACTGTAATATATGATGTATAGAATATAATATAATAGTTACAGGCGCAGTAGTCACATGATGGTGGTGGTGAGATGACGTGTTACATGTGGAGTTACTGTAATATATGATGTATAGAATATAATATAATAGTTACAGGCGCAGTAGTCACATGATGGAGGTGGTGAGATGACGTGTTACATGTGGAGTTACTGTAATATATGATGTATAGAATATAATATAATAGTTACAGGTGCAGTAGTCACATGATGGCGGTGGTGAGATGACGTGTTACATGTGGAGTTACTGTAATATATGATGTATAGAATATAATAGTTACAGGCGCAGTAGTCACATGATGGCGGTGGTGAGATGACGTTACATGTGGAGTTACTGTAATATATGATGTATAGAATATAATATAATAGTTACAGGCGCAGTAGTCACATGATGGTGGTGGTGAGATGACGTGTTACATGTGGAGTTACTGTATTATATGATGTATAGAATATAATATAATAGTTACAGGCGCAGTAGTCACATGATGGTGGTGGTGAGATGATGTGTTACATGTGGAGTTACTGTAATATATGATGTATATAATATAATAGTTACAGGTGCAGTAGTCACATGATGGCGGTGGTGAGATGACGTGTTACATGTGGAGTTACTGTAATATATGATGTATAGAATATAATATAATAGTTACAGGCGCAGTAGTCACATGATGGCGGTGGTGAGATGACGTGTTACATGTGGAGTTACTGTAATATATGATGTATATAATATAATATAATATAATAGTTACAGGCGCAGTAGTCACATGATGGCGGTGGTGAGATGACGTGTTACATGTGGAGTTACTGTAATATATGATGTATAGAATATAATAGTTACAGGCGCAGTAGTCACATGATGGTGGTGATGAGATGACGTGTTACATGTGGAGTTACTGTAATATATGATGTATAGAATATAATATAATAGTTACAGGCGCAGTAGTCACATGATGGCGGTGGTGAGATGACGTGTTACATGTGGAGTTACTGTAATATATGATGTATAGAATATAATATAATAGTTACAGGCGCAGTAGCCACATGATGGTGGTGGTGAGATGACGTGTTACATGTGGAGTTACTGTAATATATGATGTATAGAATATAATATAATAGTTACAGGCGCAGTAGTCACATGATGGCGGTGGTGAGATGACGTGTTACATGTGGAGTTACTGTAATATATGATGTATAGAATATAATATAATAGTTACAGGTGCAGTAGTCACATGATGGCGGTGGTGAGATGACGTGTTACATGTGGAGTTACTGTAATATATGATGTATAGAATATAATAGTTACAGGCGCAGTAGTCACATGATGGCGGTGGTGAGATGACTTGTTACATGTGGAGTTACTGTAATATATGATGTATAGAATATAATATAATAGTTACAGGTGCAGTAGTCACATGATGGCGGTGGTGAGATGACATGTTACATGTGGAGTTACTGTAATATATGATGTATAGAATATAATAGTTACAGGCGCAGTAGTCACATGATGGCGGTGGTGAGATGACGTGTTACATGTGGAGTTACTGTAATATATGATGTATAGAATATAATATAATAGTTACAGGCGCAGTAGTCACATGATGGTGGTGGTGAGATGACGTGTTACATGTGGAGTTACTGTAATATATGATGTATAGAATATAATAGTTACAGGCGCAGTAGTCACATGATGGCGGTGGTGAGATGACGTGTTACATGTGGAGTTACTGTAATATATGATGTATATAATGTAATATAATAGTTACAGGTGCAGTAGTCACATGATGGTGGTGGTGAGATGACGTGTTACATGTGGAGTTACTGTAATATATGATGTATAGAATATAATATAATAGTTACAGGCGCAGTAGTCACATGATGGCGGTGGTGAGATGACGTGTTACATGTGGAGTTACTGTAATATATGATGTATATAATATAATCGTTACAGGCGCAGTAGTCACATGATGGCGGTGGTGAGATGACGTGTTACATGTGGAGTTACTGTAATATATGATGTATATAATATAATAGTTACAGGTGCAGTAGTCACATGATGGTGGTGTTGAGATGACATGTTACATGTGGAGTTACTGTAATATATGATGTATAGAGTATAATATAATAGTTACAGGCGCAGTAGTCACATGATGGTGGTGTTGAGATGACATGTTACATGTGGAGTTACTGTAATATATGATGTATAGAGTATAATATAATAGTTACAGGCGCAGTAGTCACATGATGGTGGTGGTGAGATGACGTGTTACATGTGGAGTTACTGTAATATATGATGTATAGAATATAATATAATAGTTACAGGTGCAGTAGTCACATGATGGCGGTGGTGAGATGACGTGTTACATGTGGAGTTACTGTAATATATGATGTATATAATAGTTACAGGCGCAGTAGTCACATGATGGTGGTGTTGAGATGACATGTTACATGTGGAGTTACTGTAATATATGATGTATAGAGTATAATATAATAGTTACAGGCGCAGTAGTCACATGATGGCGGTGGTGAGATGACATGTTACATGTGGAGTTACTGTAATATATGATGTATAGAATATAATATAATCATTACAGGCGCAGTAGTCACATGATGGTGGTGGTGAGATGACGTGTTACATGTGGAGTTACTGTAATATATGATGTATAGAATATAATATAATCGTTACAGGTGCAGTAGTCACATGATGGTGGTGGTGAGATGACGTGTTACATGTGGAGTTACTGTAATATATGATGTATATAATAGTTACAGGCGCAGTAGTCACATGATGGTGGTGGTGAGATGACGTGTTACATGTGGAGTTACTGTAATATATGATGTATAGAATATAATATAATAGTTACAGGCGCAGTAGTCACATGATGGAGGTGGTGAGATGACATGTTACATGTGGAGTTACTGTAATATATGATGTATATAATATAATATAATAGTTACAGGTGCAGTAGTCACATGATGGCGGTGGTGAGATGACATGTTACATGTGGAGTTACTGTAATATATGATGTATGGAATATAATATAATAGTTACAGACGCAGTAGTCACATGATGGCGGTGGTGAGAAGACGTGTTACATGTGGAGTTACTGTAATATTTGATGTATAGAATATAATATAATAGTTACAGGCGCAGTAGTCACATGATGGTGGTGGTGAGGTGACACGTTACATGTGGAGTTACTGTAATATATGATGTATAGAATATAATATAATAGTTACAGGCGCAGTAGTCACATGATGGCGGTGGTGAGATGACGTGTTACATGTGGAGTTACTGTAATATATGATGTATAGAATATAATAGTTACAGGAGCAGTAGTCACATGATGGCGGTAGTGAGATGACATGTTACATGTGGAGTTACTGTAATATATGATGTATAGAATATAATATAATAGTTACAGGCGCAGTAGTCACATGATGGTGGTGGTGAGGTGACACGTTACATGTGGAGTTACTGTAATATATGATGTATAGAATATAATATAATAGTTACAGGAGCAGTAGTCACATGATGGTGGTGGTGAGATGACGTGTTACATGTGGAGTTACTGTAATATATGATGTATAGAATATAATATAATAGTTACAGGCGCAGTAGTCACATGATGGTGGTGGTGAGATGATGTGTTACATGTGGAGTTACTGTAATATATGATGTATATAATAGTTACAGGCGCAGTAGTCACATGATGGCGGTGGTGAGATGACGTGTTACATGTGGAGTTACTGTAATATATGATGTATAGAATATAATAGTTACAGGAGCAGTAGTCACATGATGGCGGTGGTGAGATGACATGTTACATGTGGAGTTACTGTAATATATGATGTATAGAATATAATAGTTACAGGCGCAGTAGTCACATGATGGCGGTGGTGAGATGATGTGTTACATGTGGAGTTACTGTAATATATGATGTATATAATCGTTACAGGCGCAGTAGTCACATGATGGCGGTGGTGAGATGACGTGTTACATGTGGAGTTACTGTAATATATGATGTATATAATGTAATATAATAGTTACAGGTGCAGTAGTCACATGATGGTGGTGGTGAGATGACATGTTACATGTGGAGTTACTGTAATATATGATGTATAGAATATAATATAATAGTTACAGGCGCAGTAGTCACATGATGGTGGTGGTGAGATGACATGTTACATGTGGAGTTACTGTAATATATGATGTATATAATATAATAGTTACAGGTGCAGTAGTCACATGATGGTGGTGTTGAGATGACATGTTACATGTGGAGTTACTGTAATATATGATGTATAGAGTATAATATAATAGTTACAGGCGCAGTAGTCACATGATGGTGGTGTTGAGATGACATGTTACATGTGGAGTTACTGTAATATATGATGTATAGAGTATAATATAATAGTTACAGGCGCAGTAGTCACATGATGGTGGTGGTGAGATGACGTGTTACATGTGGAGTTACTGTAATATATGATGTATAGAATATAATATAATAGTTACAGGTGCAGTAGTCACATGATGGCGGTGGTGAGATGACGTGTTACATGTGGAGTTACTGTAATATATGATGTATATAATAGTTACAGGCGCAGTAGTCACATGATGGTGGTGTTGAGATGACATGTTACATGTGGAGTTACTGTAATATATGATGTATAGAGTATAATATAATAGTTACAGGCGCAGTAGTCACATGATGGCGGTGGTGAGATGACATGTTACATGTGGAGTTACTGTAATATATGATGTATAGAATATAATATAATCATTACAGGCGCAGTAGTCACATGATGGTGGTGGTGAGATGACGTGTTACATGTGGAGTTACTGTAATATATGATGTATAGAATATAATATAATCATTACAGGCGCAGTAGTCACATGATGGTGGTGGTGAGATGACGTGTTACATGTGGAGTTACTGTAATATATGATGTATAGAATATAATATAATCGTTACAGGTGCAGTAGTCACATGATGGTGGTGGTGAGATGACGTGTTACATGTGGAGTTACTGTAATATATGATGTATATAATAGTTACAGGCGCAGTAGTCACATGATGGTGGTGGTGAGATGACGTGTTACATGTGGAGTTACTGTAATATATGATGTATAGAATATAATATAATAGTTACAGGCGCAGTAGTCACATGATGGAGGTGGTGAGATGACATGTTACATGTGGAGTTACTGTAATATATGATGTATATAATATAATATAATAGTTACAGGTGCAGTAGTCACATGATGGCGGTGGTGAGATGACATGTTACATGTGGAGTTACTGTAATATATGATGTATGGAATATAATATAATAGTTACAGACGCAGTAGTCACATGATGGCGGTGGTGAGAAGACGTGTTACATGTGGAGTTACTGTAATATTTGATGTATAGAATATAATATAATAGTTACAGGCGCAGTAGTCACATGATGGTGGTGGTGAGGTGACACGTTACATGTGGAGTTACTGTAATATATGATGTATAGAATATAATATAATAGTTACAGGCGCAGTAGTCACATGATGGCGGTGGTGAGATGACGTGTTACATGTGGAGTTACTGTAATATATGATGTATAGAATATAATAGTTACGGGAGCAGTAGTCACATGATGGCGGTAGTGAGATGACATGTTACATGTGGAGTTACTGTAATATATGATGTATAGAATATAATAGTTACAGGCGCAGTAGTCACATGATGGTGGTGGTGAGATGATGTGTTACATGTGGAGTTACTGTAATATATGATGTATATAATAGTTACAGGCGCAGTAGTCACATGATGGCGGTGGTGAGATGACGTGTTACATGTGGAGTTACTGTAATATATGATGTATAGAATATAATAGTTACAGGAGCAGTAGTCACATGATGGCGGTGGTGAGATGACATGTTACATGTGGAGTTACTGTAATATATGATGTATAGAATATAATAGTTACAGGCGCAGTAGTCACATGATGGCGGTGGTGAGATGATGTGTTACATGTGGAGTTACTGTAATATATGATGTATATAATAGTTACAGGCGCAGTAGTCACATGATGGCGGTGGTGAGATGATGTGTTACATGTGGAGTTACTGTAATATATGATGTATATAATAGTTACAGGCGCAGTAGTCACATGATGGCGGTGGTGAGATGATGTGTTACATGTGGAGTTACTGTAATATATGATGTATATAATAGTTACAGGCGCAGTAGTCACATGATGGCGGTGGTGAGATGACGTGTTACATGTGGAGTTACTGTAATATATGATGTATAGAATATAATATAATAGTTACAGGTGCAGTAGTCACATGATGGGGGTGGTGAGATGACATGTTACATGTGGAGTTACTGTAATATATGATGTATAGAATATAATATAATAGTTACAGGCGCAGTAGTCACATGATGGTGGTGGTGAGATGACGTGTTACATGTGGAGTTACTGTAATATATGATGTATATAATATAATAGTTACAGGCGCAGTAGTCACATGATGGCGGTGGTGAGATGACATGTTACATGTGGAGTTACTGTAATATATGATGTATAGAATATAATATAATAGTTACAGGCGCAGTAGTCACATGATGGTGGTGGTGAGATGACCTGTTACATGTGGAGTTACTGTAATATATGATGTATAGAATATAATAGTTACAGGCGCAGTAGTCACATGATGGCGGTGGTGAGATGACGTTACATGTGGAGTTACTGTAATATATGATGTATAGAATATAATATAATAGTTAAAGGCGCAGTAGTCACATGATGGCGGTGGTGAGATGATGTGTTACATGTGGAGTTACTGTAATATATGATGTATAGAATATAATATAATAGTTACAGGTGCAGTAGCCACATGATGGCGGTGGTGAGATGACGTGTTACATGTGGAGTTACTGTAATATATGATGTATATAATATAATATAATAGTTACAGGTGCAGTAGTCACATGATGGTGGTGGTGAGATGACCTGTTACATGTGGGGTTACTGTAATATATGATGTATAGAATATAATATAATAGTTACAGGCGCAGTAGTCACATGATGGAGGTGGTGAGATGACGTGTTACATGTGGAGTTACTGTAATATATGATGTATAGAATATAATATAATAGTTACAGGTGCAGTAGTCACATGATGGCGGTGGTGAGATGACGTGTTACATGTGGAGTTACTGTAATATATGATGTATAGAATATAATAGTTACAGGCGCAGTAGTCACATGATGGCGGTGGTGAGATGACGTGTTACATGTGGAGTTACTGTAATATATGATGTATATAATATAATAGTTACAGGCACAGTAGTCACATGATGGTGGTGAGATGACGTGTTACATGTGGAGTTACTGTAATATATGATGTATAGAATATAATATAATAGTTACAGGAGCAGTAGTCACATGATGGCGGTGGTGAGATGACGTGTTACATGTGGAGTTACTGTAATATATGATGTATAGAATATAATATAATAGTTACAGGCGCAGTAGTCACATGATGGTGGTGGTGAGATGACGTGTTACATGTGGAGTTACTGTAATATATGATGTATAGAATATAATAGTTACAGGTGCAGTAGTCACATGATGGTGGTGAGATGACGTGTTACATGTGGAGTTACTGTAATAATTGATGTATAGAATATAATATAATAGTTACAGGTGCAGTAGTCACATGATGGCGGTGGTGAGATGACGTGTTACATGTGGAGTTACTGTAATATATGATGTATATAATATAATAGTTACAGGTGCAGTAGTCACATGATAGTGGTGGTGAGATGACGTGTTACATGTGGAGTTACTGTAATATATGATGTATAGAATATAATATAATAGTTACAGGCGCAGTAGTCACATGATGGCGGTGGTGAGATGACGTGTTACATGTGGAGTTACTGTAATATATGATGTATAGAATATAATATAATAGTTACAGGCGCAGTAGTCACATGATGGCGGTGGTGAGATGACGTGTTACATGTGGAGTTACTGTAATATATGATGTATAGAATATAATATAATAGTTACAGGCGCAGTAGTCACATGATGGCGGTGGTGAGATGACGTGTTACATGTGGAGTTACTGTAATATATGATGTATAGAATATAATATAATCGTTACAGGCGCAGTAGTCACATGATAGCGGTGGTGAGATGACGTGTTACATGTGGAGTTACTGTAATATATGATGTATAGTATATAATATAATAGTTACAGGAGAAGTAGTCACATGATGGTGGTGATGAGATGACGTGTTACATGTGGAGTTACTGTAATATATGATGTATAGAATATAATATAATAGTTACAGGCGCAGTAGTCACATGATGGCGGTGGTGAGATGACGTGTTACATGTGGAGTTACTGTAATATATGATGTATAGAATATAATATAATAGTTACAGGCGCAGTAGTCACATGATGGCGGTGGTGAGATGACGTGTTACATGTGGAGTTACTGTAATATATGATGTATAGAATATAATATAATAGTTACAGGTGCAGTAGTCACATGATGGTGGTGAGATGACATGTTACATGTGGAGTTACTGTAATACATGATGTATATAATATAATATAATAGTTACAGGTGCAGTAGTCACATGATGGTGGTGGTGAGATGACGTGTTACATGTGGAGTTACTGTAATATATGATGTATAGAATATAATAGTTACAGGTGCAGTAGTCACATGATGGCGGTGGTGAGATGACTTGTTACATGTGGAGTTACTGTAATATATGATGTATAGAATATAATATAATAGTTACAGGTGCAGTAGTCACATGATGGCGGTGGTGAGATGACATGTTACATGTGGAGTTACTGTAATATATGATGTATAGAATATAATAGTTACAGGCGCAGTAGTCACATGATGGTGGTGGTGAGATGACGTGTTACATGTGGAGTTACTGTAATATATGATGTATAGAATATAATAGTTACAGGCGCAGTAGTCACATGATGGCGGTGGTGAGATGACGTGTTACATGTGGAGTTACTGTAATATATGATGTATATAATGTAATATAATAGTTACAGGTGCAGTAGTCACATGATGGCGGTGGTGAGATGACGTGTTACATGTGGAGTTACTGTAATATATGATGTATAGAATATAATATAATAGTTACAGGCGCAGTAGTCACATGATGGAGGTGGTGAGATGACATGTTACATGTGGAGTTAATGTAATATATGATGTATATAATATAATAGTTACAGGTGCAGTAGTCACATGATGGCGGTGGTGAGATGACATGTTACATGTGGAGTTACTGTAATATATGATGTATAGAATATAATATAATCATTACAGGCGCAGTAGTCACATGATGGTGGTGGTGAGATGACGTGTTACATGTGGAGTTACTGTAATATATGATGTATAGAATATAATATAATCGTTACAGGTGCAGTAGTCACATGATGGTGGTGGTGAGATGACGTGTTACATGTGGAGTTACTGTAATATATGATGTATATAATAGTTACAGGCGCAGTAGTCACATGATGGTGGTGGTGAGATGACGTGTTACATATGGAGTTACTGTAATATATGATGTATATAATATAATATAATAGTTACAGGCGCAGTAGTCACATGGTGGTGGTGAGATGACGTGTTACATGTGGAGTTACTGTAATATATGATGTATAGAATATAATAGTTACAGGTGCAGTAGTCACATGATGGTGGTGGTGAGATGACGTGTTACATGTGGAGTTACTGTAATATATGATGTATAGAATATAATATAATAGTTACAGGTGCAGTAGTCACATGATGGCGGTGGTGAGATGATGTGTTACATGTGGAGTTACTGTAATATATGATGTATATAATATAATATAATAGTTACAGGCGCAGTAGTCACATGATGGTGGTGGTGAGATGACATGTTACATGTGGAGTTACTGTAATATATGATGTATAGAATATAATATAATAGTTACAGACACAGTAGTCACATGGTGGTGGTGAGATGACGTGTTACATGTGGAGTTACTGTAATATATGATGTATAGAATATAATAGTTACAGGTGCAGTAGTCACATGATGGTGGTGGTGAGATGATATGTTACATGTGGAGTTACTGTAATATATGATGTATAGAATATAATAGTTACAGGTGCAGTAGTCACATGATGGCGGTGGTGAGATGACGTGTTACATGTGGAGTTACTGTAATATATGATGTATAGAATATAATATAATCGTTACAGGTGCAGTAGTCACATGATGGTGGTGGTGAGATGACGTGTTACATGTGGAGTTACTGTAATATATGATGTATAGAATATAATATAATCGTTACAGGTGCAGTAGTCACATGATGGTGGTGGTGAGATGACGTGTTACATATGGAGTTACTGTAATATATGATGTATAGAATATAATATAATAGTTACAGGTGCAGTAGTCACATGATGGCGGTGGTGAGATGATGTGTTACATGTGGAGTTACTGTAATATATGATGTATAGAATATAATATAATAGTTACAGGCGCAGTAGTCACATGATGGCGGTGGTGAGATGACGTGTTACATGTGGAGTTACTGTAATATATGATGTATATAATATAATAGTTACAGGCGCAGTAGTCACATGATGGCGGTGGTGAGATGACGTGTTACATGTGGAGTTACTGTAATATATGATGTATAGAATATAATAGTTACAGGCGCAGTAGTCACATGATGGTGGTGGTGAGATGACGTGTTACATGTGGAGTTACTGTAATATATGATGTATATAATATAATAGTTACAGGCGCAGTAGTCACATGATGGCGGTGGTGAGATGACGTGTTACATGTGGAGTTACTGTAATATATGATGTATAGAATATAATATAATAGTTACAGGCGCAGTAGTCACATGATGGGGGTGGTGAGATGACATGTTACATGTGGAGTTACTGTAATATATGATGTATAGAATATAATAGTTACAGGCGCAGTAGTCACATGATGGCGGTGGTGAGATGACGTGTTACATGTGGAGTTATTGTAATATATGATGTATATAATATAATATAATAGATACAGGCGCAGTAGTCACATGATGCCGGTGGTGAGATGACGTGTTACATGTGGAGTTACTGTAATATTTGATGTATAGAATATAATATAATAGTTACAGGCGCAGTAGTCACATGATGGTGGTGGTGAGATGACATGTTACATGTGGAGTTACTGTAATATATGATGTATAGAATATAATATAATAGTTACAGGCGCAGTAGTCACATGATGGCGGTGGTGAGATGACGTGTTACATGTGGAGTTACTGTAATATATGATGTATAGAATATAATATAATAGTTACAGGCGCAGTAGTCACATGATGGTGGTGGTGAGATGACGTGTTACATGTGGAGTTACTGTAATATATGATGTATAGAATATAATATAATAGTTACAGGCGCAGTAGTCACATGATGGCGGTGGTGAGATGACGTGTTACATGTGGAGTTACTGTAATATATGATGTATAGAATATAATAGTTACAGGCGCAGTAGTCACATGATGGTGGTGGTGAGATGACGTGTTACATGTGGAGTTACTGTAATATATGATGTATAGAATATAATATAATAGTTACAGGTGCAGTAGTCACATGATGGCGGTGGTGAGATGACGTGTTACATGTGGAGTTACTGTAATATATGATGTATAGAATATAATAGTTACAGGAGCAGTAGTCACATGATGGCGGTGGTGAGATGACATGTTACATGTGGAGTTACTGTAATATATGATGTATATAATATAATATAATAGTTACAGGCGCAGTAGTCACATGATGGCGGTGGTGAGATGACGTGTTACATGTGGAGTTACTGTAATATATGATGTATAGAATATAATATTATCGTTACAGGCACAGTAGTCACATGATGGTGGTGGTGAGATGACGTGTTACATGTGGAGTTACTGTAATATATGATGTATAGAATATAATAGTTACAGGCGCAGTAGTCACATGATGGTGGTGGTGAGATGACGTGTTACATGTGGAGTTACTGTAATATATGATGTATAGAATATAATAGTTACAGGCGCAGTAGTCACATGATGGTGGTGGTGAGATGACATGTTACATGTGGAGTTACTGTAATATATGATGTATAGAATATAATATAATAGTTACAGGCGCAGTAGTCACATGATGGCGGTGGTGAGATGACGTGTTACATGTGGAGTTACTGTAATATTTGATGTATAGAATATAATATAATAGTTACAGACGCAGTAGTCACATGATGGCGGTGGTGAGATGACGTGTTACATGTGGAGTTACTGTAATATATGATGTATATAATATAATAGTTACAGGCGCAGTAGTCACATGATGGAGGTGGTGAGATGACGTGTTACATGTGGAGTTACTGTAATATATGATGTATAGAATAGAATATAATAGTTACAGACGCAGTAGTCACATGATGGCGGTGGTGAGATGACGTGTTACATGTGGAGTTACTGTAATATTTGATGTATAGAATATAATATAATAGTTACAGGCGCAGTAGTCACATGATGGCGGTGGTGAGATGACGTGTTACATGTGGAGTTACTGTAATATATGATGTATAGAATATAATAGTTACAGGCGCAGTAGTCACATGATGGTGGTGGTGAGATGACGTGTTACATATGGAGTTACTGTAATATATGATGTATAGAATATAATATAATAGTTACAGGTGCAGTAGTCACATGATGGCGGTGGTGAGATGACATGTTACATGTGGAGTTACTGTAATATATGATGTATATAATATAATAGTTACAGGCGCAGTAGTCACATGATGGCGGTGGTGAGATGACGTGTTACATGTGGAGTTATTGTAATATATGATGTATATAATATAATATAATAGTTACAGGCGCAGTAGTCACATGATGGAGGTGGTGAGATGACGTGTTACATGTGGAGTTACTGTAATATTTGATGTATAGAATATAATATAATAGTTACAGGCGCAGTAGTCACATGATGGCGGTGGTGAGATGACGTGTTACATGTGGAGTTACTGTAATATATCATGTATAGAATATAATAGTTACAGGAGCAGTAGTCACATGATGGCGGTGGTGAGATGACATGTTACATGTGGAGTTACTGTAATATATGATGTATAGAATATAATATAATAGTTACAGGCGCAGTAGTCACATGATGGCGGTGGTGAGATGACATGTTACATGTGGAGTTACTGTAATATATGATGTATATAATATAATATAATAGTTACAGGCGCAGTAGTCACATGATGGTGGTGGTGAGATGACATGTTATATGTGGAGTTACTGTAATATATGATGTATAGAATATAATATAATAGTTACAGGTGCAGTAGTCACATGATGGTGGTGGTGAGATGACGTGTTACATGTGGAGTTACTGTAATATATGATGTATAGAATATAATATAATAGTTACAGGCGCAGTAGTCACATGATGGCGGTGGTGAGATGACATGTTACATGTGGAGTTACTGTAATATATGATGTATAGAATATAATATAATAGTTACAGGCGCAGTAGTCACATGATGGCGGTGGTGAGATGACGTGTTACATGTGGAGTTACTGTAATATATGATGTATATAATATAATATAATAGTTACAGGCGCAGTAGTCACATGATAATGGTGGTGAGATGACATGTTATATGTGGAGTTACTGTAATATATGATGTATAGAATATAATATAATAGTTACAGGTGCAGTAGTCACATGATGGTGGTGGTGAGATGACGTGTTACATGTGGAGTTACTGTAATATATGATGTATAGAATATAATATAATAGTTACAGGCGCAGTAGTCACATGATGGCGGTGGTGAGATGACATGTTACATGTGGAGTTACTGTAATATATGATGTATAGAATATAATATAATAGTTACAGGCGCAGTAGTCACATGATGGCGGTGGTGAGATGACGTGTTACATGTGGAGTTACTGTAATATATGATGTATAGAATATAATATAATAGTTACAGGCGCAGTAGTCACATGATGGCGGTGGTGAGATGACGTGTTACATGTGGAGTTACTGTAATATATGATGTATAGAATATAATAGTTACAGGCGCAGTAGTCACATGATGGTGGTGGTGAGATGACGTGTTACATGTGGAGTTACTGTAATATATGATGTATATAATATAATAGTTACAGGTGCAGTAGTCACATGATGGCGGTGGTGAGATGACGTGTTACATGTGGAGTTACTGTAATATATGATGTATAGAATATAATATAATAGTTACAGGCGCAGTAGTCACATGATGGCGGTGGTGAGATGACGTGTTACATGTGGAGTTACTGTAATATATGATGTATATAATATAATAGTTACAGGCACAGTAGTCACATGATGGCGGTGGTGAGATGACGTGTTACATGTGGAGTTACTGTAATATATGATGTATAGAATATAATATAATAGTTACAGGCGCAGTAGTCACATGATGGCGGTGGTGAGATGACGTGTTACATGTGGAGTTACTGTAATATATGATGTATAGAATATAATAGTTACAGGCGCAGTAGTCACATGATGGCGGTGGTGAGATGACGTGTTACATGTGGAGTTACTGTAATATATGATGTATAGAATATAATAGTTACAGTTGCAGTAGTCACATGATGGCGGTGGTGAGATGACGTGTTACATGTGGAGTTACTGTAATATATGATGAATATAATATAATAGTTACAGGCGCAGTAGTCACATGATGGCGGTGGTGAGATGACATGTTACATGTGGAGTTACTGTAATATATGATGTATAGAATATAATATAATAGTTACAGGCGCAGTAGTCACATGATGGCGGTGGTGAGATGACATGTTACATGTGGCGTTACTGTAATATATGATGTATAGAATATAATAGTTACAGGCGCAGTAGTCACATGATGGTGGTGGTGAGATGACATGTTACATGTGGAGTTACTGTAATATATGATGTATAGAATATAATATAATAGTTACAGGCGCAGTAGTCACATGATGGCGGTGGTGAGATGACGTGTTACATGTGGAGTTATTGTAATATATGATGTATAGAATATAATATAATAGTTACAGGTGCAGTAGTCACATGATGGAGGTGGTGAGATGACGTGTTACATGTGGAGTTACTGTAATATATGATGTATATAATATAATAGTTACAGGTGCAGTAGTCACATGATGGCGGTGGTGAGATGACGTGTTACATGTGGAGTTACTGTAATATATGATGTATAGAATATAATATAATAGTTACAGGCGCAGTAGTCACATGATGGTGGTGGTGAGATGACGTGTTACATGTGGAATTACTGTAATATATGATGTATATAATATAATAGTTACAGGCGCAGTAGTCACATGATGGTGGTGGTGAGATGACGTGTTACATGTGGAGTTACTGTAATATATGATGTATAGAATATAATATAATAGTTACAGGCGCAGTAGTCACATGATGGCGGTGGTGAGATGACGTGTTACATGTGGAGTTACTGTAATATATGATGTATAGAATATAATATAATAGTTACAGGCGCAGTAGTCACATGATGGCGGTGGTGAGATGACGTGTTACATGTGGAGTTACTGTAATATATGATGTATAGAATATAATATAATAGTTACAGGCGCAGTAGTCACATGATGGCGGTGGTGAGATGACATGTTACATGTGGAGTTACTGTAATATATGATGTATAGAATATAATAGTTACAGGCGCAGTAGTCACATGATGGCGGTGGTGAGATGACATGTTACATGTGGCGTTACTGTAATATATGATGTATAGAATATAATAGTTACAGGCGCAGTCGTCACATGATGGTGGTGGTGAGATGACGTGTTACATGTGGAGTTACTGTAATATATGATGTATAGAATATAATATAGTTACAGGTGCAGTAGTCACATGATGGTGGTGGTGAGATGACATGTTACATGTGGAGTTACTGTAATATATGATGTATAGAATATAATATAATAGTTACAGGCACAGTAGTCACATGATGGCGGTGGTGAGATGACGTGTTACATGTGGAGTTACTGTAATATATGATGTATATAATATAATATAATAGTTACAGGCGCAGTAGTCACATGATGGCGGTGGTGAGATGACGTGTTACATGTGGAGTTACTGTAATATATGATGTATATAATATAATATAATAGTTACAGGCGCAGTAGTCACATGATGGCGGTGGTGAGATGACGTGTTACATGTGGAGTTACTGTAATATATGATGTATATAATATAATATAATAGTTACAGGCGCAGTAGTCACATGATGGCGGTGGTGAGATGACGTGTTACATGTGGAGTTACTGTAATATATGATGTATATAATATAATATAATAGTTACAGGCGCAGTAGTCACATGATGATGGTGGTGAGATGACGTGTTACATGTGGAGTTACTGTAATATATGATGTATAGAATATAATATAATAGTTACAGGCGCAGTAGTCACATGATGGCGGTGGTGAGATGACGTGTTACATTTGGAGTTACTGTAATATATGATGTATAGAATATAATATAATCGTTACAGGCGCAGTAGTCACATGATGGCGGTGGTCAGATGACGTGTTACATGTGGAGTTACTGTAATATATGATGTATAGAATATAATATAATAGTTACAGGCGCAGTAGTCACATGATGGCGGTGGTGAGATGACGTGTTACATGTGGAGTTACTGTAATATATGATGTATAGAATATAATAGTTACAGGCGCAGTAGTCACATGATGGCGGTGGTGAGATGACGTGTTACATGTGGAGTTACTGTAATATATGATGTATAGAATATAATAGTTACAGGTGCAGTAGTCACATGATGGCGGTGGTGAGATGACGTGTTACATGTGGAGTTACTGTAATATATGATGTATAGAATATAATAGTTACAGGTGCAGTAGTCACATGATGGCGGTGGTGAGATGACATGTTACATGTGGAGTTACTGTAATATATGATGTATAGAATATATAATAGTTACAGGCGCAGTAGTCACATGATGGCGGTGGTGAGATGACGTGTTACATGTGGAGTTACTGTAATATATGATGTATATAATATAATAGTTACAGGCGCAGTAGTCACATGATGGTGGTGGTGAGATGACATTTTACATGTGGAGTTACTGTAATATATGATGTATAGAATATAATATAATAGTTACAGGTGCAGTAGTCACATGATGGTGGTGGTGAGATGACGTGTTACATGTGGAGTTACTGTAATATATGATGTATATAATATAATAGTTACAGGTGAAGTAGTCACATGATGGAGGTGGTGAGATGACGTGTTACATGTGGAGTTACTGTAATATATGATGTATAGAATATAATATAATAGTTACAGGCGCAGTAGTCACATGATGGCGGTGGTGAGATGACGTGTTACATGTGGAGTTACTGTAATATATGATGTATATAATATAATATAATAGTTACAGGTGCAGTAGTCACATGATGGCGGTGGTGAGATGACGTGTTACATGTGGAGTTACTGTAATATATGATGTATAGAATATAATATAATAGTTACAGGTGCAGTAGTCACATGATGGCGGTGGTGAGATGACATGTTACATGTGGAGTTACTGTAATATATGATGTATAGAATATAATATAATAGTTACAGGCGCAGTAGTCACATGATGGCGGTGGTGAGATGACGTGTTACATGTGGAGTTACTGTAATATATGATGTATAGAATATAATATAATAGTTACAGGCGCAGTAGTCACATGATGGAGATGGTGAGATGACGTGTTACATGTGGAGTTACTGTAATATATGATGTATAGAATATAATAGTTACAGGCGCAGTAGTCACATGATGGCGGTGGTGAGATGACGTGTTACATGTGGAGTTACTGTAATATATGATGTATAGAATATAATAGTTACAGGCGCAGTAGTCACATGATGGCGGTGGTGAGATGACATGTTACATGTGGCGTTACTGTAATATATGATGTATAGAATATAATAGTTTCAGGCGCAGTCGTCACATGATGGTGGTGGTGAGATGACATGTTACATGTGGAGTTACTGTAATATATGATGTATAGAATATAATATAATAGTTACAGGCGCAGTAGTCACATGATGGTGGTGGTGAGATGACGTGTTACATGTGGAGTTACTGTAATATATGATGTATAGAATATAATATAATAGTTACAGGCGCAGTAGTCACATGATGGCGGTGGTGAGATGACGTGTTACATGTGGAGTTATTGTAATATATGATGCATAGAATATAATATAATAGTTACAGGCACAGTAGTCACATGATGGCGGTGGTGAGATGACGTGTTACATGTGGAGTTACTGTAATATATGATGTATAGAATATAATATAATAGTTACAGGCGCAGTAGTCACATGATGGCGGTGGTGAGATGATGTGTTACATGTGGAGTTACTGTAATATATGATGTATAGAATATAATATAATAGTTACAGGCGCAGTAGTCACATGATGGCGGTGGTGAGATGACGTGTTACATGTGGAGTTACTGTAATATATGATGTATAGAATATAATAGTTACAGGCGCAGTAGTCACATGATGGCGGTGGTGAGATGACGTGTTACATGTGGAGTTACTGTAATATATGATGTATATAATATAATATAATAGTTACAGGCGCAGTAGTCACATGATGGCGGTGGTGAGATGACGTGTTACATGTGGAGTTACTGTAATATATGATGTATATAATATAATATAATAGTTACAGGCGCAGTAGTCACATGATGATGGTGGTGAGATGACGTGTTACATGTGGAGTTACTGTAATATATGATGTATATAATATAATAGTTACAGGCGCAGTAGTCACATGATGGCGGTGGTGAGATGACGTGTTACATGTGGAGTTACTGTAATATATGATGTATAGAATATAATATAATCGTTACAGGCGCAGTAGTCACATGATGGCGGTGGTCAGATGACGTGTTACATGTGGAGTTACTGTAATATATGATGTATAGAATATAATATAATAGTTACAGGCGCAGTAGTCACATGATGGCGGTGGTGAGATGACATGTTACATGTGGAGTTACTGTAATATATGATGTATAGAATATAATAGTTACAGGCGCAGTAGTCACATGATGGCGGTGGTGAGATGACATGTTACATGTGGCGTTACTGTAATATATGATGTATAGAATATAATAGTTACAGGCGCAGTCGTCACATGATGGTGGTGGTGAGATGACGTGTTACATGTGGAGTTACTGTAATATATGATGTATAGAATATAATATAGTTACAGGTGCAGTAGTCACATGATGGTGGTGGTGAGATGACATGTTACATGTGGAGTTACTGTAATATATGATGTATAGAATATAATATAATAGTTACAGGCACAGTAGTCACATGATGGCGGTGGTGAGATGACGTGTTACATGTGGAGTTACTGTAATATATGATGTATATAATATAATATAATAGTTACAGGCGCAGTAGTCACATGATGGCGGTGGTGAGATGACGTGTTACATGTGGAGTTACTGTAATATATGATGTATATAATATAATATAATAGTTACAGGCGCAGTAGTCACATGATGATGGTGGTGAGATGACGTGTTACATGTGGAGTTACTGTAATATATGATGTATAAAATATAATATAATAGTTACAGGCGCAGTAGTCACATGATGGCGGTGGTGAGATGACGTGTTACATTTGGAGTTACTGTAATATATGATGTATAGAATATAATATAATCGTTACAGGCGCAGTAGTCACATGATGGCGGTGGTCAGATGACGTGTTACATGTGGAGTTACTGTAATATATGATGTATAGAATATAATATAATAGTTACAGGCGCAGTAGTCACATGATGGCGGTGGTGAGATGACGTGTTACATGTGGAGTTACTGTAATATATGATGTATAGAATATAATAGTTACAGGCGCAGTAGTCACATGATGGCGGTGGTGAGATGACGTGTTACATGTGGAGTTACTGTAATATATGATGTATAGAATATAATAGTTACAGGTGCAGTAGTCACATGATGGCGGTGGTGAGATGACGTGTTACATGTGGAGTTACTGTAATATATGATGTATAGAATATAATAGTTACAGGTGCAGTAGTCACATGATGGCGGTGGTGAGATGACATGTTACATGTGGAGTTACTGTAATATATGATGTATAGAATATATAATAGTTACAGGCGCAGTAGTCACATGATGGCGGTGGTGAGATGACGTGTTACATGTGGAGTTACTGTAATATATGATGTATATAATATAATAGTTACAGGCGCAGTAGTCACATGATGGTGGTGGTGAGATGACATTTTACATGTGGAGTTACTGTAATATATGATGTATAGAATATAATATAATAGTTACAGGTGCAGTAGTCACATGATGGTGGTGGTGAGATGACGTGTTACATGTGGAGTTACTGTAATATATGATGTATATAATATAATAGTTACAGGTGCAGTAGTCACATGATGGCGGTGGTGAGATGACGTGTTACATGTGGAGTTACTGTAATATATGATGTATAGAATATAATATAATAGTTACAGGTGCAGTAGTCACATGATGGCGGTGGTGAGATGACATGTTACATGTGGAGTTACTGTAATATATGATGTATAGAATATAATATAATAGTTACAGGCGCAGTAGTCACATGATGGCGGTGGTGAGATGACGTGTTACATGTGGAGTTACTGTAATATATGATGTATAGAATATAATATAATAGTTACAGGCGCAGTAGTCACATGATGGAGATGGTGAGATGACGTGTTACATGTGGAGTTACTGTAATATATGATGTATAGAATATAATAGTTACAGGCGCAGTAGTCACATGATGGCGGTGGTGAGATGACGTGTTACATGTGGAGTTACTGTAATATATGATGTATAGAATATAATAGTTACAGGCGCAGTAGTCACATGATGGCGGTGGTGAGATGACATGTTACATGTGGCGTTACTGTAATATATGATGTATAGAATATAATAGTTTCAGGCGCAGTCGTCACATGATGGTGGTGGTGAGATGACATGTTACATGTGGAGTTACTGTAATATATGATGTATAGAATATAATATAATAGTTACAGGCGCAGTAGTCACATGATGGTGGTGGTGAGATGACGTGTTACATGTGGAGTTACTGTAATATATGATGTATAGAATATAATATAATAGTTACAGGCGCAGTAGTCACATGATGGCGGTGGTGAGATGACGTGTTACATGTGGAGTTATTGTAATATATGATGCATAGAATATAATATAATAGTTACAGGCACAGTAGTCACATGATGGCGGTGGTGAGATGACGTGTTACATGTGGAGTTACTGTAATATATGATGTATATAATATAATATAATAGTTACAGGCGCAGTAGTCACATGATGGCGGTGGTGAGATGACGTGTTACATGTGGAGTTACTGTAATATATGATGTATATAATATAATATAATAGTTACAGGCGCAGTAGTCACATGATGATGGTGGTGAGATGACGTGTTACATGTGGAGTTACTGTAATATATGATGTATATAATATAATAGTTACAGGCGCAGTAGTCACATGATGGCGGTGGTGAGATGACGTGTTACATGTGGAGTTACTGTAATATATGATGTATAGAATATAATATAATCGTTACAGGCGCAGTAGTCACATGATGGCGGTGGTCAGATGACGTGTTACATGTGGAGTTACTGTAATATATGATGTATATAATATAATAGTTACAGGTGCAGTAGTCACATGATTGTGGTGGTGAGATGACGTGTTACATGTGGAGTTACTGTAATATATGATGTATAGAATATAATATAATAGTTACAGGCGCAGTAGTCACATGATGGTGGTGGTGAGATGACATGTTACATGTGGAGTTACTGTAATATATGATGTATAGAATATAATATAATAGTTACAGGCGCAGTAGTCACATGATGGCGGTGGTGAGATGACGTGTTACATGTGGAGTTACTGTAATATATGATGTATAGAATATAATAGTTACAGGCGCAGTAGTCACATGATGGCGGTGGTGAGATGACGTGTTACATGTGGAGTTACTGTAATATATGATGTATAGAATATAATAGTTACAGGTGCAGTAGTCACATGATGGCGGTGGTGAGATGACATGTTACATGTGGAGTTACTGTAATATATGATGTATAGAATATATAATAGTTACAGGCGCAGTAGTCACATGATGGTGGTGGTGAGATGACGTGTTACATGTGGAGTTACTGTAATATATGATGTATATAATATAATATAATAGTTACAGGTGCAGTAGTCACATGATGGCGGTGGTGAGATGACGTGTTACATGTGGAGTTACTGTAATATATGATGTATATAATATAATATAATAGTTACAGGCGCAGTAGTCACATGATGGCGGTGGTGAGATGACATGTTACATGTGGAGTTACTGTAATATATGATGTATAGAATATAATATAATAGTTACAGGCGCAGTAGTCACATGATGGCGGTGGTGAGATGACGTGTTACATGTGGAGTTACTGTAATATATGATGTATAGAATATAATATAATAGTTACAGGCGCAGTAGTCACATGATGGAGATGGTGAGATGACGTGTTACATGTGGAGTTACTGTAATATATGATGTATAGAATATAATAGTTACAGGCGCAGTAGTCACATGATGGCGGTGGTGAGATGACGTGTTACATGTGGAGTTACTGTAATATATGATGTATAGAATATAATAGTTACAGGCGCAGTAGTCACATGATGGTGGTGGTGAGATGACGTGTTACATGTGGAGTTACTGTAATATATGATGTATAGAATATAATAGTTACAGGCGCAGTAGTCACATGATGGCGGTGGTGAGATGAGATGTTACATGTGGAGTTACTGTAATATATGATGTATAGAATATAATATAATTGTTACAGGTGCAGTAGACACATGATGGCGGTGGTGAGATGACGTGTTACATGTGGAGTTACTGTAATATATGATGTATAGAATATAATAGTTACAGGCGCAGTAGTCACATGATGGCGGTGGTGAGATGACGTGTTACATGTGGAGTTACTGTAATATATGATGTATAGAATATAATATAATAGTTACAGGCGCAGTAGTCACATGATGGTGGTGGTGAGATGACGTGTTACATGTGGAGTTACTGTAATATATGATGTATATAATATAATAGTTACAGGCGCAGTAGTCACATGATGGCGGTGGTGAGATGACGTGTTACATGTGGAGTTACTGTAATATATGATGTATATAATATAATAGTTACAGGAGCAGTAGTCACATGATGGCGGTGGTGAGATGACGTGTTACATGTGGAGTTACTGTAATATATGATGTATAGAATATAATATAATAGTTACAGGCGCAGTAGTCACATGATGGCGGTGGTGAGATGACGTGTTACATGTGGAGTTACTGTAATATATGATGTATATAATATAATAGTTACAGGCGCAGTAGTCACATGATGGCGGTGGTGAGATGACGTGTTACATGTGGAGTTACTGTAATATATGATGTATAGAATATAATATAATAGTTACAGGCGCAGTAGTCACATGATGGCGGTGGTGAGATGACGTGTTACATGTGGAGTTACTGTAATATATGATGTATATAATATAATAGTTACAGGCGCAGTAGTCACATGATGGCGGTGGTGAGATGACATGTTACATGTGGAGTTACTGTAATATATGATGTATATAATATAATAGTTACAGGTGCAGTAGTCACATGATGGCGGTGGTGAGATGACGTGTTACATGTGGAGTTACTGTAATATATGATGTATAGAATATAATATAATAGTTACAGGTGCAGTAGTGACATGATGGTGGTGGTGAGATGACGTGTTACATGTGGAGTTACTGTAATATATGATGTATAGAATATAATATAATAGTTACAGGCGCAGTAGTCACATGATGGTGGTGGTGAGATGACATGTTACATGTGGAGTTACTGTAATATATGATGTATAGAATAT
The DNA here is from genome assembly GCF_050947455.1 of Rhinoderma darwinii. Classification (NCBI taxonomy): domain Eukaryota; kingdom Metazoa; phylum Chordata; class Amphibia; order Anura; family Rhinodermatidae; genus Rhinoderma; species Rhinoderma darwinii. The sequence continues at coordinate 636,876,769 of NC_134687.1, forward strand.
AATATAATAGTTACAGGTGCAGTAGTCACATGATGGTGGTGGTGAGATGACGTGTTACATGTGGAGTTACTGTAATATATGATGTATAGAATATAATATAATAGTTACAGGCGCAGTAGTCACATGATGGCGGTGGTGAGATGACATGTTACATGTGGAGTTACTGTAATATATGATGTATAGAATATAATATAATAGTTACAGGTGCAGTAGTCACATGATGGCGGTGGTGAGATGACGTGTTACATGTGGAGTTACTGTAATATATGATGTATAGAATATAATATAATCGTTACAGGTGCAGTAGTCACATGATGGTGGTGGTGAGATGACGTGTTACATGTGGAGTTACTGTAATATATGATGTATAGAATATAATAGTTACAGGTGCAGTAGTCACATGATGGCGGTGGTGAGATGACGTGTTACATGTGGAGTTACTGTAATATATGATGTATAGAATATAATATAATAGTTACAGGTGCAGTAGTCACATGATGGTGATGGTGAGGTGAAGTCTTGTATATCAGGAAGAACTGGTATAAAGATGGTGACCAGGAGTGTGGTGTAAAGGGTTAATGACGCTGTCACTGCTTTTGTGCTTAGCTCTTTAACACCTTAAGGATCGGGCCTCTTTTGACCTTTATAATTGGGCATTGTTTTTTCCTCTCCGCCTTCCAAGAGCCGTCTCTGTTTTTTATTTTTTCGCCATTTGTGGGCTTGTTTTTTACGAGATGCAGCTGTCATGGGTACTGTTTTGGAGGACATGGGAGTTATTGATTAACTTTTGTTTTATGTTTTGGTGGGGGGAATAGAATAAAAAAGCATTTTTGCAGTTGCTTTAGTGTTTTTTGTATCTGTTATGTACAGCATTCACCTGGCGGTTATATGAATGCGTTGTCTATATTGTTTGGGTCGTTATGATCACGGCGATACAAGATATATCTTTGTGTCTGTGTGCATGTATATGCATGTTTATATAAACAGCAGTTTTATACTTTCAACTTGAACTTTTTAGTTTTTTTATTTGTTATTGCAGTATATCGTGATTCACAGAAGTACAAAGATGGCGGACCTGGGGGCCTTCATCAGGCCCTCCGGCTGCCAAGCCAACTGACGGCCCCCCCAGATTGAGCCCCAGTGTGACCGTTTTAACGTTACAGGGGGTCCCCCCCTGTCTCTAGTCATTTTTATGCTGCGGTCGCAATTGACCGCGGAATTTAACGGGTTGAACGAGCGGGATCGCACTCGTGCGGGATCCGGCTCGCTGCTCGGAAGTGTCGGCTGTAACACAGAGCCAACATGCTCGCTCTATGGAGCGGGCTCAGCCTATGAGCCCGCTCCATACTCCTCCACCCGACGTGCGCCGTGTATATACGGCGGATGTTGGGAAGGGGTTAATTATTCTTTTATAAAATTCTATTTAACAGGTTCCAGACCGCTGGCTGTATTTTTACGGCCAGCGGTCAGGGTCTCTGAAGTACGCCGTGTAGATTAATTACGGTGGCACTTCAAAGACTGTGCACATGCGATCGCTTGCACACAGCTCTGTGCCCTGGCTGTTGCTAACAACCATGGGCACTGGGCAGAATGTCAGGGGCCAATCTTTTGGCCCCTGAACATATGATCGCTGTGACAACCAATCACAGCGATCACATGCATTTGTACGCATAATACAGTGTGCACGCGATCGTGTGCACACAGCCCTGTGCTTACGCTGTTACCAACAGCTCTGGGCACTGGGCAGAGTATCAGGGACCAATCTGATGGTCCATGGACATGTGATCGCTGTGATCATAGCGACCACATTTGTTTTATTTTGACTTTTCTGGCAGCAAATCTCCTGCCTCTTTTCTTCTCCTCAAACATTGTTTCAGTGTGAGGTGAAGAAGAGACTCGGGAGAATTGCTGCCAGAAGATTACAGTTACAGTTACACAAAAAATACAGTTACACTCTAAAACATTCTCTGTATAGATAGATTTCTATCTATCTATACAATCTATCTATCCATCTATCTTTTTTTCTATATATCTACCTTTCTTTCTTTTATTCTATTAGAATAGGCAGGTAGGGAGTATATAATTATATATATATCCACATATATATAATATATATAGCAATAGCGGTTTATTTTTTTGTTAGCGGTAGTGTAGATATATATAGCAGTTAGTTTGTGTGTTTTATAAAAAAAAAAAAGTTTGTTTAGTTAGTGTTAGTGACGTTATGGCGAGGAAGTTGTTTAGCGCCGAGGAGGCATACGCCATGCTGTGGTCTGAGTCGGAGACCGCATCAGAGATGGCGTCAGAGATGGAACCTGTTTTGGGCAGTGACGATGACAGCGTCACTTCAGGTTCATCTTCAGGGGACGTTGTCCCTGATGCAGTTGAAACTGCAGAACATGAAAGCGCAGGGCCAAGTAGCGCTGTAGCACGGGACAGCCTGGTCCCTCCAGTCCAGGCTCTTGTATGGGCACTTGCCCCATCTTTTGGGCCTAGAATCCACGGATTTACGGCCACTCCTGGCATAACCGTGGACAATACAAATTTTGTCCAAATGGATTACTTCCATTTATTTATAACGGACGACATCCTAAATCAGATTGTCCACGAAACAAATTTATATGCCACTCAATATATAAGGCAGAAACCTTCATCCACCCATGCCAGAGATTGGACGCCCACCAATTTGCAGGAATTAAAAAAAAATTTGGTGCTCACCCTAAATATGGGTATTGTCAAAAAGCCCTCCATTAGGTCTTACTGATCAACAAGACGCGCCCAAGCCACCCCAGTGTATTCTGCAGTAATGCCCAGGTCTCGTTATGAGACAATAATGAGGTTCCTCCACTTCAATGACAACGCACAGGCCCCCCCATGTACCGATGCAAACCGGGATCGGTTGTTCAAAATTAGACCGCTAATAAATTCCCTCAATAATTTATTTCTGCAACTCTACACCCCTGAGCAGAATGTAAGTGTGGACGAATCCCTCCTCAACTTTCATGGCAGACTTAGCTTTCGCCACTATCTACCTTCCAAAAGGGCAAGATATGGCGTTAAGCTCTACAAATTGTGTGAAAGCGGGTCAGGATATACCACTGCCTTCAGGATTTATGAAGGGCGGGACCGCTCAATAAATGTTCCTGGATGCCCCCCTGATCTTTCCACCAGCAGTAAGATCGTGTGGGAGATAATGCAGCCTCTGCTTCACAAGGGGTACCACCTGTACTGTGATAATTTTTATTCGAGTGTGCCCCTGTTTAGGCATTTGCATGCTGCAAGGACTGGGGCATGTGGTACCATGCGCAAAAACAGAATTGGTTTTCCACAGCAATTAGTGGGGAAGCGCATGGTAAAGGGGGACTCCTGTGCTTATGCATCTGAAGAATTGCTGGCGGTCAAGTTCAGGGATCGCAAAGATGTGTATGTGCTAAGCACGATTCATACCGCAGGAACAGTGGCAGTGAGGGAAAGGGGGGCAACATCGGACAAGCACAAACCAGTGAGCGTGTCCGAATATAACAAGTACATGGGGGGGGGGGGTGGATTTAAGCGACCAGGTTTTACAGCCCTTTTTAGTGAAGCGAAAAACAATAACCTGGTACAAAAAAGCGGCCATTTATCTTCTGCAGGTGGCAAATCCACAACTCATCTGCGCTCTACAAAAAAAACAGAGGCAGAGACACATACCTGGATTTCCAGGAAAAAATTATTGAAGGCCTCATTTTTGATGTTCAGGACACCCGAGAATGCCCCCAGTCTGAGGATGTCACGCGACTGACTGAAAGACACTTCATCAGTCGGATTCCCCCAACAGCAACCAGAAGCAACCCCCAGAAAAAGTGCCGCGTCTGCAGAAAAGACGGGCACCGCAAAGATTCCCGATATTTCTGTCCCTCATGTCCCTCACAACCAGGCCTGTGCATTGAGCCATGTTTTAAAAAATACCACACTGTTCTGAATTATTAGATTTTAGTTAATTTGTTGAAAATATATTTGCCCTACATTACTTTTTTATTTTTCACCTGATTTTACTCCAAGGGTGAGGGAGGGAATGGGTGGGGGGGGGGGGTGGATGTCATGTTTGATGTTTTCTAAAGTTCATCTGCTGGAGAGCTCCATTTGCATAAACCTGCAATTTCTTATTTTAGAAAACCCCAAAAAATAAATTCCCATTATACCCCTAGATGAATATTTTGGGATTTCTGCTTCAAGAGCAGATATTTTGGAAGTGTTATAGAAACTCTGTTGAGTTTTGTAAAACCAGCTTTGAAAAAAAGCGATTTGTGAAATAATCTTCTTCTATCCTCCGCCCTCCTACATCTCTATGTGATAAATAAGGCCACATATTTGGTATCCCCGTGCACGGGAGATGTGGAAGAATGTGAAAGGACATGAATTTTGGCCGTGGTCTATACCGTGTGTGAAAAATACTAGCCTAAACTGACGCATTTGCTAAAAAAAAGCTGATTTTATTCAGTTTCATCTTATTCAAGAAACTTTCAGAAGAAAACTGGACTTGCTAAAAATATGATAAACCCCTTGAAGGAAACCTTGTGGGGTCTACTTGTGTGAATGAAGTCATTTATGGGGTGTTTCTAATGTTTCAGCAGCATTAGGCCCCCCAGAAAACAGTATGCGGCTCTAAAATCAAGTGCAGAATTCCTGGACCGAAAAGGCCAAAAAGCCTCCTTTTATGCCAGGCCCTGGCACATGCCCGCACAGTGAATAAGGCACACATATTTGGTATCCCCATGCACGGGAGAAGTGGAAGAATGTGAAAGGAGATTAATTTTGGCCGTGGTCCATTCTGTGTGTGAAAAATGCTAGCATAAACTGACGCAATTGCTAAATTCTTGCATTGTTTTCCAATTTTGCCCACTTTAGAGAAAAAAATAAAAATGATATATACTGACAAATGCCACTAAAACAAAGCCCTATCTGTCCTTTAAAAAGAGTGTAAAATTCAAAGATGAACTTTATTCACCTGCAGAGTTATAGTCATCTAAAGAAGCGCATAGCAAAATTGTGAAAGTTGCTCTGGTCATTTAGCTGTAAAACAGCCTAGTTCTTAAAGGGGTTGTCCGAGATATATTTTTATTTAAAAGTTAAACACACAATACACACATTAAATATTCCTTAATATACTTACCTGTGCAATCTTGCTTCTGTTCTCCGTTCTGGCAGCTCTTTTCTTCCGATCACCTGTCTTCTGACGTCACGTTTTCTTCCTCCTCCACTGTCGTGTCGTGTCCCGATCACATGGTCTCGCCCCAGCGAGACCTCGGATGGGACACGACACGTCACTGGAGACGTGTCGTTTCTGCGGGTGCCCGCCCAGCCTATGCAGCTTTTTTTCACTGTGAGCGCGCCTATGCGTGTTCACAGTGAAAAAAGTGAAGAGGGACGGCACCTGCGGGAATGTCGGGTCTCCGGCTGTCAGTGACTGCCCGGGACCCGGAGGAGAGGATAGAAGCAGCTTTCGCTGCTTCTGTCTTCTCCGATGTCTTTTTACACAGCGTTCAATGAACGCCGTGTATAGGAATAGAGACAGCAGCAGCGGCGCTGTCTCTATTCCTCCCGGTGATCATGTGACTGGTCACATGATCACCGGGTACCGTTAGTGGCAGACTGCTGCTGGGTCTTACTAGACCCAGCACAGCCCTATTAGTGACAATCGTCACTATGAGAGGGCTGATTTCCCCTGTAAGGCTGGGTTCACACGAGCACATTAACGTCCTTAATGGACGGACGTATTTCGGCCGGAAGTCCCGGACCGAACTCAGTGCAGGGACAACTGTCTGCCTCTCTGCAGGACAACTGTCCCGTACTGTAATCATGTTTTCAGTACCGTACAGTTGTCCTGCAGAGAGGCAGGGACTCCTAGCATCGTACATAACTATGATGCTAGGAGCCCGGCTCCCTGCACTGAGTTCGGTCCGGGACTTCCGCCCGAATTACGTCCGTCCATTACGGACGTTAATGTGCTTGTGTGAACCCAGCCTAACTGGGGCTGCTGTGCAGCTCCAGTTACAGGGGAAAAGATGGTGTAAAAAAAAAGAAAAAAAATATATCAAGTTCCCCAAAGGTCTTCTTTGACCTTTGAGGAACAGACCACAGTAATAAAAAAATAATAAAGTAAAGTGCAAAAAAAATAAAAATAATAAATACACATAAAATACCCACCACAAAAAAAAACGTTCCCCCCCCGCCAATCATTGTTGTAACGCTAGCGCTGACCAAATTACCCTAATATAGACATGTAATATATAAACATTTACGGTAGACAATGACGATCACAAATAAAAGGTCTATTTTAGGGTAAAACTATGTTATTACCAAAAAAAAATAGCTGAAATGTAAAAAAGCTTATTTTTTTACTATTATTTTCAAACTTTATGAATGAAAATTCTAAAATGGCAAAAAAGGTGTGTATAAAAACGATAAAAAAATAAACCTGCATTGTCTACGGAAAAAACGCTGCAAAAATAACGTCGTTAGCCCAACAAATAAAAAAGTTATAGCCATTTAACTAACACGCGCTAAAAATGGCTAAACGGTGTCTGGTCCTGAACTACATTGTTAGGCTTAGATACAGGGTCTAACAAACAGTGTCACACATGGAGCCTGTATCTAAGCCTAACACAATGTAGGCTTAGATACAGGATCCCAGATGACATTCTTTTTATTCCTGTATAAGGGTATGTTCACACGGCTTATTTACGGACGTAATTCGGGCGTATTAACCCCCCCGAATTACGTCCGAAATTACGGCTTGAAATCGTTGGCAAACATCTGCCCATTGAAAGCAATGGGCTGACGTTTGTCTGTTCACACGAGGCGTATATTTACGCGTCGCTGTCAAAAGACAGCGCGTAAATAGACGCCCGCGCCAAAGAAGTGTCATGTCACTTCTTCAGACGTAAATGGAGCCGTTTTCCATGGACTACATGGAAAACCAGCTACAGTTACGTCCATAATGGACAAGGCGTTCAAGCGCCTGCACATGCCGTTACGGCTGAAACGACAGGGCTGTTTTCTTCCGAAAACAGCCCGTAATTTCGGCAGTTACGGACGCTGTAGTGTGAACATACCCTAAGATTAGTGTTTTGGGGCCCTGTATCTAAGCCTAACATGTGGTATTCTTAGATACATGGCCCATGTGTGACACAGTCTGCTTGGGTAATGTATCTAAGGCTACCTTGCGGTAGGCTTTGATACATGGTCTAACAGTATCACACATGAGCAGTGTATCTAAGCATCCCTCTTTTTTTTTTTTCTTAGTTATGTGTTTTTTACAGGTTGGGTCCTTGGTACTACATCAAGTTCAAGGACTACTTCAATGACACCTTTTTTATTTTTAATAAAATTGTTAACCAGTGTTGTGTGTGTTATTTTATTACAATATTTTTTCTATGTCCTTCTCATTTATTTAAAAATTTATTATTAGTTCATTATTAATGGCCACTGTCTAACAGCGTCCATTAGTAAGGCTTCATGCACACTAGCGTGTGTATTTTCCGCGCGTGAAAAACTTGCGTCAATCCCATCCGTGTGTTTGCGTTAGGGCGGATTAACACAAACGTGCTATACGTCCGTGCAACCCACGTGGTATTCACGCGGGTCGTACAGACCTATGCAAGTCTATGGGGCAGTGCAGACAGTCCGTGAGTTTTACGCAGCGTGAGTCCGCTGCGTAAACTCGCGACATGTTCTATATTTCTGTGTTTTTCGAGCACACGCACCCATTGAAGTCAATAGGTGCGTGAAAATCAGGCGCATCCCATGGAAGCACTTCCGTGGGACGAGCGTGATTCGCGCAACAGCAGTAAAATAATGAATGTAAACAGAAAAGCACCACGTGCTACAAACATCCAGAGTGTCATAATGATGGCGGCTGCGCGAAAACCGCAGCCGCGCATCCGTATAAACATGACACGGAGCTGTCAAGTGCATTTTGCGCACGCAAAACGCCACCGTATTTGTGTGCGCAAAACGCACACGCTCGTTTAAATCCGCCCTTATGCATCAGTGTGCTTTTCGATTGTCATGTGTTATTCACAAAGCCAGCCCATTTTTTTCTTCTTTTTTACAACAAATTGCTATGTAAATCACGCACCAAACACGTGTGTGGTGCGTGGTTTTCACGCATGCATTGACTTCAATGTGAGTGTAGGTGCATGATAACGCACCAATAGAGGACATGCAGTATGTTTCACGCAGCGGACTCTCGCTGCGTGAAAAGTCACACGTGTCAACGGCCCCATTGAAATAAATGGGTCGCGTGTGTTGTGCGTTTTTTCAAAGCACAGCACACAGACTTGATTCACGCTAGTGTAAATCGTGCCTAAGGCCCCATTCACACCACGTCGAAACCACGCACAGCACACGCGACCCATTTATTTCAATGGGGCCGTTTTCACGCAGCGAGAGTCCGCCGCGTGAAACATACTGCATGTCCTCTATTGGTGCGTTATCATGTACCTACACTCAAGTAGATGCATGCGTACAAGCGTGTTTGGTGCGTGATTTATGCTGCAATTTGTTGTAACAAGCATTAAAATCGAGCATTAAAACTGCCTTGCGGGAAAAAGAAGCAACATGCTCCATCTTCGGGCGTTTACGCCTCTGACCTCCCATTGACTTCAATGGGAGGCAGAGAAAGCGTATTTCGCGTTGTTTTATGCCCGCGGCGCTCAATTGCCGCGGGCAAAAAACGCCACGGAAAACGATGCAAAAAACGCAGCAAAAAAAGCCACAAACAACGCCGCAATAAACAGACGCAAAAAAAAAACGCCGAAAAGGCTACGATAAATGCCGCGAAAAACATCGCAAATAAAGTCGTGAAAAAAGCCCCAAACAAAGAGGCAAAGAACGCCACGAAAAACGACAGGGAAAACGACACGAAAGACGCAATGAAAAACGCAGAAAAAAAACGCAAAAAAAAGACGCGAAAAACGACGCAAAAAAGGCTACTATAAACGCAACGGAAAAAGCTGCGAAAAACATTGCGGAAAAAGACGCGAAAAAAGCCGCAAACAGAGGCAAAGAACGCAGCGAAAATCAACTGGGAAAACGCCACGAAAGACGCAATGAAAAACGCAGCAAAAATAGGCGCAAACAACAACGCAAAAAAAGAAATTATAAACGACGTGAAAAAGGCTACGATAAACGCAATGGAAAACACAGCAAAAAACATCGCAAAAAAAGACGCAAACAAACAAGCAAAAAACGGCAAGATAAACGAAGCGAAAAACGCCCCGAACAAAGCGGCAAACAAATACGCAAACAGCGCACAAAAAAACGGGTAAAAACGACGCAAAAATCAACGTGCAGGGAGAGGTAAATCTGCCGCAAACTTCAAGACGGAATTTTGAGGCAGATATTCCTCCTGCAAAAAACTCTGTGTGAACATGGCCTTAGTGGAGAGAGACATGAGATAGAAGAGGGTGGACGAGGGTGAGGGTGGACGAGGGTGACGGTGGACGAGGGTGAGGGTGGACGAGGGTGAGGGGAGACACGAAGAGGTTTATAGACCTGAAAAGAGAAATAAAACATAAATGTGAAAAACATAATGGGGGGAGAATATTTGCTCATCATCCTTCAAGAATGTCAGCAAGAAGACAAGTGCAGTGAAGGAGGTCAGCGGGAGGAGCAGGGACAGCTCACGTGAACTCTTGGAAGGTACGTGCACGCTCATTACAGCCTGCAATGAGCGTGCACGGGAAAAAAGTTTCATAACAAGGAAAGATCAACAAACCAGAGCTGAACTGCATGTAAACAAACTGTGCTGAATTCAAAGAAGAAATGTGCTAAGTAGAATTTTTTTTAAAAATAATACTTTATTTAGGTTGTCTGTATAAGGGGTAATGTATGACAGAGTTTTTGAAAAAATGTTGGTATCTCGGACAACCCCTTTAACCGGTTAACCTGTATACCTACTATTATTATTATTATATTTACATATTATTATTATATTTACCTACTATTATTATTATTATTATTATATTTACCTATATTTTAAACTTTACTTATGCACCCCCCCCTGTATATTATATATTATAATAATTATATTTTTTCCCCCTGTATATTATATATATATATATATATATATATATATATGTATATATATATTTATTTTTTTTAGTTTTACTCGTATTTTCATATTTTTTTTTTTAAATATTCTTTTTTTTTTTTAGTCCCACTAGAGGACAAAATCACTGATATAATGCCTTGGTATACTTAATGTATTGTAAATATTAGGTAATGCCTCTGGCACCGCCTAGCAGACCTATAGCCAGGGCAGGCTTCGGGGGCTTTGCAATGGTAACCCATCGGCCCCCTCCCTCTGTCAAACCACTTAAATAGCGCAGTCGCTATTGACCGGGGCATTTAAGGGGTTAAACGGCTGGGATTAGAGGTTTCTCCAATCCTTGCTGTTGCAGAGTGGTCCCGGCTGTCATTCACAGAGATTCGCCCGCGGTAATCGTACGGGCACAGCTTTTGTGTCTGCATGATCCCAATCATGTACGTGATTATGTGCTAAGACGTTCTAGTTGCTATGAATGATTTGCCACCGTCTTCAGGCACTCGCTGTCCGGATATCCTTGTGTAATTCCAGCATGGAGCTGTACGTGTGTGAGACCTCGATTTTTCTTCGTGTAGTCGGCAGGACTTTCTCTGCCAGTTGCTAATACTTCTTCTGTAGTCAGGACATTCCCGCTACGAGGTATAGACGTGTGCTGAATTACTACTTATTGAATGGCGTTAAGGCTTCGTTCACATCTGCATTCAGTGATTCCGTTATTCAGGTCCATCACAGGAGCAGAGCAACAAAATACCGGAAACGCCAAATCAGTTACATGACGGACACCAATGGCGCCTGACAGAACCTATTGACTTTATTGGTTTGTGTCATGGTGTCAGCATGCTGCCCTATTATATCCGCTATTTGTGACAGCGCCTCTGACGCAGATGTGAGTAGGGATGTCACGATACCAGAATTTGGACTTCGATACCGATACTTCGTTTAGTATTGCGATTTCGATACCAATTTCGATACTTTTGCCAACAGTAATAAAAATAAAATTCTTCCGTTTTCTGATGTGAGGCGCGACGTGTGATGAATTTTGAACGCGCCTCACATTAATAGTAATTAATCCCATCACGTTTCTCAGTCATATTGGGTTAATGTGCGAGGTACATGATGGGGTTAATTACTATTAATGTGAGGAACATGGAGTGTAAATTCATCGCACCTCGCGCCTCACATTAATAAGTGAATGAAAGCCGTGTTTATTTCATTTTTTTACAGCGTACACATCATAAATGATGCAAAAACATTGTTGTCGGCGCCATTACTGAATGTGTGTATTTTATGTATTGAGACTTATTTTAATGTTTATTGTAAAAAAGGTGAAGGTGTATTTTTTTTAAAATTTAACAATACTTTGTTTTTACTTTATTTTTAAACTTTAATGTACTGACATATATCAGATATACGCCAGTACATTAGCCTCTGGACAGATAATACACAGGCAGTTGTTAGGACATACTTGGGTATGTCCTAACAACATGAAATATGGTAAGACAGCCCTGGGGTCCGTCAATAGACCCTGGGCTGTCTGCCCATATATGGTATGGCCCTTGATCGCGTCACAGGGATTCCCTGTGACGCGATCCAGGGGCATCCCCCCTTCTCACTTTCCCCTGAATGCTGCAGTCAGCTGTGATCGCAGCATTCAGGGGAATAACGGCGGAGATGAGCGGTTTCTCTGATCTCCGCCAGCGGGGCTGCGGCTGTGTAATACAGCCATTGCCCCGCTCCTGACAGGAAGTGCGCGCGCGGTCAGCATGAGGTGATGCGGCCGGCGCTGCACTAATGAGCGGCAGTTCAGGCACTGAAGACAGAACATGGGGGTGTTTTGTAGCGCGCCCGCCATGTTCTGTCTCCAGTGCCGCCGCTCATTAGTGCAGCGCTGGCCGCATTGCATCATCCTGACCCCGCGAACTTATCATGACTCAGGAGCGGGGCTGTGGCTGAATTACACAGCCGCAGCCGCGCTCCCATACATTCATGTGTTACTTTACTGAGCTGTGCGGCTGCGCAGCTCAGTATCGAAATACAGGAAATAGCGGTATCGAACCGTTTAGGGATGCACAGTATCGAAACAGTATCGAAGTTTCGATGCACCGTGCATCCCTAGATGTGAGCAAAGCAATTCAATACAATCTCGTGTCACCCAGTCAATAAACGTATACGTTAAATGTAGAAGTAATTTTATCATGTGAGTCTATTGGCGATGGATGACTGACGGATTACTAGAGAAAGTAATGGAGGACACGTGTAGGTAACTGATATAGGTCATCAGCGGCGAGGAAGAAGGTCCACGGGAGAACACTGTTCTTTGTCTATATATACAAGGGGGCAGAGTGTTAGGTCAGTGGCCCAGTCTGTAAAGGATCTGCCAGGCACAGCTTCGGGGTTAACTCCCATAGGTAATCAGTCTGCACCTGAATCTACGTCTCTGAGACTGACTCCATCTTCCACCACTCAGGATGGCAGGCTTAGGAGTGGGAGAGCCTATCGCAGCCCGGCCAGACGGAGCTAGCTCCCGCCCTCTGTCTATTTATACCTGCCTTTCCTGTTCCTCCTTTGCTTGTGATTCTTTCCGTGTGGTTTCCTGGCCTAGCTACAGCTCCTAACTATTTGATCCTGCTCCATACTGACCCTGGCTTACTGACGACTCTCCTGCTCTGCGTTTGGTACCTCGTGCTCTCCTGGTTTGACTTGGCTCGTTCACCACTCTGGTTGCTCACGGTGTTGCCGTGGGCAACTGCCCCTTTCCCTTTGCTTTGTATTCCCTTGTATGTTTGTCTCATGCACTTACTGAGCGTAGGGACCGCCGCCCAGTTGTACCCCGTCGCCTAGGGCGGGTCGTTGCAAGTAGGCAGGGACAGAGTGGCGGGTAGATTAGGGCTCACTTGTTCGTTTCCCTACCCCCGTCGTTACACAGTCATTAACCCTTTATATCACGCTCCTGGTCACCATCTTTATTCCCGTTCTTCCTGTTTTCGTGCTGCTCTCCTCTTTATTCTGTTCAGTCCCAGGGCGTAGTAATCTAATAATATAATAAGTTCTTCATAGTCACTGAAGCGGGAAATAATAATACTATCACCCTGAGTAAGAAACCAGCATCATCCTGGCAGTAGTGGCATTGTACGGAAGTTTTGGGATATAATAACACCGGAGATTTATATGTCTGTCTTATGGAGATCGCTGGAGTAAAATACGACTCCAAATAAATGAGGCGCTTCTCTGACAGTTCGCATGCTGCATAGTGACATGTACGAGGAGCCAGCGTAGATTTTCACTATAATGTATATACGTCTGGTTCTGATTCGAATTATATGTTATAATGTTGTCCTCCGGGGGCCCCGTCATACTAAGCTCCACCTACTTTTTAGAGAATTAGTGTAAGCGACCGTTAGTAAATGTGGAGAACGGGGTCCCCTGACCCGCCTGGTGAGGTGATGACTACATCCAGGTGGAGAATAAATGGAGAGGTGACCACACATGTGCACGACTCTCTCCATTCACTTGTACAGGAGGTCCATAAACAGCCGAGCACGGCCAGAGGTGGAGCCGCATTTATCAGACATTTCTGGTATATCCTGGGGAGAAATGTCCGTGTTGGGAATACCCCTTTATTCCATGTGGTGACGGCTCTGAGAGATGTTTCTCTCAATGATCAATAAGTGAGGTTCTGTATGTCACACATGATGTTTTCCCCTGTATGATTTCCATCTTCTCTTTTCTTCATAAAGACGTCTGCAGTACTAGATCCTCCCGTTCCTCCAGTTTTCTCATCTTCTCCTCCACAACGTTCCTTCTCCTGAATGACCCACCAAGGATGGACAAGGACAGGGATGAGATGAGCAGAAGAATATTAGACTTCACCTTGGAGATCATCTACCTGTTGAGCGGAGAGGTAAACTTTTCTACATTATAGAACAAGTCACACATAGGGAAGGGACAATACATAATGGGAAGTAATAGGAAGAATCCAGTGTCCTGTATAACAGCGTCCAGACCTTCCAAGTGACGTCAAGAAGCCAACAGCAGAAAAGTTGAAGATCAGCCACCAATATGGTCAGTTATGTGTCATGTCACCAATGCCACATGACAAGGAACCAGGAGGATCAGGATGACATCTATATAGAAACAGAAGATGTCGGAAGGAGGAGAGCACATGGTCTTACTAGATCACTATGTGCAGCCACATACACACACATTAACGTTACTCAAGTGTCCTGACAGTGAATATACATCACCTCCAGCCAGGACGTGATGTCTATTCAGAATCCTCACACTTCGCTAACGTTTGTGTGAGATTTACAGCAAGGCAAGCGTAATCTCGTTTTCAATGACAGTTTACAGCGTAATCTCGTGAGATTACACTCACCTTGCTGTAAATCTCACACAAACGTTACTGAAATGTCAGGATTCTGAATAGACATCCCATCCTGGCTGGAGGTGATGCCTATTCACTGTCAGGACACTTGAGTAATGTTAATATGTGTGTATGTGGATGCACATAGGGATCTAGTAAGAACACTATGTGCTGTGTAAATGAATGGGGGGGGGGAAGGGTATGACGCTGATTGGTCACTGACAGGGCCGTAGCTAAAAGCTCATGGGCCCTGGTGCAAGAATTCAGCTTGGGCCTCCCAAACACCACAAGAACCCTGCAGCGCCTATGCCCAGCCGCCTTGCCCAACAGCCCCCACTGTATAATACCCCCATACAGTATAATGCTACCCGTAGCTGCCCCCATACAGTATAATGCCCCCGATAGCTGCCCCACACAGTATTATGCCTGCATAGCAGACCCCATATGCTATAATGCCCCCCATAGCAGACCCCGTACAGTATAATGCCCCCATAAAGTATAATGCCCTCATAGCAGCCACATACAGTATAATGCCAACCATAATTCCCCCCATACAGTATAATGCCCCCATAGCAGCCCCCACAGTATAATGCAACCCATAGAATCCCCCACAGTATAATACCCCACACAGTATAATGCCCCCCCATAGCTGCCCCCACACAGTATAATGCTCCCACTGTATAATGCACCCCCACAACTGCCCCCACTGTATAATGCACCCCCACACAGTATAATGCACCCCCATAGCTGCCCCCACACAGTATAATGCACCCCCATAGCTGCCCCCACACAGTATAATACACCCCCATAACTTCCCCCACGGTATAATGAACCCCCATAGCTTCCCCCACTGTATAATGCACCCCCGTAGCTGCCCCCACACAGTATAATGCACCCCCATAGTTGCCCCCACGGTATAATGCACGCTCATAGCTGTCCCCACTGTATAATGCACCCCCATAGTATAATGCACCCCTATATTTGACCCCATAGTATAATGCACCCCCATAGCTGCCACCATATAAGACAGCCCCCCCTCCCATACCCAGTATTATGCCCCATATGTGCCGAATAGAAAAATACTTACATATCCCCGTTCCCCCGACGGGTGGAGGAGATCTTTCTTCTCCGGTCTCTGCTGTGAGTGACTCGGTGCAGGCAGGCGCGATGACGTCACTACATCGCGCCTGCCTACGCTGAGCCCCTCATGGCACAGTGAATGATGGAGCAAGGAGCCGTCAGCTCCTTGCTCCAGCCCTGAATTCAACTGTATCTGAATCCTGACAAAGCAGATACAGTTGGAACAGGAACCTCGGTGGCTGGCTCGCGACCCCCCCGGAGGTCTTCACACGACCCCCCAGGGAGTCACGACCCACAGTTTGTAATGTATTGTGCTCTCCTCTTTCCACTCAATACATCACATCACGGGCCCCCTCTGCGGCTCACCAGGTCTTGTTTCCTGAGGAGTCGGATGATCGGCTCCAACTTCCAGGGCATCCAGGCTCTCTCTCACCGTCCGCACTTCGTTGCGTTCTCTTCATGAATGGCTGGAACTAACCTCACGTGATGTCACATGGTACACTGAGTGTACTATGTGATTGTGACGTCACGTGAGGGGCCCTCAGCCCGGCCAGTAAATCATGAAAAAATCGATTGTAGCGTTAGTGACGTGTGGCAACGGGGGGCCCATGGGCCCCCCAGGCTAAGGGGCCCGGTCGCGGCTACGACCCCTATAGCTACGCTACTGGTCACTGATTGGTCAGCGTCATACACTTCTCTCCATAACGCCCACTTGGTCATATAGTAAAACACGAGCAGTTGTTCATTGAGAAACTCATTAGCATAAAGCTATTATAGGTCATAACTCCGTCAAAAATGATAGTTTTTCTAAATAAAAAACACTGCTGTTATCTACATTACAGCGCCGCTCACATCATGTACAAGATAGGACACTTATAATGTGGTGACAGAGCCTCTATATGATCACTGCTCACACGCTATTCAAGTGCTGTGAGCTGGAATCCCTCCTATATCTGTGCATGTAGCTCAGCAACAGTATGGACCGCTTGAGTGAAAGCTGCCCCTCTCTCCACTACACGTAAGCAGCTGTGCTGGTATTCAGCTAGAACTTAGAATCACTCCTGTGTCTGTGCATGTAGCTCAGCAATAGTAGGAACAGCTTGGGAGAAAGCTGCCCCTCCACTACACGTGGAGAGCACGTTGACCAGCAACAAGCCAGACACCGGAGACTGAGACAGCAGGTTTGCTGTTTGAATTACTGCTCACACGTTGTTTGAGAGCTGTGAGCAGCTGAGCTGATAGTCATCTGTGACTCAAGATCGCTGTTGTCTCTGAGCATGTAGCTCTGTGAGCGACGTCTAGCAGTGCCAGTAAGTATTACCCTGTTTCGTGAACGATCACCGGCAGGTATTACCAATAACTTTCCCTTCTAGTTGATATTGTCTCTCCCTGATCTAAGACTGGATGTGTCCCGACGCGCGTTTCGCGTCCTTTATGTGAGGAGTTGTGATTGACCGCTATCACAGCCAATCACAACTCTGTAAAATAAAGATAGTGTTTAAGTGATAAAAAAAAACTCCTACAGATTGGAACTAATAGTGTCAAAAATAAAAAAGGAGAATTATTATCCTATGGTACAGAGACCTATCCACATTAGGTACTAAAAATTAATTATAAATTTTTCACAGTTTTATCAACAAATTGTATTTTAATTTATATATCTATGTTCTAATTTTTAGTTGTTATTTTTTATCTTTTATCGAATTTAATTTAGCTAACATTCTTATTCATCATATTTTTGTATTGTTATTGAGAATTGCATTGTGACAACATCTCAAATGTCACAACGTTTTACATTATATTACTTTTTATACAAGTTTTGTTTTATTAAATGCGTGTTACCTACACCAAGCAAACATTATGTTTAGATTAATTTTTATTATTTTTATTTCATTTATAATATAATTTTTGTTTTTATTTTAATTTTGTTGCCCAACGTTTCCGTCTAATATGAGTAAAATATTATACCGTAAATATGGGACAGGTTAAGCATCCCGTTTGTATTACCAATTGGAGAAACAGTAAGATTTTGGCTATATGCAGTTACAGTAGAAAGTGAAAATTCGAGAAAGCATCCAAAATTGAATGACTCATTTAGTCCTTTAGGACTCATGGATTGCATCCTATAAATCCATCTGCCCTCCTCTCTTAGTAGGAAATTGTCCACATCTCCTTCTCTAATCCCCATAGAAAGATGGCAAATAGTCCAACCCATGGGCTCTCCAACATTAAGATTGTGTTTGAGTTTAAAATGTCAGACTACAGGGGTGGGTTGAAAGGGCTTGTTTTTCTGAATTTTCTAACTCCATTCTGTGATAGTTTTTTATGCTGTTGAGATGTTCGCGTATCCTTATTTTCATCTCTCTTGGTTTTTCCAACATAGTGTAGGTTACATTTACATTTTAACATGTAGATGACACCCTTCGTGGAACAGGAGATATGTTGTCTAATGGTATAGGGCTTCCCTGAACCATCCTCAAAGGTCTTTTTTTTCCACTGATCTGACATGCAGTGCATGTCCCACATGGGAAAAACCCCGGGAATTTCTGAGGTTTTCTCTGGATGCAGTCCCTTGTGAAATGGCTCTTGACTATATGTTGACCGATTGTGTTATTCTTCCTTTAGCCTATAGAGGCTTTACGGCCCAGATGCTTTTGTATATCTGGGTCAATTAGCAATTCCAATGATTATAAACGATTCTACTCATCCCATCCCTTCCCATTTATCATGTAGGGTTGTGATGAATCTCACTTCATTTGGTTATTAATAACGTGTCCCTATCTGTATGGAGTGCTTGATTATAGGCATTTTTTTTATTTAGCGGTTTGACTAGTTCCTTTCTCTCAAACGGTTTTTTAAAGAGGCAGCCCCAAGTTTGAATTTCTCAAAGGTTGAGCAATTTCTTCTCAAGCTCAGAAATTCGACCTTGGGGATACCTCTTATTATTCTCAACAAATGGGCACTTCCAGCATCCAATAGGCTATTGGTAGCCATCTCTTTCCTATATATATCTGTCTCAATCTGCCGCTGTTGGTTGATGCCAATATTAATGTCTAGGAAGGGAATTTCTGCTTTACTGTAACTCAATGACAATTTGATATTGAGTTGGTTGTTATTAAGACCATTCACAATTTCTAACAGCCTGTGTTCCTCCCCCCGCCATATAAAAATGACATCATCAATGTAAGGAAGGCCAAGTCGTTACACTGTTGATGTATTCTTGTTGCTGCTCGCAGAAGACAAATTCTTCTTCCCACCACCCAAGGAACAGGTTGGCAAACGTGGGCACACATACTGCGCCCAGTGCCGTTCCTTGGGTCTGTAGGAAGAAGCAGGCATCGAATAGGAAAAAATTCCTGGTCAGGATAAATTTGAGATAATTCATCACAAATTTCAACCTTTTGGGATTGTAATTAGGCTCTCGTTGTAGGAAAAATTTTACTGCCTGACACCCTAGGTCATGCCCAATGGAGGTGTATAGGCTCTCAACGTCACAAGTAACAGGGATCTCATCCCTGTCCAAGTTGGCACCATTAAGTTCTTTCAGAACCTGCATGGTGTCACGAGTATATGATGGCACTTTGTGCACTAAATGGCGCAGTTCATTGTCCAGCCACTGACTGCATCTCTCAGTCAGACATCCTATGCCTGACACTATTGGCCTACCAGGAGGCTGCTCAAGGTTTTTGTGTACCTTGGGCAACATAGAAAATGTTGCTAACTTGGGATGTCTGACTGAGAGAAACTTGGATTCCCTCAGACCAAATTCAATCAATTCCTCATATTCTTTTAAAAATTGTACTGTTGGGTCACCCCAAAGGCTTTTGTAACAGTTTTTATTATGGCGTTGTCTCCTAGCTTCGTTTATATACAAATCCTTTGGCCAGATGACCATGTTGTCCCCTTTATCGGACTGTTTGAACAAAACATCAGTCCATGTCTTGAACTCATCTAGGGCAGCGTGTTCATCTGTCGAGATATTTTGGAAGGAGGATGACTCACACGATTGGTTAATGTCACTGGATGCAAGTTCAATAAATATTTTAACTGCTGGACAGATATCAAAACTTGGCATTTGTTTAGACTTAGGTTTGAGTTTATTTTTCATCACAACAGTTCCAATTGTTGCATCCATTGAATTAGTTGTACCATCCCCTTCTTCCATTAGACTTTCTAAAATTCCAATGGTTTGTAGTTCTTCCTCATCAAAAGAAGTAATTTGATTTAAACTTGTTTCTCCTCTCTGACTGAAGATTTTTTTATAGATTAATTTCGGTCCAAATAAATGAAAGTCTTTGATGACCTCAAATTTATTAAGCCTAGGTGTCATACAAAAATTGAAACCCTTCTTTAAGATTCTGGTCTGAGCACTTATAACGGTTCTCACCGGTTTGTTCGTGGATCCTCGGTGTCGTCTGGGAGATGGTGCTTGGAATCCAGGCAACGCTTGGCACAGCGGGTAGAGGCGGTCGGATGGAAAGGCAGAAGTCAGGACAGGCAGCAGACGTCGTAACAGGTATGGATAGCAATAGGTCAAGGCAGGCGGCAGGCAAGTAGAGTCAAGTTCAGGCAGAGGTCAGCAACGGGAAATCCAGACAAAGGCAGAAGGGAAGGAAACAGAGAACCAGGGCACAGGGAAACTCACGGGGAACTTGGTTGAACAAGCATGGATGAACGGAAGGAGGAACCTTAAATAGGAAGTCTTTAGAATTAAGGTGCGCGCTGGGCCTTTTAGGCAACGAGTCAGCGCGCGCGCCCTCTAGTGACTGCAGCCGCACATTGAGGATGACGGCCACGGAGGGAGGTAAGGGATTCACTTACCTGACGCCGCCCAGGGCCAGCAGAGCGTCCAGATCGGGTAAGTGGAGCTCGGGATGAGCATGCGGTAATGGAGAGTGCAGGAACCGGTTTATGCCCCCTCTTTTTTGGCTTGCTTGGAAAACTTTGCTCAAAGTCCTTGATGAGAGCTGGGGCATTGATGGATATTCTCCACGGGTTCCCATGATCTGTCCTCAGGACCACTAGGTACCATAATCTCTCCCGTGTTAGTTTGACATCCAGGATCTCTTCAATTTCAAATTCGGCATCAGGAGCAGGATGAACCGGAATTTTTTGGGGAAAATCGGTTGAGTATAGTGGGTTTCAGCAGAGAAATGTGGAATGAATTAGAGATTTTCAGAGACTGAGGAAGGCGAGGTCTGAAAGTTACTGGATTGATTTGTTATGTTATCTCATAGGGACCCAAAAACTGAGGAGCTAGCTTGTAACAAGGGGTATTCCGACGTATGTACCGGGTGGACAGCCAGACTTTATCCCCAGGAAGGAGCTGCAGCGGTATCCTGTGTCTTTTATCCGCGTCTCTCTTAAACTTGGCTTCGACTTTGTGGATGGAGTCCTTGGCCTTCTGCCATACCCGTACAAAGTCGCAGTGGACTGTTTTAGCAGCTGGAACCTCAGAAGGCGCAGAGACTGGTAGGGAAATTCCTGGGTGCTGGCCATACACCAAGAAGAAAGGAGAAGAGCGGGTAGATTCCCCCGTATGGTTGTTGTAGGCAAATTCGGCCCATGGAAGTAAACTTGCCCAGTCGTCTTGTCGTGGAGACACGAAATTCCTGAAGAAACTTTCAAGTATTTGGTTTATCCGCTCTACTTGACCATTGGATTGAGGATGGTAAGCAGAAGAGAAGTCTAGTTTGACCTCCAGCATTTTGCAGAAGGCTCTCCAGAACTTGGATGTGAACTGAACTCCTCAGTCAGAAACAATATGCTTAGGAAGACCATGAAGGCGAAAGATGTGCTTGATAAACAGCGTTACCAGTCAGGAAGATGACGGAAGGCCTGAGAGGGGTTCGAAGTGCGCCATCTTGGAAAAGCGATCCACTACAACCCAGATCACGGTACACCCAGCAGATGTGCGATGGCAATGTGCGAACAGGGAGAGTCAGGCACGGGTAGAGGATGCAAAAGGCTAGCAGGTCTTAACTGGGAGACTTTATTCTGAGAGCAGGTGGAGCCTTGGGACATGGAAGGCCACCAGTACTGACGGCCAATCAAATTGAGAGTCTTTTTGATGCCAGGGTGCCCAGAAACCGTGTTAGTTTCCATTAGAAACCGTGTTATGGCCCCAACGAAGAACACAATCCCTTTGTTTAGGGGGTACGTAGGTCTTTCCTCTGGGAACGTGTACCACTTCAGCTGGAGCAGCGATCACAATACGTTTAGGATCTATAATAAACTGTGGGCTGGGCTCTTGGTCTGTTGGGTCAAAACAGAGAGATAAAGCGTCAGCCTTGGTATTCTTTCCAGCGGGTATGTAGTGAAGCTGAAAATCTAATCTGGAGAAGAATAATGCCCACCGAACTTGACAAGAGTATAGGCATTGAGCAGTCTGCAAGTATAGGAGGTTCTTATGATCTGTGTAAATGATGATGGGATGTCGTGCACCCTCAAGCAAATGTCTCCATTCCTCCAGGGCCAATTTAATAGCTAAAAGTTCTTTATCTCCAATACCATAATTTTTTTCAGCGGATGTGAATGATTTGGAGAAAAAAAACACAGGCCACCAGTCTCCCTCCTACAAGTTTTTTGTGAAAGAATAGCTCCGACTCCCACAGATGAAGCATCGACCTCCAGAACAAAGGGTTTGGTGGAATCCGGTCTATGTAGGACTGAAGCAGAAGAGAAGGCAATTTTAAGGGGTTGGAATGCGGCTTCAGCATCCGTGGTCCAGTCTTTGGTATTAACCCCCTTTTTGGTCAGTGCAGAAATAGGAGCTGTCATAGAGGAGAAATGAGGAATAAACTGGCGGTAATAATTTGCAAATCCAAGCAGGCGTTGGATAACTTGAGTCCTTGCGGACGAGGCCAGTGGGGAATAGAAGATAGCTTGGCTGGGTCCTTTTGAAGTCCCTGGTTGGAAATGACATACCTCAAGAAAGGCAGGCTGGTTTTCTCGAAGAGGCATTTCTCTAGTTTGGCAAACAGTGTTCTTTCGTAGATGCTGTAACATTTTGCGCACATGCACACGATGAGTTTGAATATTGGGAGAAAAGATTAAAATGTCATCTAGGTATACTACCAAACAGCTGTACAACAGATCCCGAAAAATGTAATTAACAAAAGCCTGGAAAACCACAGGAGCATTACAATGTCCAAAGGGCATGACGAGGTATTCGAAATGCCCATCACGAGTGTTGAATGCGGTTTTCCATTAGTCTCCCTAGCGGATACGGATGAGGTTATAAGCTCCACGAAGATCTAGTTTGGTGAAAATTTGGTGAAAAGGACTTACGGATGAATCCTCTCTCCAGATTTTCTTGGCTATACCGAGACATGGCCTCCGTCTCGGGCAAGGACAAAGGGTAGACTCTACCTTTGGGAGGCGTGGCATTGGGGACCTGGTCTATGGCACAGTTGTATGGCCTGTGAGGAGGCAGCGATGCAGCTTGTTGTTTACAGAAAACATCCGAGAAGCTTTTATATGGAGTAGGAAGTCCTGCTGAGTTAGGTGCTGTAGACTGAGGCATGGGTGGGCGTATAGATTGTAGACAATGTTGGTGACCGAAGTCACTCCAGCGGGTAATTTGACCTCCAGCCCAGTCAATAACAGGAGAGTGCTTCTGCAACCACGGTAGACCCAGTAGCAAAGGGTTTAGAGAGTTCTTTAAAACATAGGAGATACGTTCCATGTGCAGTGCCCCTGTTAAGAGAATGGGCTCGGTGACCAGATAGATAGGAGGCTTCTACAGAAGCAATGGACAATGGTTTGGTTAGTTTTTGCACTGGGATTTGGTAGCGATTTACCAAGGACTGGCACAGAAAATTCCCAGCGGATCCGGAATCTAGGAAGGCTTGAACGCAGAAAGTGGTTCCTGCAAAGGACCGTTTTTCTGGGATGGTCGTCTTCTGAGAGGAAGGTATTCCACCTAGGGTAGCCTCTCCTACTTGCCCTAGGCGTTGGAGTTTTCCGGCCTCACTGGACAGTCCTTGAGGAAGTGCGTTTTAACACCACAATACAAACATAAATTCAACTTGCGTCTATTTTTGCGCTCCTCCAGGCGTGAGTCTTGTTCTCTCCACCTGCATGGGTTCATCCGACTGAGAAGAAGATGAGGCCAGAAGAGGTCTTTGGAAAGTTGGTGCCAACCGTGATGTCCGATTGCCTCGAGCAGATTCTTGTTGTCTCTCACGGAAACATATATCTATGCGATTTTAGCAAGAGTAATCAAGTGGAAGGTCTCGGCCAGCAAGTTCATCCTTTATTCGGCCCGCCAGACCCTCCCAGAAGGTAGGTACCAAAGCCTCGTTATTCCACTGGAGTTCTGTAGCCAGGGTGCGAAATTGAATGGCGTATTGGCCCACTGTGGAGATTCCTTGCCGGAGCTTGAGTAGAGAGGAAGCTGCAGAAGAGGCTCGACCCGGTTCTTCAAACACCCTTTTAAAAGTGGAGAGAAAGTTCTGAATGTTGTACATGATGGGGTCGTTTCTCTCCCACAAGGGAGATGCCCAGGCCAGCGCTTCACCAGACAGCAGGGACCAGATGTAGGCCACCTTAGCCCGGTCTGAGGAAAAATGATGCGCCATGGCTTCGAAGTGGATAGTGCATTGGTTAACAAATCCCCTGCAGGTCTTGGGGTCTCCCTCATAGCGGGCAGGTGTAGGTAAATGTAGTCCACGACTGTAGACAGGAGCTTGCTGTGGTAATGGTGGTGGTATCGGAGGCGCAAGTTCGTTCAAACAAGTGGACACATTTTGCAGAAGCTGAAACAGCTGATCTTGGCGGAGTCGTTGTCTAGAAAGCTCCTGAGCCATATCAGTCATGTTAGGCAGGGCTGTGTCAAGGGGATCCATGGCTTGTTCAACCTATAACGGTTCTCACCGGTTTCTTCGTGGATCCACGGTGTCGGCTGGGAGATGGTGCTTGGAACCCAGGCAACTCTTGGCACAGCGGGTAGGGGCGGTCGGATGGAAAGGCAGAAGTCAGGACAGGCAGCAGACATCGTAACTGGTATGGAAGCAATAGGTCAAGGCAGGCGGCAGGCAAGGATAGTCAAGTTCAGGCAGAGGTCAGCAACGGGAAATCCAGACGAAGGCAGAACGGAAGGAAACCGAGAACCAGGGCACAGGGAAACTCACGGAGAACTTGGTTGAACAAGCATGGATGAACGAAAGGAGGAACCTTAAATAGGAAGTGTTTAGAATGAAGGCGCGCGCTGGCCCCTTAAGACTGAACGAGTCAGCGCGCGCGCCCTCTAGAGACTGCTGCCACACATCGAGGATGACGCCGCCCAGGGCAATCAGAGCGTCCGGATCGGGTAAGTGGAGCGCGGGATGAGCATGCGGTAATGGAGGGCGCAGGAACCGGAGCAGAAGCCGGGGGAAGGCGGGGAATGGCGCGGCAGCCGTTACAGCACTGGTGGTGACGTGATGAGAAAGGTTAAGAATTTGCATACTCTTAGAGGTGGTTGGAGGGTCACTCAATGTCTCCTTTTCCCCCTGAAGGGTCTCCTCCCTCTCGGTTGTATTATGTATCCCCATCTTGACCTGTCCCTCAGAAAAACCGACTCCGTTGGATAAGTTTATTGGGCCGTAGAAAAAAGGCCTGGATTGCCTGGTATGGGAGATCTATTGGGATTGTTAGTTGATAAACCTGGTTCTCCCTCTGCTTCAGAGGAGTCAGTAATATCTGATTCACTAACTTCCGAGTGAGAGCCTGTTGTTACAGAATTAACTTTCTTTTTATCTTTAGAGAGATCCGGGTCTCGTCTGGACTTGTTGCCCCAAAGATAAATTTGTCCTGTTTGATAATCTTTTTAATCGCGTAAATATTTGCGTCTTTTTTTCTTTTTAATTTCAACTTTATCCAATTGTACTAAAGTTTTTTCAAATGTATCGTCAAATTCTTGTTGATTCTTGTGACTTTCAAGTGCCTCAACTGTTTTATGTAAATCTGGTGCAATCTGTCCCAAAATGTAATTCATCCTCAATGAGGACATTCAGTAAGGGAGGTCCTGGAGCAATCTGTTAAGGCTTGGTCCCATTGGGCTTTGAGCCCTGGTTTGCTCAATTCGTAGCTGGGAAAGAGTGGAACTCTCAGACTACTGAGGGGGGTGGGGGGGGGGGATACTGTGATCAGTTTTGGAGACCTCACCTACAAAAAGACAAAAATGGTGGAAGGTCTCAAGCATAAAACCTAAAGTGTACCTCCGATTTATAAATGTATTTCTATAAATCAATAAAGCAAGCAAAAATAAGAAACTATAATATATCTTATTACTTAAAAATGCCTCTTTCTCCACTTATCATACCCCCCCCCCGCCACCTTCTTAAATGTTCACTCACTCCGTTTTCACTCATAGAATGCGTAGAGTAGAGAGGAACTTCTCCGCTTCACTGTGGGATCAGGTAACAGCTGCCCACAGGAGTCTATGGAGGGGGGAGGAGGAAGGCAGAGAAACATGGTACATGTTAACGGGACTCCTGGCATCATAAACATTTATGATGCTAGGAGTCCCTGCTTCACTATGAAACTGCTATTCTGTACTCAACAAACTGATACAGTGCAGTTCCGTGGGGAGGCAGGGACTCCTAGCATCATATGTACCATGGTCGGGCCGGGAAATCCTGCCCGAGCGCATTCGTGTGCAAGAGCAGTTAAGTGTGTTTTCTGGGGGGTAGATACCTTTTTGCTGTAAAAAATATAAATTACAGTTTCTGATCTTCGCTTGTACTTTTGATTTATGTAAAGTTGTTTTATAAACGGAGGTACAAAATTATTTTGTATATCCTGCAGGGAAGAAGGGAAAGGGGGGACATATTAAACTGTAACTATAAGAAGGGGGCATCCACTACATCTAGAGGTAAGAAGGTTTCTACAACAACATAGAACGGGGTTCTTTACTGTAAGAGCAGACGCACTATAGAACGCTCTGTCAGAGGAAGTTGTCACGGTGAATTCACTAATAGTGTTCCGAAGGTCCCCAGATGTCTTTCGTGAGTGTAATAATACAGGTTATTTGTAGTAGATTTCTGGAGATGGGTTGTGGATCCAGGGATTTATTGTGATCGCCAGATTTGGAGTCTGGAAGGAATTTGTCCCCTAAATGTCTCTCTACATACACAGGAGTACACAATAGTGAAGAAGACATCGGGTGACTGTACGACTCCCATCATCCATGAGTCAGGAGGATGGAGCAGTAGTCAGAGCCCCATCACAGAGCCTCCCCCTCACTCCCGGATACATGAGAAGAAGATCTTAGAACTGATCTACAAGATGACTGAGCTGCTGACTGGAGAGGTGACACTGCTGGGAATTTCTACAGTAACAGCACTGGAGGTGTCGGGGTAATGACTGTATCATTGTGTGTGTCAGGTTCCTATAAGGTGTCAGGATGTCACTGTCTATTTCTCCATGGAGGAGTGGGAGTATCTAGAAGGACACAAGGTTCTGTACGAGGAGGTCATGATGGAGAGCGATCGGCCTCACTCCTCACAAGGTGAGAAGATATAGATATATTTTTGTTCCATCCTTAATACCGTTTTGTGGAGTATATTCACATGTGATTCTTGATCTCCGATCACGTTCCTTGCTTTGCTGCAGTGCTGCACTAGGGTATGTTCACACGCGGCAGATTTGTTGTAAACCTTTCCAGATATCTGAATGTGGCTGTTTGTGTTCTAGGATTTGAGATGAGTGGGACAGTCACTTCTGTGTGTGAACATTCTCTTCTATAACCAGTAACTGATCTGAGCTGCTCTTATAATCTCTCCAACACGAGAAGTGTAAAGTTCTACCATGTGGGAACAGCAGACATGACAATCGTGTGGAAAGATCTTCTGCAGGTTCAGTGTGAGATCTACTAATACTGGAGTCTACTCTTCTGCACATGGATAAGACGTTCTGCTAGTAGACACTTAAATAAATAATAACCACTATCCACATGTTCTATAAGTATAGATTAATGGCAGACAGGGGGTCCCTGGCTTGGTACCCCACTCTTTTAGTCTGAGCATTAAAAAGAAAAGTAAAATTATTTGCCGCACACAACCCAACCTCCCTCCCCCGAATTAGGTTGGACATAACTTTATTCTTCATGATGGTAGCCGTGTTCTCTTGTTTTCTGCAGGACGAGCTATAGATTTTTTAGGAACCATTTGCAAGGAATGTGTGTGTAGCATCAATTTATTTATGTAATAATTTTGTGTAATTAAATTTTTTGACGTTCCAGTCATCAATCTCCATCAGTGTGTAAGGCTAGAAGTTCACAAAACTAAGATCTACACCGATCAGCCATAACATTAAAACCACATGCCTAATATTGTGTAGTCGCTCTCGTGCCGCCAAAACAGATCTGACCCATCGATGCCTGGACTCTACAAGACCTCTGAATATTCCTGTGGTATCTGGCACGTCTTGTGCCAGATACCAGCAGATCCTTTAAGGTCACGTAAAATGTGAGGTGCGGCCTCCATTGATTGCATTTGTTTTTTGCCTATTCCCATGACCGCACCCTGAGTGAACGTCTCCAATCCAGGAGAGGAAACGTCCAGAAATGCTTGAAATGGCGAAATGCCCCCAACCAACTCCGTTCCTGTTTCCTTTCTTTTGAACATAACAAAATATATATATATATATATATATATATGTATGTATGTATGTACATGTATAAGTGCGATAGGCTTGACCCGATGCTGCCCTGTGAATAACTTCCACTTGGACAGACACAATACAGCCTGCAGTGTAACTAGTAGATGTGACCCCCTCCTCCCCTCCACACCAGCAGAGCAGTATATATCGTCGTCGTCGTCCCCTGCCCATACACGATCATGTCCAGCCAGCTCTGCTCATTGCTCATGCCGCAGTCAAGAACACACCCCACTTCCAGCCCGCACCTCATAACTGGGCACAATACATGCTCTCCCTCCCTGACAGGAACTCACTGAACGAAGTGGCTGCAAGAGGGGAACAATCTGCATGCAGCATGACAGGCAGTTCTTCTGTGAACTATACACTATACATAGTATATGGGGGAGCAAGGAGGAGTATGGAATAGGAGGAGGGAGGTGGGATCATCACTCTGTATCTCTGTTACGCTGACTGCTTCCTCCTGATGGGAATAGTATAAAGTACCGCTCCTTGTTCCTCTATACTGTGTATCGTTTAGTGAAGCGCTGCCTGCGAGGGGGAAGGGTCTGTATAGGCAACGTATTCCAATGTTTGTCCATACAGTGGGATTTGTTGCATCTTTCCGTCTGAGGTATAAATCGGGAGTCCTCCCAACGTATATCTCAGACGCAGGGGCATAGCTAAAGGCTCATGGGCCCCGATGCAAAAGTTCTTATTGGCCCCCCCCCCGCAAACTTCTCATGGCCGACAGTCCGCAGCTTTCAGCTGCATCGCTGGGTCTCCTAAGTGACCCAACAATGCAGCACTAGCAGCCGGGGCGTCACTATGGCTGGGTTCACACACCCTATTTACCGACGTAATTTGGACGTTTTAGCATTGAATTACGTCCGAAAATGCGGCTCAAAAGCGTTGGCAAACATCTGCCCATTCATTTGAATGGGTCTTACGATGTTCTGTGCCGACGGTCATTTTTTTTACGCGCCGCTGTCAAAAGGCGGCGCATAAAAAGACGCCCGCGTCAAAGAAGTGCCTGTCACTTCTTCAGATGTAAATGGAGCCGTTTTCCATGGACTCCATGGAAAAACCGCTCCAATTACGTCCGTAATGGACGCAGCGAAAGAGGCCTGCACACGCCATTACGTCTGAAATTACGGTGCTGTTTTCTCCTGAAAACAGCACCGTAATTTCAGCCGTAATAGACGCTGCCGTGTGAACATACCCTTAGGGCTTAAAATGTCAGGGGAAATAGCCCCAATACATATGTGTCCGCCCAAAAAAATATGTGTGTATAGGAGACAGCATAGCACATGATTGGATTAGATACACAGCTCAGCCGACTGTATCACACATGATAGGATTAGATGCAGTGGCCCAGCAGACAGTATCACACATGATAAGATTAGATACAATGACTGAGCAGACAGTATCACACATGATAGGGTTAGATACAGTGGCTGAGCAGACAGTGTCACACATGATCGGATTAGATACAGTGGCTCGGAAGGCAGTATCACACATGATAGGATTAGATACAGTGGCTGAGCAGACGGTATCACACACGATTGGATTAGATATAGGGCCCAGCAGACAGTATCACACATGATAGGATTAAATACAGTGGCTCAGCAGACGGTATCACACATGATAGGATTAGATATAGGGCCCAGCAGACAGTATCACACATGATTGGATTAGATATACGGCTCAGCTCGCTGACATTGCGGCTCCAGCGCTGGACCCAGGAAAGGTAAGAATAATAATTTTGCTTCTTTATGTGTTACTGATTATTTTTGTGTGTTTGTGTTTTTTTACAGGTTCGGTTGTTGGACTACGGCGGATTCGATGACTTCAATGACGGCGTTTTTTTTATTCTCAATAAAATGGTTAATGAGGGTTGTGTTTTTTTATTTCAATAAAATATTTTTTCTATGTGCTTGTATCTTTTTAAACTTTATTATCACCGCCTTAGTAATGGCCGCTGGCTGATTGACAACCTCCATTACTAAGGCGGGTCTTAATGTTAGCCGGTGCAAAGGCCAACACTAACCCCCATTATTACCCCGGTACCCACCGCCACCAGGGGTGCTGGGAAGAGTCGGGTACGAACCAGTACCCGTCCATCTGTAGTGACGGGAAGGCACCGGGGTGGCCGCAGGCTGGTAGTATTAGGCTGGGGAAGGCCAAAAACAGTGGCCCCTACCACCCTGGTAATGCTGCCTGCTGCTGCAGTGTTGTATCTGGATGGTTATGAAAATTGGGGGGGGGGACCCGACATCGTTCTTTCCAATTATTTTTTTATTTTTTAAATGACGTGGGGTCCCCCCCATTTTTCATAACCAGCCAGATACAATAAAGCAGCAGCAGCCTAGCATTACCAGGGTGGGAAGGGCCACTGTATCTGGCCTTTCCCCTCCTGATAATACCAGCCTGCGGCCGCCCCAGTGGCCGACCATCACTACAGATGGTCAGGTACTGGATGGTACCCGGCTCTTCCCAGCAACCCTGGTGGCGGTGGGTGTCGGGGTAATAATGGGGGTTAGTGTTAGCCTCTGCACCGGCTAACACTAAGCCCCGCCTTAGCAATGGATGCTGTCAATCAGCCGGCGACCATTACTAAGGTGGTAGTAATATAGTTTAAAAAAACACAAAGACATAGAAAAAATATTTTATTAAAATAAAAATAAAACCCACACAACCCTCATTAACCATTTTATTGATAATAAAAAAAAAGCCGTCATCGAAGTAGTCCTGGAATCCGACGTAGTCCAACGACCGAACCTGTAAGAAAACACACAAAAAAAAATGATTAGTAACACATGTGTTAGGCTTAGATACAGGGCCCATGTGTGATACTGTCTGTGGGACCCTGTAGCTAAGCCTAACACAAGGTAGTATAAGATTACTGTGTGCTGGGGCCCTGTATCTAAGCCTACAGTGTGGTAGGCTTAAATACAGGGCCCATCAGACCGGATCACACATGGGCCATGTATCTAAACCTACCATGTGGTATGCTTATATACAGGGCCCAGCAGACAGGATCACGCATGGGCCATGTATCTAAGCCTACCATGTGATTGGCTTAGATAAAGGGCCCATCAGACAGGATCACACATGAGCCATGTATCTAAGCCTACCATGTGATTGGCTTAGATACAGGGCCCATCAGACAGGATCACACATGGGCCATGTATCTAAGCCTACCATGTGATTGGCTTAGATACAGGGCCCAGCAGACAGGATCACACAATCTGTGATCCAGTCTCATGGGCCCCCTAAGCCTGCTACATCGTAGGCTTAGGGGTTGTGCAGTCCCTAAACATTGATGGCCTATCCACAGGATAGGCCATCAATAGCTGATGTGTCTCCCGGGACCCTCAAATCGGCTGTTTTGAAGGGGCCGCAGCACTCGTACGAGAGCTGCTTCCCCTTCATTTCACTACTCGCTCACACTGTGAATCGCCGACACTGATTCACAGTGTGACCGGAATGAAGGGGAGCAGCTCTCGTACGAGTGCTGCGGCCCCTTCAAAACAGCTGATTGGCGGGTCCCGGGAGTCGAACCCCGCCAGTCAGGGCTAATCTAACCTTCCTCTTCAGCCGCGGCGGTAGTTCTGTCGTCTCGATGCTGTGCGCGGCGCATAGCGATGTGACGTCATGCGCTGCGCACAGCGCTTAACGTCAGGACCTCCGCTGCGATCCGGAACCAGGAAGGTAAGTAAAGTCTGTTACTATAGTAACAGGGGCCCACGGCCCGAGTTACTATAGTAACACTTTATTGATGTGGTGCGGGGGGCTGTGGGCACCCCTGGCTTCGGGGCCCGGTCGCAATTGCGACCGCTGCGACCCCTATAGCTACGCCAGTGTGCACAGGCCTGGTTATGAGGGACAGAAATATCAGGAATCTTTGCGGTGCCCGTCTTTTCTGCAGATTCGGCACTTTTTCTGGGGGTTCCTTCTAGTTGGTGTTGGGGGAATGCGAGTGATGAAATGTCTTTCAGTCAATCGTTTGACAACCTCAGACTGGGAGCATTCTCTGGTGTCCTGAACATCAAATATGAGGCCTTCGATAGTTTTCTCCTGGAAATCCAGGTATGTGTCTCTGCCTCTGTTTTTTTTATAGAGCACAAATGAATTGTGGATTGCCACCTGTAACAGATAAATGGTCACTTTTTTGTACCTGGTTTTGTGTTTTACGAAATACTGCTTTAAAACCTGGTCGCTTAAATCCACCCCCCCCCCCATGTACTTGCTATATTCGGACACGCTCACTGGTTTGTGCTTGTCCGATGTTGCCCCTCTTTCCCTCACTGCCACTGTTCCTGCGGTATGAATCGTGCTTAGCACATACACATCTTTGCGATCCCTGTACTTGAACGCCAGCAATTCCTCAGATACATAAGCACAGGAGTCCCCCTTTACCATGCGCTTCCCCACTAATTTCTGCGGATAACCAATTCGGTTTTTGCGCATGGTACCCCATGCCCCAGTCCTTGCAGCTTGCAAATGTCTAAACAGGGGCACACTGGAATAAAAATTATCGCAGTACAGGTGGTATCCCTTGTGAAACAGATCCTGCATTATCTCCCACACGATCTTACTGCTGGTGGTAAGATTAGGGGGGCATCCAGGAACATTTATTGTGCGGTCTCGCCCTTTATAAATCCTGAAGGCAGTGGTATATCCTGACCCGCTTTCACACAATTTATAAAGCTTAACGCCATATCTTGCCCTTTTGGAAGGTAGATATTGGCGACAGCTAAGTCTTCCATGGTAGTTGAGGAGGGATTAGTCCACGCTTACATTCTGCTCAGGGGTGTAAAGTTGCAGGAATAAATTATTGAAGGAATTTATTAGCGGTCTAATTTTGAACAACCAATCATGGTTTGCATCGGTACTTGGGGGGGCCTGTGCGTTGTCATTGAAGTGGAGGAACCTCATTATTGTCTCATAACGAGAACTGGGCATTACTGCAGAATACACTGGGGTGGCTTGGGCGCGTCTTGTTGACCAGTAAGACCTAATGGAGGGCTTTTTGACAATACCCATATTTAGGGTGAGCACCAAAAAATTTTTTTCATTCCTGCAAATTGGTGGGCGTCCAATCTCTGGCATGGGTGGATGAAGGTTTCTGCCTCTCATACTGAGCGCCATATAAATTAGTTTCGTGGACAATCATATTTAGGATGTCGTCAGTAATAAATAAATGGAAGTAATCCATTTGGACAAAATTTGTATTGTCTACGGTTATGCCAGGAGTGGCAGTAAATCCGTGGATTCTAGGCCCAAAAGATGGAGAAGGTGCCCATACAAGAGCCTGAACTGGAGGGACCAGGCTGTCCCGTGCTACAGCGCTACTTGGCCCTGCGCTTTCATGTTCTGCAGTTTCAACTGCATCAGGGACAACGTCCCCTGAAGATGAACCTGAAGTGACGCTATCATTGTCACTGCCCAAAACAGGTTCCATCTCTGACGCCATCTCTAATGCGGTCTCAGACTCAGACCACAGCATGGCATATGCCTCCTCAGCACTAAAAAACTTCCTCGCCATAACGTCACTAACACTAAACAAACTTTTTTTTTTATAAACACACAAACTAACTGGTATATATATATATATCTACACTACCGCTAACAAAAAAATAAACCACTGTTGCTATATATATATTATTTATATATATATATATATATATATATATATATATATATATATATATATATATATATATTTTATATATTCCCTACCTGCCTATTCTAATATAATAAAAGATAGAAAGGTAGATAGATGGATACATTGTATAGATAGATAGAAATCTGTATACAAAGATGTATAAAAGAAGACCGCACGGCACTCACCATTAGCAAAAGGTTTCTCTTTATTCCAAAATTGAGGCAGGCGACACGGGATTCAAAAGACAAAAGAGCCGCCTCAATCTTGGAATAAAGAGAAACCTTTTGCAAATGGTGAGTGCCGTGCTGTCTTCTTTTCTACATGTTGTCATTTGCTGAAACTAACGTCAACACGCACTGAGCACCGCCAGACAAAGGCTGTCGAACCACAGGTCCCAGCGAGCTGAAGCACAGAGTCTGTGACATTGCAAGCTAAGGCAGTGCCAACCATTTTTCATTTCTACATGTTGCACACTATCTATACAAAGAGTGTATTGGTGTGTAACATTGTATTTTTTTTTCACAGTATTATTCTGGCAGCAATTCTCTCACGTATCTTCTTCTCCTCACACTGAAACAATGTGTGAGGAGAAGAAAAAAGGCAGGAGATTTGCTGCCAGAAATTCCAAAATAAAAAACAAATGTGATCGCTGTGATCACAGCGATCACATGTTCAGGGACCATCAGATTGGTCCCTGATACTCTGCCCAGTGCCCAGGGCTGTTGGTAACAACGTGGGCACAGGGCTGTGTGCACGTGATTGAGTGCACACTGTATTTTACATAGAAATGCATGTGATCGCTGTGATTGGTTGTCACAGCGATCACATGCTCAGGGACCAAAAGATTGGCCCCTAACACTCTGCCTAGTGCCCATGGCTGTTAGCAACAGCCAGGGCACAGAGCTGTGTGCAAGCGATCGCCCGTGCACAGTCTCTGAATTGCCGCCGTAATTCGTCTATACGGCGGACTTTAGAGACCCTGACCGCTGGCCGTAAAAACGCAGCCACCGGTCGGGAACCTGTTAAACTCTGTCATGTTCCTCAAATTGTTCCTGGATAATCTTTGCGGTGTGCCAGGGCACATTATCCTGCTGAAAGAGGGCACTGCCGTTTGACAATACTGCTGCCAGGAAGGGGTGTACTTGATCTGTAACAATGTTTAGGTTGGTGGTTTGTGTCATAGTAACATCCACATGATTGTCCACAAGTTTTCCCAGCAGAACATTGCCCAGAGCACCTCACTGCCTCCGCCACCAGCCACTGTGCCGCCAGCATCACGTTTCTCAGCAATTTGCTCTACAGTAGTTCTTCCCATCTCTTCCCCCAATAAAGCGGCGCACACGCACTCCGCGTCATTCATCAAACCAGGCCACCTTCTTCCATTATTCTATGGTCCAGTTCTGAGGTTCCCGTGCCCATTTTAGAAGCTTTCGGCAATGGACAGGGGTCAGCATGGACGCCCTGACTAGTCTGCGGCGACACAGCCCTAAATGCAGCAAGCTGCGATTTTCTGCGTGTTCTGACTCCTTTCTATCATAGCCAGCATTACATTTTTCAGTCACGTAGTTCTCCTGTTGGATCAGATCAAACGGGATAGCCTTTGCTCCCCATGCACATCAGTCACCTTGTCGCTGGTTCCTCAGTTGTCCTTCCTACCTTATACTAACCACTGCATACCAGGAAAACCCTTCAAGACCTACCGTCTTTAACCCAGTCGTCTAGACATCACAATTTGGCCCTTGTCAAAGTCCCTTCGATCCTTATGCTTGTCCATGTTTTCAACACATCAACTTTAAAAACTCAGACTCCTGAGGAAGCAATCAGTGTATTGCGAAACGTTGAACTCTTTTATATCTTTTAAGTACCTCTAAAATTTAAAATAAGCTTTTTTTAATTTACTATGGAGAAACTTTGGATTTCTTTCTGGTAATCTCCAACCACACCTAGAGGAGAATGTGAACCAGCAAGGTCCAGGAGAACCGGACAAGCTTTTTTTCTTCCATATGGGAAGTACTGACTCTTTATCTGGCCAATTGCATAAACTACTACACTATAAGCAGTGGGTTTTTCCTCCTTCTTTTATTTTATTTATTATTTTTTTTTATTTGCTTGCTGTCTAATATCTGTCACCCCTTGTCGGGCACCATTGTATTGAGATCATCAATGTTCTTCACTTCACCTGTCAGTGGTTTTAATGTTATGGCTGATTATTGTATAAATTAAGGAGGACAGTGTGGGTCGTCTTCATTTAACAAATGTATGTATGTATATATATATATATATGTGTGTGTGTGTATTGGAGTAATTGTCCTAAGAGGTCCATGCATCTTGCTACATAGGAGGATGGGGGTATTCCCTTTCTTTAAAGAGTTCTTCTGTTTCCTGTCCAGGAGGGAGGCCGTGTCTCTTTCTCTCTCTTGTAGTGCTGTCTTGGGCTCACAGAAAACCAACTACCAGTAAATGTAATCATATATTTATCTCCCCACCCAATTCTCCATAACCTCACTAGGGAAAGGAAACTTGGGTGTATATAAATGTAGAGCTTCCTCCAACACCTCAGTGGTTTCCCATCCCTTGTGGAGAGGAAACTTGGCGTAGTTGTATCTTGTCTGACCATGGGTTCCCTCCCATGAAATTTAGAATTCCCTAATAAGCAGAGGTGTTATTGTTCCAGGGCACTTTTTTTTGGTTGACAGGGAACTCTTTAAAAACTCTGCGCCCGACCACTTTCAACTGTATCCACAATTCCAAGGACGTTCCCTTTTAGGCTTTGATAAATAAACCTAGAATTGAAGGTGTAGAGAGAAGTGTCTGATATTTAGACAGATATACAGTAGTCATGTATTCAGTCACTGTGTGTTTCCTACAGACGGATCCAGTGAGAGAAATCCACCAGAGAGATGTCCCAGTCCTCTGTATTTCCAGGACTGTCCAGAGGAAAATCACAATGTCCCAGAGAATCATCAGGTAGATGAAGCTGAGCCCTATACCACATCTATATAGGGGGGTGTGGAGCTTTTTGGTCCTGTGGTCAAAGATGTAGTCATAGATTTTGGTGTTTTTTTTATGTTGATCTGTTAGATTCTTCGCACTCTCTGCTGTATTGTACTGAATTGTTACATATGTGAAATCAGGGGGAAGATCTGACTAATATTAGAGTGGAGGATGAAACAGAAGAAGAGCGGGTGAGGGGCAATCACCCGTGTAAGAGTGAAGTGGAGGAAGAAATTCCGGGAGGTGTTACCACAGGTAAGTAATAATGATATTAGAAAGTGAATAGGGAGGTTTGTTAAGGTGAGGTTCCTCCTTAGTTCTAGATGACAGTAACACTTCAGGCAATGTGTTATACATCGTGCAGGACCTGAGGGAATTTTGACTGCACATAGAAGTTCTCTACAAGGTGTTCTATGAATCCGGTCATGTACTAGGCTTCACATCAGATTTTGGGGGCACCTGCTGAAATTAACATCTGCGCTAACGGCTGGGATTGGAGAAAACTCAGTTTAACCACTTAAGGTACCACAATCAATGCTGATAGAGGCTCCTTGACACTTCCAGTCTTTACATTGCAAGGCTGATTTCACACACACAGCATGTTTTTTGTGGCGTTTTTCTGACCTTTTCGAGTGTTTTCTATTGCTATGTTCTTGTTTTTTTTTATTTTTTCAAAAAGCAGAAATCTCTGGTTTAGCTTTTTTTTTAGGTGGGGGGGGTGCGTTTTTCTATTGACTTCTCTCTTAGACATGAAAAAAAGCATGTTACAAATGTATGACAAAAACGCTAGAAAGAAAAGTGTGTAACTAAGCCTAAAATTTATAGGTTTTTTTACAAGCCCAAAATAGGACTGTGAAGGAGGTATAAGGGTGAATTCACACTGATTTGCAAAATAAATTTCTGTGACTGTTCCATTTATCTGAATGAGGCAGAAATCCGTGCACAGAAACAGCCGTATCCGCATGTATACAGCGAAGCGCATCTAAGTGCAGGAAAGGGTTAAGCATGATTCTGGGGAAAGTCCATAGAAATAAAAACCACATACATTTTGGTGATTTCCTTTGTACTTTGTAATTTATTTGGCTCTTCCTTTACAAATCCCTTAATAATAACAACAGCTGAGAAGGAAGATCCTCATTATAGTTCTATATTTAATATGAGGCTGGGACAAGAATTGAGGAACTCTTAGAAAACACACAAGGTCCCCATGACAACTCTGCACAGAAGTCACAGGGGGACGCGTTCTCTTCAGGATATTTCCGTAGTACAACCTTAGTCAGCAATATCAAGCACTGAGATCTCCACTATAATCTACTGTACACTAAATAGCTCTTCTGTAACATGTCTTCTGGCAGCTCTCCTTATAGGATCTTTACAGGGGTAGTCCACTACTGAACAACTGATGACCTATCCACCGGATGGGTCATCAGTATATCATCGGTGCGGGTCCGACACCCAGACCCCGCACTGTTAAGCTGCTCCGGCTGCCTCTGGGCACCAGATGTTATGGCCGATTATGCGGTGTACGGGGCCAGAAGCAGTTGGCTCCTTACATAGCATAGTGGCCATGCTGCCAAACTGCAGCTCTGCTACTAACTTGAATAGGAGCAGTGCAGTAGTACTGCAGCTCGGTAGCTATTCAGTGGCCAGAGCCAACTGCTTCCGGCGTGTACATCCGGTGCACGGAGGCAGCTGAAGCAGCTTAACGATGCGGAGTCCGGGCGTCAGACCCCCACAGCTCATGTACTGATGACCTATCAGTTGTCCAGTAGTGGACAACCTCTTTAAAAAGCTTTGGTGACGATAAAGATTTTTTTGTTTGTTTACTTCTAGATCCATTATTATTTGAAATATCGTATTTCACGTATTTATTTATTGTACATAGAAAGACGTTTCGGTGATGATCACCTCGCTCAGAAGCCACTTCACTAGGTCCACCTTTATAGTTCTTGATAGCATTCTCTTTCCTATTAGAACATCCTGAATTCTTAGTGGAATGATAAAACAATTTACTGGAAACAGTTATTACAGATTCTGATTAATAACCTCACTCTGTCTATTCCACTACATCCTAAAGATGTTCTATAAAATTGAGATCTGCTGACTGTGCAGACTTTCTGCTCTACAGACCTCATTGTCATGTGCGTGAATTCATCCTAAGATGTGTGTTTTGTCTCATGGTGCATTATCTTGTTAAATGTAGACTGTGGCCATGATTTTACTTGATATAATTGCGTTGCGTGTCCAGCGAGGCAGGGATTGAGTCCAATGATATGCATGCTTCCTCCTTCCCTCCAGGCGCTGTTTGAAACATTTTCTCCCCATAGGCTGGAGTGCATATTATTGGGCTCAAGCCATTTAGTGCTATCATGTACAATCTGCTAAACTACTGCACATTACTGACTAAGTGACAAACTGCTGAAATCCGCATATCTCACTACTTTATGTTGCCCTCAGACTGCGCAGCATAAATATCTGACAGATCCGCTTGAAGTTTTTTTTTTATTATAGTAATGCCCAATTGGTAGTGAAGGGCTAAATGTTTAAGCAGAGGACAGGCCTGAATGCCAGATATGGTTGTGCTTCCCAAATGTCTGAGTTTCATCAAGTCAAGTAATTTATGTAATAAAAATGGGCTTACTTGGTGTAGACCAGAATCATGGATTTGTTATATTTTAAAATATTTCAAAGCTTTAGTAAGGCTAGAATCCCACATATAGTTTTTGTGGCAGTACTTGGTGTGTTTTTTTGAGCCAAAGCCAGGGGTGGATTTATAAGGAATGGCTTATACTTTTCCTTCCTGCTGGATCCACTTTTTGTTTTCGCTAAAAAAATAAAACTGCATGTGTGTTTTCAGCCCAATAGAAATGTTATCAATTTGTCTTATTTGTGGTTTGAAAAAAAAAAATGTAAATCACAAAATCCATTTTTAATCCTAACAGAAAATCCCAACATGAACTCTGAGGGAAACTTCGTGTTATCGCTAAATTATAAAGTAGAAGATGAAGATATCATGCAGCAGTCTACAGGAGAAAACCTCATTACACTTAATTTACATCCAGGACTTCACAGTACTGATCTAACCTATAATTCCCCTAATCACGAGGAACCTTCACCTGAGCAATCACATTTTGTTACCACAAATACAGCTCAGAAAGGGGGTAAAAGGTTTCAATGTGTTGAACAGTTTACAAAAAGCTTAGGTCGTTTTACACACAGACGAAGTTACAGAGGGAAGAAACTATACTCTTGTTCAGAGTGTGGGAAGAGCTTTACAGGTAAATCAAATCTTGTTATACATGAGAGAATTCACACAGGAGAGAAACCATATTCATGTTCAGAATGCGGGAAGTGTTTTAGAAATAAATCACATCTTGGTAAACATCAGAGAGTTCACACAGGAGAGAAGCCGTATTCATGTTCAGAATGTGGGAAATGTTTTACAGACAAATCAAGTCTTGTTATACATCAGAGAATTCACACAGGAGAGAAACCATTTTCATGTTCAGAATGCGGGAATTGTTTTAGAAATAAATCACATCTTGTTAAACATCAGAGAGTTCACACAGAAGAGAAGCCGTATTCATGTTCAGAATGTGGGAAATGTTTTACAGATAAATCAAGTCTTGTTATACATCAGAGAA
Source organism: Rhinoderma darwinii (assembly GCF_050947455.1). NCBI lineage: Eukaryota > Metazoa > Chordata > Amphibia > Anura > Rhinodermatidae > Rhinoderma > Rhinoderma darwinii. The sequence goes on from NC_134687.1 coordinate 636,917,232, forward strand.
TTCACACGGGGGAGAAACCATATTCATGTTCAGAGTGTGCGAAATGCTTTACAGATAAATCAAGTCTTGTTAGACATCAGAGAAGTCACACAGGAGAGAAACCATATTCATGTTCAGAATGCGGGAAATATTTTACATATAAATCACATATTGTTATACATCAGAGAATTCACTCGGGGGAGAAGCCATATTCATGTTCAGTGTGTGGGAAATGTTTTACACAAAAATCAAGTCTAGTTATACATCAGAGAATTCACACAAGGAGAAGCCTTTGTAATGCTCAGAATGTGGGAAATGTTTTATTAATAAAGGAAAACTTGGGATAAACATCAGATAAATCGCCCATGAAGAAAGCCATTTTGATATCTCATATGTAAAGAATGTTTTATAAGGAAATTATATTTTTAAACTCATCAGAAGATTCATATAGAGAAGAAACCATACTCTCGTTTGGAATGTTGATAATGTAAGAGAAAACGTTTTTTGTTAATACATCTGGTTATTCACAGACCTTAAACAGCCAATAAGCGTGTTAATTATTTTGGTGGAATTAGCCTGGATCTGCCAAACACCCAAATTATATTTCCCTGAGGGCAACTGTGACCAGAATCTATGGAAGAAAAGTATTGTGGATATAAGGTAGAAAAGAAGTGCCTTGTTTACTTACAAAGTAGAGAAGCTGAATTGTTACCATGAACCTCACTTCTTATTACTGTGTTCATAAATTCCCCCACAATGCAGGAGAATTCAGAGTGACAGAATGGATGCCCCATGTGAATATTTTTGTTTTTTAACATATATTCACATATTAATTTTTGATCTTCATTCAAACCGTATGGAATTCAACTAAAAATACTAATTACTTTTGCAATAATTTTATTAAAAGAAAAATTCACAGATTATTTTTTTACAGAAGGAAATGTCATAAGTATATTTATTCCTATCATAAAGACCTAAAATTAGATTCAAGTTGTTCAGATTTGGTACAAATGTTTAGAAGATTTGTTAGGGTGGATTCACATGCGAAAGATTTGTAGCAGAAATTTCTGCAACTAAATATTATTCCATGTATTTGAGTGGGGTTGTTTCTGCAGCATGCACATGGATTCAGCAAGCTCCATTCTGATGAAGGGAACAGTCTCAGACATTTCGGTAATAAATTTGCTGTGTGTGACTATATCCTTTAGGGGGGATTCAGACGAGCGCGATTTGCGTGCGTGCAGGCCGCGTATTTTCTGCGCATCACGCACAGCACTATAGAAGTCAATGAGGCAGTTCAAACAGTGCGTGATTCTTGCGCAGCGTTTGTTCGCTGCGTACTATACGCGACCGGTTCAAAAACTCTGCGTATTTCACGCATCACGCACCCATTGAAGTCAATGGGTGCGTGAAAATCACGCGCACCACACGGAAGCACTTCCATGGGACGAGCGTGATTCGCGCAACAGCAGTGAAAAGGATGAATGAAAACCGAAAAGCACCACGTGCTTTTCTGTTTCCGAACATCCAAACGGAGTGTCTTTGCGATGAGCGAAGCCGGACAAGCGTACCGAACTTCACCGGGTTCGGCCAAACTCGTTTTGGCCGATCCCGGCAAAAAAATTATCGGTACGCGACGTCAGGAGATAGTCACTGTCCATGGTGCTGAAAGAGTTAAACTGTTTCAGCACCATGGACAGTGACTTGCGATCCCAAAATACATTAACCTGTAAAAAAAAAACGAAGTTCTAACTTACCGATAACTCCTGTCTCCTTCCTGCAGTCCGACCTCCCGGGATGACACTTCAGTTCAAGTGACAGCTCCAGCCAATCACAGGCCAAGCACAGGCTGCAGCCAATCACAGGCTGCAGCGGTCACTTGGACTGCTGCGTCATCCAGGGAGGTGGGGCCCGATGTCAAGAGAGGCGCGTCACCAAGGACGCGTCACCAAGGACGCGTCACCAAGGCAACGGCCGGGAAGTTCTCGGTAAGTAGGAACTTTATCTTTTTTTGTTACAGGTTTTTCGCTGTTGTGTTCGGCATTCACTGTCGAGGGTGCTGAAAGATTTAGCTCTTTCAGCACCTTGGACAGTGACGGGCGTCGACAAGCCTCATCTCTATGATGCCGGCTGCGCGAAAATCACGCAGCCGCGCATCAGACACGCATGACACACGCAGCTGTCAAATGGTTTTTGCGCTCGCAAAACGCTGCGTTGTTTGCGCGCGCAAAAACGCAACGTTCGTGTGAATCTCCCCTTAGACTGGAGACACACATGCAGTTTTATTTGCAGTAGTCTTTTTAATTAAGAAGTTGTAGACTTACAATATAACAACAAGAGAGCAGCATCAATCATAGTTGGTGTTTCATAAAGTACAGAGTCTGTATGTATAGCATTGAAAAAATAAGCTGCATACGAAATACATGTCTTGTTACATTGGGGGATATAGTCCGTGGATATATGCTGTTGCCACTAGGAAGCTTGACACTATAAAATAAAAAAATGGCTCCTCCAACAAGATATACCCTGCCCACATACACTGAGCTATTCAGCCTTTTCTTCCTACGACACTAAGCTGACACTTCTGTTGATGGCAGCAGAGTCTCTACATAGAATTTTATTTATTTTATTATTTTCATCATGAAGAGCTAGAGTCACAGGGTTTCCCTATGTCTCCCTTTTGGCAGGCGCACAGAGTCATATGCTAATGCACTGTTGTTCATGCCTATGAAGGCAAACGGGACAAGAGCACCAGTTCCTCTGTCACCCACCAGCCTAAGGAGCACCTCAACACCTCTCCCACTAGTGCCCCCTTAGTAAAGGGGGAAGCACTGAGGGGGTGCTCCTGCTGGTCAGTACATCCGGGAGAGAGAGAGTTGGATGACTGTTACTTCACCCCCCACCCTCCCCCATACCGGGCCACCGCTTTGCGCACTGTAGAGGTCCACTGTACCAGCCTATTCCCTGGGGTTTTTCCCTAGTCCTCCTGCGCTTCCTAAACACTTCTGGGCCATCAGCACAAACGCGGAACTCCTTTGGCGGGGATTCCGCATTTTCCTTTGCTCTCCTCCATTTGGACAGACGCTGCTGGGCACACAAGACCTCCTGAACAGAGCTGCTGCTGCTTCTTGCCGCAGGAGGACTTCTGACATCTTGAAAGCAGGTAGAATCAGCCTTTGCTTCTCTATTCTGCCACAGGTGCCCTAGCCTACAGGCGGTCAGTTTCCTAAGGGAGCATACTTCTTTTCTCACTGTGCTAGTTTTCAGTCAGTTACACTACTCTTGCAGTGCTAGGTGAAGCAGCCAATACTCCCTAATTAGGAGTGCTCCTGCCTACGCAGTTTGAGTGATTTTTTTTTTCTGTTTCTTCCATCTCAGTATTTCAGTGTGAAGTTAAAGAGGCTCTGTCACCAGATTTTGCAACCCCTATCTGCTATTGCAGCAGATAGGCGCTGCAATGTAGATTACAGTAACGTTTTTATTTTTAAAAAACGAGCATTTTTGGCCAAGTTATGACCATTTTTGTAATTATGCAAATGAGGCTTGCAAAAGTCCAAGTGGGTGTGTTTAAAAGTAAAAGTCCAAGTGGGCGTGTATTATGTGCGTACATCGGGGCGTTTTTAATACTTTCACTAGCTGGGCGCTCTGAAGAGAAGTAACATCCTCTTCTCTTCAGAACGACCAGCTTCTGACAGTGCAGATCTGTGACGTCACTCACAGGTCCTGCATCGTGATGGCCACATCGGCACCAGAGGCTACAGTTGATTCTGCAGCAGCATCAGCGTTTGCAGGTAAGTCGATCTTACCTGCAAACGCTGATGCTGCTGCAGAATCAACTGTAGCCTCTGGTGCCGATGTGGCCGTCACGATGCAGGACCTGTGAGTGACGTCACAGATCTGCACTGTCAGAAGCTGGGCGTTCTGAAGAGAAGAGGATGTTACTTCTCTTCAGAGCGCCCAGCTAGTGAAAGTATTAAAAACGCCCCGATGTACGCACATAATACACGCCCACTTGGACTTTTACTTTTAAACACACCCACTTGGACTTTTGCAAGCCTCATTTGCATAATTACAAAAATGGTCATAACTTGGCCAAAAATGCTCGTTTTTTAAAAATAAAAACGTTACTGTAATCTACATTGCAGCGCCTATCTGCTGCAATAGCAGATAGGTGTTGCAAAATCTGGTGACAGAGCCTCTTTAAGTAACTCTCTACTGCCATGTTTGACCCTAAAGGTGTACCCTTACGCCAGACAGTCTTTGCTATTTATTATGCCTGCTGAAAGTACAGTTCTAAATTTCCTTGTGGTTAGTTTACTTCCTTATGTGATGCATTCTGACCTCCTAGACAAATTCCTGGTCTGCCACCCCCAGTGATGTTCACCCCTGGTGTGATGATTGTGAATCCATAATAGGCTAATTCCCATTTCCAGATGGTTGATAACTTGGCCAATGTTACAGTCCATCTTAGGTGGCATGTCTGCTGGACTCTTGTTATGCCTGTCCACATATGGACTCCCCATCCAAGTCTTTCCCTCGTAGCTGACCCCAAAAGCAAACTAGAGCTTCTCGCTTGCCTTCATTTTCACCGTCCTCTTCCGTTTTACCTCCCGAGGTGTGCAAAGTGTTGCTGGCCGTGGAGTCAGATCTGGTGCCTCCTATCCTAGAGAGGTTTTGTCTGTCGGTGAATTATCTGACTCAGATTCAGTTGGAAAGCGTTTTTCCCCGCTTCCTACCTCGGAGATGCTAATTACAGCTGTCCATGACACACTTCTGGTGTTTGATTCTGCACCTTCTACTAACTCTGCGTTTTCGCTTCTTCCATGGTTTCTCAAACACCACTTCATCCAGGTTGCAGACTCGCCAGGATCAAAAGGCCAAACCTTCCTTCAAGATCCAGTCCTCCTGGTGCACCCGATCTTCACCTGCATAGGTTAGAACCGGCAAGGCCACCTGAGTCTGCACCCCTACTCAATTTGCCACGGGTGGGGGAGGCAGGCTTCTGCACTTCAGGGATGTCCTGCTCTCTCACATTTTGGACACCTGGGTTCAGGAAGTGGTATCTTCGGGATACAAAATCGAATTTGCCAGCCTCTGCTTCTTTCAGTCCGCTCTTCCTCAGTCGCCATCCAGGACGGCACCCCTTTTTCAAGCAATCGACTGCTTGTTCAGAGGATCATCATTCCAGTACCCTTGAACCAAAGGTTCCGTGTATTTTATTCTAACCTTTTTGTCATCTTTAAAAGGGAAAGTTTGTTGCTTTAGAGGTTGTAGCCTTGAAGGTACTATGTATCATACTTGGTGGTCTTGCCCTCAAGTATCGACATTCTGGACGGATGTCTGTACTTTAATCTCCAATGTCTGCCAGTTTACCGTCCCAAAACGGCTACCCACGTGTCTATTTGGGGCTATTCCTCCCAGAATGTCTAATTCCAAATTTAAACTTGCCCAGTTTATATTCCTGGCAGCTCGAATTTATATAGCTTCAAAGTGGCGTACAGCAGATCTTGATTTCTCTATTGTTATTAATAGAGTTAATCGTATGAGAACTGACTCACTCCACATCTATCGTGCGGTGTGGGATCTATGGCTTTCCTCCCCTTATTTGCCTGACTTTTCAGTATACCATTACATTATAATGAGTGATCCTCTAAAGAGATACTGTGCTCTCTCTCTACATTTATGTGACTAATATGTGCATTTTAATTTTATGGCTCAGATGTTTGGTTTCTATTTACCCGCCCTATGTCCCTCCACGTCCCTTTCCCCCTGTATACGTCTCCCTATTTGATACAAGCACATTTCATTATATCCTCCTGCGTGGGGATTGTTTTTCTTTTGTATTATCCTATTTGTTCTTAACATAATTGTATATCTAATATCTAACCATATATACCTATAAATACCTTTTGAAACTAAAAGGGACAGTTTTGGCCCATACTGGATCTCAATCGCCTCAACACGCATGTTTGGGTCAATCATCTTCGGAGGAAATTTCTCCGATGTGTCATCAACTTTATGGAACAGGGTCAATTTCTTTCCTCTGGATATCAAGGTTGCATATCCACACGTCCCTATCTGCACTTCCCAAGAGTGCTTCCTGCGTTTTGCAGTACTGCCTCATCACAAGCAATTTGTGGCCAAGTATTGCCCATCTCGTTCACAGCAATTTTTATTGGACTTGCCTTTGACCCTCACTCGGCCAAGGTGTCTCTTCCTCCTGAACATTGTCTTATTCTTCAGCCTGGGATCAGTTCCCTACAGACGACCGTGCTGACCTCACTCTACCTCTGCATGCGGTTGCTTGAGACCATGATGCCTTCTATTGAAACTATTGTATTTGCGCAGTTCCACACGCATCCCCTGCAGCGGGCGATCCTCTCCCAGTGGCACAGATCCTTGCAATTGCTGGATCTTAAATTCCTCCTTCCCCTCTCGGTCCATCGCTCGCTTCAGTGGTGGAGCCTGGCTTCGGTTTTACGCCTTCTCCCTTTTGAGAGTGGATGCACACTCAGCGTACAGATGTATCCATCTATTTCTTGATCTTCAACACATTAAATACACTGTGTCAACAAGTAATAAGTCAATATAAAATTGGCTACACCTGTATGGGCGATTAGGGTGGAATATCTATTGGCCGAACGATCGGCTATCTGAAATGTGTTTAATTTCATGGGCAGGCATGTCACTGTGTAACGACCAGCGGGATGTGGACCCACTGGGCTACTCCACCAGTGAGAGTAGCGGCTGGCAATGACTCACAGGACACAGGCGGGTAGCTGGTCACAAGTAGGTAGCTCTAGGTTCAGCAGCACGGTGGCTCAGTGGTTGGCAATATTGCAAACCAAGGACAACATCTGCAAGGAGTTTCTATGTTCTCCCTGTGTTTGCGTGGGTTTCCTCCCACACCCCAAAAATTTAGCAATAGTGAATTTAGATTGGGGACAGTAAAAAAGAGGACATCTGTACAGCACTGCGTAATATGTTGGCGCTATATAAGTAACTGAAATAAATAAATAATAAATATTGCTCAGGCAGGGTGTTTCCAGTGAAGCAGACTAATATGCCTGGTGATTGACAGGGAGAGGCTGGGGATGGATTTTGGCGCGTGCTGGCCCTATAAGATGCAGGAAGTCCGTGTGCACTAGTCCTATAGTCAGACCCAGCAGCAGTAGAAAGTGCACGTACACGACAGTGTGGAGATCCAGGAACCATACAGCGTGTACCAAAGGTAACCGGGCAGTTGTGCTTGCTGGTAGAGGTAGTACGCACTGTTTTAAAAATTATAGTCTGTCCCCATATATTTTATCTCTTCTGATCTATATCTACACCAGTTTCCTTATTCTTCATATCTAAATTATAATTAATAAATAAAGTTTTGGGCAGGATCAAGCACATATATTTATTTTCTAACCATGTCCTATCCTTCTAAAATAGGACAGAGTGACCCTGAGATTAAATGGTATTACTATGCTACATTGTTGGATCAGGTCAAATACTGATGGAAAGAATAATCCTGCAAACTTTGGGTTCCCATAGAAGAAACACTTGACTTGCATGGGCCGCACAGTCACGGAATCTCGGACCACAGTAGGACATACTCTACTTTTGTCGGAACGGAGCAACGCGACCCGTCAAAAAAACTGAAGTGTGGATGGCCCCATTGAAATGAATGGGTCAGGGTGCTAGCCGTCTGAAAAACGGCTAGCACCCTGAAGAAAAAGACTGAAGTGAGCATGAAGCCTTAAAGTAGAAAAGGTATAATCTTTGTATAAATATTGTTATATACAAGGCACTATAACATAGTGTAAAACATGTGAAAAAGTATCACCCCATATGTTGAAGTCCTTTGTTTCAGACAACCCGGTTAGGCATCACTTATTCCGGATTAGAATCTGAATTGAATGACTTCTGCAGAGATCCACGTGGAGGATCAGTCTGCGTTTTTTTACACCTGGTGCGACGTCTCGTGGGTCCTTCCCCTTTCTCAAGTGTGTAAAATTACATCCGTTGCCGGTTTAAAATAGTGAAAGTGGAAGCAAGAGGTTTATAACAACAATTGTAAGTGAGAATTACGTGATTTAACAATTATAATAAAAAGTGGCTTGATAATAATCTGAGGTATGGAAAACATTATATAGTATATTAACCCCTTCCTGACATTTGTCGTAAGTATACGTTATGGAAAGCAAATGCTTCCCGCAAAGTATCGTATACTTACGACAAATGGATGGCACCGGCTCAGAAGCTGAGTTGGTGCCTCCATCCCCGGATGTCAGCGGTGTATTACAGCTGAAGTTAGCTTCGATCCCCGCCATTAACCGCTTAAATGCAGCGATCTCTGCATTTATGATATTTGCAGCTCATCGGCACCTCGGCAATGAAAACGGTGGCTGCAATGGCAACCGGAGGCCTAATAGTGGCCTTCTGCTCTGCCTAGTACGGAAAACTTCCAGCCTCCATTTGGAGGCGGGGCATAAAAGGCTTCCGTGGCCGCCGGCAAGATGGCGCCAGCTCTGAAGGTGAGCCGGCGTCATCAACGGTGGATGTCAGCTGTATGTTACAGCTGACATCCCCCTGTATTGGCAGGGACCAGAGCTAGCGCTGATCCCTGCCGTTAACCCCTTACATCCAGCGATCGCTGCATCTTTGTGGCTGTCAGCAAATCGGCAGCTCTGCCCTGCAATCGCAGGGTTGCCGACTGCTACTATGGCAACAGGTGACCTAACAATGGCCTCCTGTCTGCCATTATGGAAGCCGATTAGGCCCCACCCGGAGGCGAAGCCTAATCGGCTTGCAGTTAGTGAACGACTGACAGATGTAATACATTGCACTACATAGGAAGGGAAATGTATTAGAAAAAAAATCTGTCAGTTGGACCTTCAAGTCCCCTAGTGGGACTAAAGAAAAGTGTAAAAAATATAATAAGAGTTTCAAGTAATAAAATAAAATTGCCCTTTTTCCCTTATCAAGTGCTTTATTATTGAAAAAAATAAACCATACATATTTGGTATTGCCGCGACTGTAACGTCCTTAAACTATAAAAATATTATGTTATTTATTCCACGCGGTGAATGGCGTAAAAAACAATGCCAGAATTTCAGTTTTTTGGTCACTTTGCCCTACAAAAATTTAAATAAAAAGTGATTAAGAAGTCGCATGTATCAAAAAATGGTGCCTATAAAACCTATAGCTCATCTCGCAATAAACAAGCCCTCATACAGCTCTAAACATTATGGTTCTCACAACATGGCGACAGAAAAAATACATTCTTTTTACAAAAGTAATTTTATTGTGCAAAAAGTTGTAAAACATAAAAAAGTGCTATAAATTTGGTATCACCGGAATCGTACTGACCTGCAGAATAAAGTTAACATGTAGTTTATAACGCATGGTGAACGATGTATAAAAAAATCTAAAAAAAACTATGCCAGAATTGCTGTTTTTAGGTCACCTTGCCTTCCAAAAAATAGGATAAAAATTTATCAAAAAGTCGCATGTACCCCAAAATGGTACCAATAAGAACTACAGCTCGTCCTTCAAAAAACAGCCCTCATACTAAATATAGTTAAGGGTCCAATAAGTCAAGAATTAAAAATATTCGGTTGTGCTGGCCCGAGAGGAACATTTTTTCTTTAGCAAGAGGCGATTTATCAGGGCCCTAAAATTAGGGAACCAGGAAGGGGAGGGCCCAAACATTTCTGCTGGCAGCGAGGGTGCCCGCATTATACCAGGATAACACTTTCCAGCAAAATTCCCCAAACTGCAAAGGTGACGAGTGTGGACCAAAAGAGGATAAGGACATTTATCAGTGTGACACCCGCCTGTGCAGAAAGGATTGCTTCACAGCGTAGCACGCATGCCCCTGATGTACTCTGCCGAGCTTATATGTACCCCCACATTATAAGCTGAAATACCAGTAAAACTCCAAATAAAACTACTACCAAGCAAAATCTACGCTTCAAAAGCCAAATGGTTCTCCCTCCCTTCTGAGCCCTGCAGCGTGCCCAAACAGCAGTTTACTTCCACATATATGGCACCGCCATACCCGGGAGAACACTTTTAATAATTTTTGGAGTGTGTGTCTTCAGTGGCATAAGCTGGGCATGACATATTTGCTACTGAATTGGCATATCTGGGGAAAAATTTTAATTTTTACTTGCACCATCCGCAGCACATTTATTTATGGAAAAGACCTGTGGGGTGAATATGCTCCCTACACCATTTAATACTTGCCTTGAGGGGTGTAGTTTCTAAAATGGGGTCACTTCTCAGGGGTTTCTTTTATTATTTCACATCGGAGCCTCTGCAATTGTGAACCAATACTTTGTAAGTCGCCAAATTAGACCTCAATATCGCATGGTACTCTTTCACTCCTGAGCCTAGTCGAATGTCCAGGCAAAAGATTAGTGATTCTAAAACCGGGAAACACAGCATAAACATCTGCCCATTGATTTCAATGGGAAAACGGCGTTCTGTCCAGACGGGCTGTATTTTGGAGTGGCCGTTTTGAAAAACGACCCGGTAAAAAAACGGCCGCAAAAAAGAAATGCAGGTCACTTCTTGGGACGTTTTTGGAGCTGTTTTTCATAGACTCTATTGAAAACAGCTCCAAAAACGGCCGTAAAAAAACGCGAGGTGGCTTAAAAAACGTCTGAAAATCCGGAGCTGTTTTCCCTTGAAAACAGCTCCGTATTTTCAGATGTTTTTGAGTTTGCGTGTGAACATACCCTAATAATTAGAGAGCTGTTTTGTTATGGTGGCACAAGCTGGGCACCACATATTGGCATATCTATGGAAAAAATCCCATTTTGACTAATTTCTGCAAAACACCTGCTGGGTTAACATGCTCACTACACCCCTAGGTGAATACCTTGAGGGGTGTAGTTTCCAAAATGGGGTCACTTCTGAGGGGGTCTCCGCTGTTTTGGTCCCACAGGGGATTTGCAAATGCGACATAGCGCCCAGAAACCAATAAATCAAAATCTGCGCTCCAAAAGCTAAATTCATTCCTTCCCTTCTGAGCTCTGCCGTGTGAAAAAGCAGTTTATGACCACATATGGGGTATTTCCATACTCGGGAGAAATTGCTTTACAAATGTTGGATGTGCTTTTTCTCCTTTTATTTTTTTACAAAATGAAAATTTTTTAGCCAACGCTACGTCCTATTAGAAAAAAAAGGATTGTTTTCATTTTCACTGCCCAATTCTAATAAAATCTACGAAACACCTGTTGGGTCAAAATGCTCACAACACCAATAAATTAATTAATCAAAGAGTGTAGTTTTATAAATGGAGTCACTGTATGGGCTTTTTTTAGTGTTTTGGTTCCTCAAGGGCTTTGCAAATGCGATGTGGCTTCCGCAAACCATTCCTGCTAAATTTGAGCTCCAAAAGCCAAATGGCGATGTTTCCCTTCTAAGCCCTGCCATGTTTCCAAACAGCCGTTTATTACCACATATGGGGTACTGTTTTACTCGGGAGAAATTGCTTTACAAATGTTGTGGTACTTTTTCTCCTTTAGTCCTTGTGGAAATTAGAAAAAAATTAGCTAAACCTACATTTTCTTTGAAAGAATGTAGATTTTAATTTTCACGGCCTACTTCCAATAATTTCTGCAATAAACCTGTGGGTCAAAATGCTCACTATACCCCTAGATAATTTCCTTGAGGGATGTAGTTTCCCAAATGGGGTCACCTTTGGGGCATTTCCACTGTTTTGGCGCCGCCAGAGCCCTTCAAACCTGACATGGTGCCTAAAATATATTCTAATAAAAAGGAGGGCTAAAGTCCTCCAGTAGCACACTAGGGCCACATGTGGGATATTTCCTAAAACTGCAGATCCTGGGCAATAAATATTGAGTTGCGTTTCTCTGGTAAAACTTTGTGTTACAAAAAAAATTGATTAAAAAGGAATTTCTGCAAAAAAAAAAATGGAATTTGTAAATTTGACCTCTACTTTGGCTTATTTCCTGTGAAACATCTAAAGGGTTAAGAAACATTCTAAATGCTGTTTTGAATACTTTGAGGGGTGACATTTTTAAAATGGGGTGACATTATTGGAGGTTTCTAATATAGAAGGCCCTCAAAGCCACTTCACAACTGAACTGGCCCCTGTAAAAATAGCCTTTTGACATTTTCTTGAAAATGTGAGAAATTGCTGCTAAAGTTCTAAGCCTTGTAACGTCCTAGAAAAATAAGAGGATGTTCAAAAAACGATGTCAATGTAAAGTAGACATATGGGGGATGTTAATTAGCAACTATTTTGTGGTATAACTGCCTGTCTTACAAGCAGATACATTTAAATTTATAAAAATGCAAATTTTTTTAAATTTTCACAAAATTTTGCTGTTTTTCACACAGATCAAATTTTAACAGCAACATAAAGTCCAATGTGTCACAAGAAAACAATCTCAGAATCGCTTGGATAGGTAAAAGCATTGCAAAGTTATTACCACATAAAAGATCGGGGTGTCCGCTGTAACATACAGCGGACACCCACTGCTGATGATGCCGGCTCAGCTTCTGAGCCGGAAGCTGAGCCGGCGCCATCTTGCCGATGGTACCGGAAGCCTCCTGTGCCCCGCCGACGACGGGGCATAGGAGGATTTCGTTACAGGCTGATCGGGAGGTAAGTATTAGCCCTCCGATCGCCTTTGCAGCCACCGGCAACCCAGCGATCACGTTTCTGGGGTGCCGGTGGCTATAAACTCCTCACATGCTGCGATCCCTATTGAACGCAGCATGTGAGGGGTTAATCTGCCGGATCGGATGCTAGTTCCGGTCCTGGCCGATACCTCAGGGTGACAGCTGTAACATACAGCTGTCACCCGGCGGTGATGTCGCTGGCTCAGCTCCTGAGCCAGCTTCATCTCCATGACGTACAGTTACGTGAAAAGGCGGTTAGCCACCGGCTTTAATCACGGAAATGTACGTGATTGGGCGGGAAGGGGTTAAGATAATACATAAAATAAATAAATCAAAGAAGATTGATTATTTACACATACACATTTTTTGTTTATTTGTCTGTCCCTACACTTTCTCTATTGCAATGTTTAGATATTAAAAAATATATGTACATATATAATATATAATAAATGTGTATGAATTTCAAATATAAATCTTTACATCAATATGCAAAATGAATACATAAAATCAGTGTTACAATAATTATAGCAAAATTAAGCACAATGTATATATTATGAAGATATACATATAAATAAACATATATTACACATAAAGTGAAAAACATAGATATAAATTAATCAAATATGAGAAGTGTAAAATTAATATATAAATATATATATATATATATATATATATATATATATATATATATATATATATAAAAGCATTTTTCTCCATACACACACACATATCAACATATACATATCCAAGAAGGGAAACTAGTGACATGATCAACAGTGCCAAGTAAACAATATATACATTTCCACAATATGAGCTACCAATAGGTAGATCGGAAAGTTGATTAGTTACTCACATACATATATATATATATATGTCTATGAAGTATCAAAAAAACATACATATATGTATGCAGTATATATAGGACCAAAAGCTCAACATTAAACTTGGGTACAATATCGGCTGGCATAAATTATGATTGATGTAGGAAAAGACTTATTGGCAAATAATATATGACGGCGACAGGAGTGACCATGGTGTGTTTAATGATCACAAGTACAGAAAACATATACATTTTCTGTAAATGTGAAAAATGTGTTATACAAGGTGGAAATCAAAGCAAAAAACTGAAAACAAAAAGCAAAAAAGTGTGACAAAAGCAACCAATACAAATTGAAACATTATCATGTGAATTAATGTATAAAGTGCCTATTATCAAATATATAAAAAATAAAATAAAGAATAAATGATTGATATGTGTCCAAAATAGGTGAACGTGAATATCAAAAATGTGAACACATGTTGTGTATGTCTATTTATAGATGTCTAACTTAATAATATATATGAAAAAATATATATATATTGAGTGTGAAAAAAGGAAGTGTGATAAAATGAAATAAACGGTGCACGAAGTAGAATATAGCGTTAAAATAGTGTGGACAAAACACTCCTGTCACTCAAGCATAAAAAGAAAAGAAAACAATGTCAATAACACAATGATACGAATATAACCATTTACATATAGAAGCAATATACCCACGCAATTATACATAACACTAATAGCATGAAGATTTTAGGTGCGTTCCCCAATAGGCTTCTTGAAGATTGGATGAAAGGTTGTTATAGGCTCAAAAAGTCATCGAAATATTAGGTCACAAAAAAGTTCGTAAATGGCCATCTGCACCACCAAAAACAAATAAAAGTTAGAAACGAACTTTACTGGACTCGTTCAAAACAGTTAAAGCCAACACCATGAAAGATCCTGACACCCCTATAAAAACGCTGCAAATCCCAAATTTTCATTTAGACCATTAGGCTGTACTGTCTTTCGTTTCCAGATCCATCTGGATTCCAATTTTAACCGTTTTTTCATTAACGAGCCACCTCTCAGATCAATTTTTACATGGTCTATACCTTTAACTTTAAGGTCTTTGGATGCACATCCATGATGAATGAGAAAATGTCTTGGAAGAGTTTTCAATTACTCTATGCCTTCCGGGGCAGTGCCCCTCGCTGCCTCAATACTATTTACATGCTCCCTCGTTCTGATTTTAAGTTCTCTTGTGGTGAGACTAATGTAGATCTTTGGGCAGGGACACCATGCGTAGTAAATCAGTGTTGCAGTTAATTGGCCAAGTGATTTTGTATGTCGTTTGAATCCACAAAGTCATCACTATTAGCCACATTCGGACAGGCTATACATCGTCCACATGGACGACAGCCCCATTTCGGTTTGGTAGCTATGGACAAGGGTGTCGCGAAGGTTCCTTGCCCATCTCGACGCTACCACAGTTTTTATAGGTAAAATTTCTAAAAGAATCGTATCGGTCTGCAATATTGGCCAATGTTTGGACAGGCATTTCCTCATCTGCCCCCATCTATCATGATAGGTAGTAGCATACCTAATTTTTGGATCTGCACTTCTCTTGATTGCAGGGTGGAGGAGTTGGGCCCGTGTTGACCTCTGTGCCCTCTCATATGCCCTGTTAATGCATCTTTTATTATAACCCCTGTCAAGGAAGCATTGTTTGAGATTAGTTGCCTGTTTCTCAAAATCATCCTCAGATGAACATAATCTCTTAATCCTCAGAAACTGACCAGTAGGGATAGCACGAATCATATGACTTGGATGCGAGGATGCGTAGATATGAATTGACTGATGTGTCCTTTCTATGTATGTCTGTCTGGATGTGACCGTCATTGTCACGTCGGATGAGTACATCCAGAAAATCAATGGCCACTTCACTGGTCTTCCAAGTTAATCGACTGTTGAGATCATTGACGTTTAGTTCTGTCATAAAGAGAGCAAACTCTTCTTTAGTGCCATACCAGATGATAAAGATATCATCAATGAACCTGGTCCAAAGGACCACCTTGTTCATTCATGATATTTGGTCAGACAGAAATAGATCCCTCTCCCACAGCCCCAGGAACAGGTTTTCATATGAGGGTGCACAGGCTGCCCCCATTGCCGTGCCCTGGAGCTGTAGGTAGAAGGATCCATTGAAAGTGAAGAAGTTGTGTGTGAGCACAAATTCTAAGAGAGTGAGGATGAATTGGGACATGGATGAGTTGATATCAGTCATCCTCAAAAAGTATGACACTGCCTGAAGACCATCCTGATGTCTGATTTTCATGTACAGAGATTCTACGTCGCAGGTGGCTAGCAACATGTCGGGTTCTAACTGAACCCCTTCCAATCTTTTAAGGAAGTCTAATGAATCTCTCAGATATGATGGTAAAGTCTCAACCATTGGTTTCAAAGTAGCATCAATGTACTTACTTATATTTTCACTCAAGTTGCCTCTTCCGGATATAATAGGGCACCCTGGTGGTAGTTTAGGGTTTTTATGTATCTTTGGCAATAGATATCAACTTGCCACTGTGGGATCCTGTACCGTAAAGCATTCAGCAAGGGCAGCAGAAATGATGCCCTCATTCAGAGCCTCTCTCAATATATCATGGAGTAAAACACTGAAAGAAGAGAGAGGATTAAAAGTCAACTTTTTGTAACAGATAGAATTCCTCAGTTGACGATAGGCTTCCCTTTCATACATATCCCTTGGCCAGACCACTATATTACCACCCTTATCTGCTGGTTTAATTATAGTATCCGCAAGGGCTTTTAATCTCTTTAGGCTCTTCCGCTCAGCACAAGTCAGATTATCATGCTTAATGCCCGTAGATATTTTTTCAAAATCCTGGGATACCAGCTTGACAAATAAGTAAATCAGTGGACATATGGTGAATGGAGGAAATTTAGTTGATCGTTTCCTTATAGTTTGGGGGATCATACCTGTCTCAGGATTTTCTTGTTCATTAAGGAGTTGCTGTAGGGCCTGTAATGTCTCTCTCTCCTCTGGTGTATCAAACATCTTATCCTCCTTCCTATGAAACCATCTTTTAAAGATCAGTCCTCTGGCAAACAGATGTAGATCCTTTACCGCTGTGAAGGTATCAAAATGAGTGGAGGGTGCAAACGTCAACCCCCTTGATAGTACCCCAATATCAGTAAATGACAAATGATGAGTGGATAAATTAATTACCTTCATTTTTTAATTATCAGGCATTTGGGTGGATGTTGAATTACGCTAACCTTCTCCTCTTTGTCTATTGGGGGGATCATGACCATATGTTTGCATGCGCCGTTCTGCGTATTCTAGTTCTCTGTCGACCCCTCTGATTAAACGTGTTTTGTTTCCTGTAATCCATTCCACTCCGCGTCCTACCTCTCTGCGTGTTATCCTCTGATTCTGAGATGGAACTCACTGATGACATAGAGGGAGATCTTCTACCATCCCCACTGAAATGTTTAGGATATTGCCACCTATACATCCGGTTTGTCATTTTATCATTTAAGTCTCATTGGAATGTACGGCTTGTAATATCCTGGATGTTTTTCTCCCATCTATCCATCTCCAAGTCGAGTTGTTGAAATGTGATTTTCCATTCATCATCACTCAATTTAATTTTAAGTTCAGTCTGTGTGTAATGACGGGGGTGGGGAAACCGACAAGTGAGCCCTAATCTACCCGCCACTCAGTCCCTGCCTACTTGCAACGACCCGCCCTAGGCGACGGGGTACAACTGGGCAACGGTCCCTACGCTCAATAAGTGCACGACAGACAAACAGACAAGGGTACACAGAGCTAGGGGGAGAAAGGGGCAGTTGCCCACGGCAACACCGTGAGCAACAAGAGAAGTGAACAAGCCGAGTCCAACCAGGAGTGTAGGAGGTACCAAACGCAGAGCAGGAGAGTAATCAGCAAGCCGGGGTCAATATGAAGCAAGGACAATAGTACAAGAAGCTGCAGCAGGGCCAGGAAACCAAACGAGAAGAAACACAAGCAAAGGAGGAACAGGAAAGGCAGGTATAAATAGAGGGCGGGAGCTAGCTCCGTCTGGCCAGGCTGTGATAGGTTCTCCCACTCCTAAGCCTGCCACCCTGAGTGGTGGAAGATGGAGTCAGTCTCACAGACATAGAAGCAGGTGCAGACTGATTATCTATGGGCGTTAACCCCGAAGCTGTGCCTGGCAGATCCTTTACACTGTGCTTTTTCAATCTCAATATCAAGCACCTCAAGTGTTTGTTTGTCAAGACCAATCAACAGTTCCATGAACTTTGGGATGATGTCCTACAATTGTCCTCCCACCGGGAGATAAAACATTCATCCAAACTGTTGAGGGTCGGAAACACCTGAATCCTAAGACCTCTAGTTATAAGGCCCCTTTGTAGATACTTCTCCAAGAAGGCCTTATTACACCATGTTTTTGTTCGTTTATGAAATAGGGATTTAAGATTGTTTTTGGTTGGCCTCCAACACAATTAAGTCCATTAAAACAACGGCCGTCACAAGGACTCATGTATTTCAATGGGGCTGTTCACACGACCGTTGTTTCAACGGAGCGTGTGAAGGGTCTGTTAAAAATTAAGACGTGTCCTATTTTACTGCATGTCACACATCCCTCCATAGACTCTAGTCTATGGGGGATCCGTGGCAACGCGTCCGTTTTTCATGTCCAAGGTTGACGACGCTCGTCTGAATGTGGCTGTCATGTTGGGTGCGTGGACCCACTTGGCCGTACCGCCTTGACGGTATGGCAGCTGGCCAACAGGACGCAGGTCACAGTCTATAGTTCGTATAGTGTACCTGTGGCAGCTCGGACAGTAGCAATGACAGGCTCGGCTGGGACTTAGGCAGCAGGCAGACGTCAGGCGTGGTGTAGCAGGACAGGCGTGGAATACAGCACAGCACGACTACTGCCCGGCACGGCACTTGACCAGGTAGCATGGGATACAGGAATGGGGAACACTGGGAACTGGAAAACACTAGCAGACCATTTGCTAGACAGACTTATGGTATGACAACAACGCTCAGGCATGGGAGGAAAGGGCTGGGCCCTTCTTATAGTCCAGGGTACTCATGGGCTAATTTTGACATTTGACTCTGGTGTGCGCGCTGGCCCTACGGGACCCGGCTAAGGTAAACGGAAGTGAGCGCTGGCGTCTCCTGAGGAGGAGACTAGGGCTAGTGTTCGCAGACCCATGGCTGTGGGCATCAGGAGATGATTGAGCATGACGACCCGCGGTCATGGACATGACAGTGGCTTTAATGTCTCTATCTTCTAGTTCAAAGAAACCAGAGACAGGGGAGCCATCCGCAAGCCAAATTTGTAACGTCCGTGGTCGCTGACCACAAACTCCTACCACCCAGTCGACGCCCTTCTCTCAAGAGATGTTTGCACATACGACCATCCTGCTCCACAGTGAACACCAGGGTGCGCTCACGAGCACAGTCCAGACTTGAGAAGCCAGAACGCAAGCATGTTTGTGAGCTAATTGGTCCAGAGTACCCTGGGCTATAAGAAGGTCCCAGCCCCATCCTCCCACGCCTGAGCTTTGTTGTTGTATTCCTAGTCTGTCTTGCAAATGGTCCCCTAGTGTTTCCTGCTCCCAGTGGTTCCTGTATCCTGTTCTAGTGCCATGCTGTGCTGTATACCACGCCTGTCCTGCTTCTCCACGCCTGACGTCTACCTGCTGCCTAGTTCTTGCCATGCCTGCCTTGCTACTCTCCGAGCTGGCACAGGTACCCCATATAAACTATAGACTCTGACCTGCGCCCTGTTGGCCAGCTGCCATACCGCCAAGGCAGTACGGCCCAGTGGGTCCACGAACCCTACGTGACAGTAAGCTCAGCCCATGGACCCCGCTGGTCGATCCAAGACCATGACGACGTCACAAGAGATGCGGGCGGATATGCTAGACCTCCGGTCTCGACAGGACCAACTCCTCCAGGCTTTGAACATTCTCGCACGTCGGCAGGAGGCACGAGCTGCCGTTCCTCCTACTACAACTCCTGGCAGTGTTGATCCTCAGACTATACCTCCTGGCAATTTTCTTTGCAACTTCCGGACTGCTATGATGGAGACGCAGGTACCTGTCATGGATTTTTGAACCAGTGCCAGATCCACTTCAGCCTGTATACTAGAACATTTTCATCTGACGGCGCAAGGGTCGCTATCATCATCTCTCTCCTCACTGGCAAGGCTCTTGCATGGGCGAACCCTATCTGGGAGAGACAAGGACCAGAGACCCGTGACTTCCAGTGCTTCCTACGGACTTTTTGCATGGTGTTTGAGGAGCCTGGACGGGTCATATCTACAGCGGCTTCCTTGATTAACCTACGCCAAGGAGACACCTCCGTGAGCGAGTATGCCATCCACTTCCGCACCCTGGCGGGAGAACTGTTATGGAACAATGAGGCCCTGGTGGCTGTATTCTGGCATGGACTGTCTCCTAAAATTAAGGTCGAACTTGCCGCTCGAGACCTGCCATCTACCCTGGATGACCTCATCCTTCTGTCCACCCGGATTGATATGCGGATCCGAGAAAGCCTCCAAGAGGTTCGTCGGGAGGGAGGCCTTCCTAGTCTGGTCCCTACTTTGCAGCAACCCCTGCTGTCCTCATATGTCGATCCTCCTAAGGGGTCTGTGATCATGGACCAGTGTAAACTATCCACCCATGAGAGACAACGCAGACACACTTTGGGGCTCTGTCTATATTGCAGCCTCGGTGGCTATCTTGTGCACCTGTGTCCCCAAAAATCAGCCTAGAGTTGCTAGAAGAGGCAACATTGGGTAAGAAAGGACTTCTGTCTAAATTGTCCATACCAGTGACCATAGTGTCCGGCGAGAGAACGCATCAGGTCTCGGCGTATCTGGACTCTGGATCCGCTGCTAATTTCATCCGTAGAGACCTGGTGGATCTTCTTAAATTACCCACTACCCCTCTGGAGAGGCCATTGACAGTTGCATCAGTGAATAGACTACCTCTACCAGACCCAGTTCTAGCTGTGACCAAGCCGCTGAGGCTCCAAGTGAGAGCTCTTCACACCGAACTCCTGTCGTTCTATGTCCTATCCAAAGCCGTTAACCCTGTGTTGCTGGGCCTGCCTTGGCTCCGACTACATGCCCCAGTCCTAGACTGGAATTCTGGAGAGCTTCTCCAGTGGGGCCCGGAGTGTCAAAGCCGATGCCTGGTTCAGATTTGTTCGGCTCAGCCTTCGCTGCCTCAGTCATTGGCAGGATTGCCGGGTCATTATGCTGCTTTTTCGGATGTCTTCAGCAAGAGGGAGGTGGAGACATTGCCTCCACACCAGGCGTATGACTGTCCTATCGAGCTGACTCGTGGTGCATCCCTTCCCCGTGGTAGGGTATATCCTCTCTCCTTGCCAGAGACTCTGTCAAAGTCTGCCTATGTGAAAGATAACTTGGAGAGGGGCTTCATACGGAAGTCTTCCTCCCCGGCAGGAGCTGGGTTCTTCTTCGTCGTAAAGAAGGATGGTTCTCTTCGTCCTTGTATTGACTACCGAGGTCTCAACCAGATCACTGTGAAAAAGAAATATCCGTTGCCGCTGATCTCAGAACTGTTTGATTGTATACGTGGTCCCAAGATTTTCTCGAAACTAGACCTGCGTGGGGCTTACAACCTAGTCCGGATTCGCCAGGGTGATGAATGGAAGACTGCATTTAACACCTGTGATGGACACTATGAATATCTAGTAATGCCCTTCGGCCTGTGTAATGCTCCCGCGGTCTTCCAGGAGTTTGTTAATGAAATTTTCCGTGACCTCTATGTTTGTGTAGTAGTCTACCTTAATGATATCTTGATTTTTTCTCACGATCCTGTGACTCATCAGAGACATGTCCGTCAAGTTCTGCTGCGGTTAAAGAGGCTCTGTCACCAGATTTTCCAACCCCTATCTCCTATTGTAGCAGATCGGCGCTGCAATGTAGATAAGAGTAATGTTTTTTTTTCTTCAAAAACGAGCATTTTTGGCCAAGTTATGACCATTTTTATATTTATGCAAATGAGGCTTTCTTAAGTACATCTGGCCGTTTTTACTTCTTTTACTAGCTGGGCGTTGTGAATAGAAGTGTATGATGCTGACGAATCCGCATCATCCACTTCTCTTCGTTAACACCCAGCTTCTGGCAGTGCACAGACACACAGCGTGTTCTCGAGAGATCACACTGTGACGTCACTTCCTGCCCCAGGTCCTGAATCGTGGCGGACGAGCGAGGACACATCGGCACCAGGCGACAGAGGCTACATCGACTTACCTGCAAACGCCGATGCTGCTGCAGAATCAACTGTAGCCTCTGTCGCCTGGTGCCGATGTGTCCTCGCTCGTCCGACACGATGCAGGACCTGGGGCAGGAAGTGACGTCACAGCGTGATCTCTCGAGAACAAGCTGGGTGTTAACGAAGAGAAGTGGATGATGCTGATTCGTCAGCATCATACACTTCCATTGACAACGCCCAGCTAGTAAAAGAAGTAAAAACGCCCAGATGTACACACACAATACACGCCCACTTGGACTTAACTTTAAACACGCCCAGTTGTACATAAGAAAGCCTCATTTGCATAAATATAAAAATGGTCATAACTTGGCCAAAAATGCTAGTTTAAAAAAAACAAAAAACGTTACTCTTATCTACATTGCAGCGCCGATCTGCTGCAATAGGAGATAGGGGTTGGAAAATCTGGTGACAGAGCCTCTTTAAGGGAGAATCATCTGTACGTTAAAGAGGCTATCTTCTACATAATCTGATCGGCGCTGTAATGTAGATAACAGCAGTGGTTTTTATTTTGAAAAACGATCATTTTTTAGCAAGTTTAGGCTCATTTGCATAAATATAAAATTGCTCATAACTTAGCCAAAAATGATCGTTTTTTAAAAAAACAAAACGTTACTGTTATCTACATTGCAGCACCGATCACATACAATAGGAGATAGGGATTTGATAATTGGTGACAGAGCCTCTTTAAGTTGGAAAAGTGCGTGTTTGAAAAAGATGCTCTACCCTTCCTGTGCTATATCATCGAATCGAGGTCTCGAGAAGGATCTTAAAAAGGTAAAGTCTGTTCTGGAATGGCCACGCCCTCAAGGCTTGAGGGCCATACAATGCTTTCTAGGATTCGCCAATTTTTACAGACCGTTTATTCCAAACTTCTCCTCACTGACTTCTCCTATCTCTAAGCTCACTAAGAAGGGCATGAGTGCCAAGGTGTGGACTCCTGAGGCAGAGTCCGCATTCAATAGCCTGAGGAGTGCCTTCACATCAGCCTCTATCCTCCATCATCCAGATGTCTTTCTACAGTTCTTGTTGGAGGTGGACGCATCCTCTGTCGGTGCTGGTGCACTCCTGTTCCAGAGAGGCTCCAAGGGCAAGTCAACCGTATGTGGATATTTTTCTAAGCTCTTCTCTTCCGCAGAACGCAACTACTCGATTGGGGATCGGGAGTTACTGGCCATCAAATTTGGCTCTAGAGGAGTGGAGACATCTACTAGAGGGCGCAGCTCATCCCATCCTGATTTTTACAGAGCATAAGAACCTATGTGCAGGCACAAAGCTAGGTCCGAGGATACAGGTCCTTGTTGCTCCACGATTGGGTTCGCCCATGCGAGGGCCTTGCCAGTAAGAAGGGAGATGATAAATGCTACCTTGGCCTCGGAGGGGAAGAGAGGAGCCCGTAGCCTAAAATGAACTGTACATTAGTAAATAAATCCTGTACATGCTCTAGGATCACCCGTCGTAGCAAGGAGGAAGAGGCAGAGGAACTGTGGATCCGGAACAAACAGGAGGAGCAACGGGCAGTGGCACAGCAACAGCCTCTGGATGAAGAACAGGAGGTGGAACAGTGAGTAGATCCAGACGGACCAAGATAGAATTTACAGCATCAAAGAGTTGATCCTGACGTGTGCGTAGGTCATGCATCTCCGTCTGTATCTTCTGGACTGCGGTCTTGGGCTGGCCAGCGGGTTCCATGACCTGAGCGTACTGTCACGCTCACAGGGTATGTGGACCCACTAGACCGCTCCACCGTAGCGGAGGGGCAGCTGACCAGGTAACAGTCTATACAAAAAGTCTATAGCAGGTTGGTGCAGCAGTAGCGCCAGACGTGGCGGGCAGTACAACATGTGGCAGAAGACACTGGACGTGGCAGAAGACACTGGACGTGGCAGAAGACACTGGACGTGGCAAACGACAGCAGGTGCAGTAGACACGACTCCAACAATAGTAGACACAGGAACTAGAACACAGCACGGGATACAGGGACAGGTAACAAGGGCACGGGTAAAAACTGGAACGGGAAACACTAAGGGACCATTTGCAAGACAGACTTGGGATAAACTAACAACGCTCATGCAAGGATCAGAAGGGCTGGGGCCATCTTATAGACCAAGAAATCATGTGGATTGATGATGATGATCGTTTTCATGTGCGTGCGCTGGCCCTTTAAGGGCGGGCACGAGCGTGCGCACGCACCCTACGGGACACAGCAGGCCGGAGCAGAAGTGAGCACTGGCGTCTCCAAGGAAGGTGATGGGGACCAGCGCCCACGGATCCATGGACGCTACAGGGGCTATCCACGCCTGTGTCTTGCGCCGATTATGACCAGGAAATAACCTCTCCCCCCCCCCCCCCCTCCTACAAGCCAGGAAAAGGTGTCTTCAAATTGCTAAGCAGTGTCCGGCTGCCATGTTGGGTGTGATTGTTGAAATGCAGCTGGCAGAAACTATAGGACACACCAAAAGGCTAAGGGTATATTCACTAAACAAAGGGAAATCAGCTCCTGATTTTCAGCCATTTTTTAATCAAACTCGCGTTTTTGGCGGCGTTTTTTATGGCCGTTTTTGGAGCTGCTTTTCTATAGAGTCACTGAAAAACGGCCCCAAAAACATCCCAATAAGTGACATGCACTTTTTTTTGGCGGGCGTCTTTTTACGTGCTGTTTTTGGAAAATGGCCGCGTAAAAAAACGCCCTGTCGGAACAGAACGCTGTATTTCCCATTGAAACCAATGAGCTGATGTTTGGAGGCATTCTGCTTCCGATTTTTCAGCCGTTTTTTGGGACGTTTACGGCTCGAAAAACGGCTGAAAACACTGCGTACCCTTAGAATGATGAAAGTGAAGTGAATGACTTTTCAGTTGACAGGTTCACACGGCGTGTATTTGACGTTTTTTTTTGCGCATTTTACATGCCTCTACTGCTAAATGTCTTTATCCCTCTATCCTGCTGACAGTCTCCTCCAGCATCACCGCCCAATACTGCTGACAATCTCCTCCAGCATCACCATACAATTCTGCTGACAGTCTCCTCCAGCATCACCGCCCAATACTGCTGACTATCTCCTCCAGCGTCACCATACAATCCTGCTGACAGTCTCCTCCAGCATCACCGCCCAATACTGCTGACAGTCTCCTCCAGCGTCACCATACAATCCTGCTGACAGTCTCCTCCAGCATCACCGCCCAATACTGCTGACACTTAGCAAGATTAGGTGGTGATGGAGGAGGCTGTCAGCAAGATTGGGTGGTGATGATGGAGGAGACTGTCAGCAGGATTGTATGGTGACGCTGGAGGAGACTGTCAGCAAGATTGGGTGGTGATGATGGAGGAGACTGCCAGCAGGATTGTATGGTGACACTGGAGGAGACTGTCAGCAAAATTGGCTGGTGATGATGGAAGAAACTGTCAGCAAGATTGGGTGGGGACGCATCACCATATAATCTTGCTGACAGTCTCCTCCAGTATCACCACCCAATGCTGCTGACATTCTCCTCCAGCGTCCCCATACAATCTTGCTGACAGTCTCCTCCATCGTCCCCATACAATCTTGCTGACAGTCTCCTCCGCAGTAGAGGAGACTGACACACCACTCTGTGATAGGAATAACCATCTGCTGCTTGACAGTCTCCTCCCCGACCTACTGCTGACGGATACCTCACCTCACCTGATCACAGTCCGCACACTGTCCACACTGACAATACATCTCTGCTACATACATACTGTGAGGGTTTAGCATCAGGAGAGGTTGGTACAGCGGTTTCTTTGTAGCCAGAGACAGGGACACCGTGCATTAAAAGTCATATCAGGGCTTTGCCTGTGTTTTATTCTTGTCAAAGAAACAGCCTCTTGTACAACAAGGCAAAATACAAAATAAATCCTGCTCGTCTGAGTACTAACTAAACAAGATATTATCTAACTATACCACGCGCCTTCCTACCAGGCACTGGTCACAAAGTAACACAGGTCTATACTCACATAGCATACAGGCTACTCCAGCCTTAGTAGTCTCCAGTCTGAGTCAGGGGTGAGACTCACACACACTGTGTCTGCACCTTTTTATACACAGGCTACAGGTGCAGCTAATTGAGCAGCAGCCTCGTCCTACAAACAGAGATGGACTAGGGATTGGGTAACCCGCCCTGCTCTTCTCCAATCCAACTCCAGGCCCTTTTTCCGGCTTTTCCTTAAGCCGAAATTGGAAAGCTAGAGCTTTCTATTGCAAAAACTACTCATTCCCTGGAGCCTAGGATACATATGACAGGATTCTAGGGGAAATGTACCTTCCCTCAATGACTTTACCTGTCACTGTCTCACATACCCTCTTCCTCTGTTCGAGCCCGTGGGATCGGACACATTTAGCTACAAGGCAGTGTGTCCTAGACAAAGCGTCAGCATTGCCCTGCAGTTTTCCTGCTCTGTGTTCCACAGTATATTTGAAGTTCTGCAAAGTAAGAAACCACCGTGTAACTCTTGCATTTCTCTCTTTAGCTTGACACATCCACGTAAGAGGAGAGTGGTCTGTAACCAACCTAAACCGACGACCAAATAAATAATATCTCAGGGACTCAAGTGCCCACTTAATTGCCAAGCACTCCCGTTCAACTATGCTATACTTTTTCTCAGCCGGGGTAAGTTTTCTGCTCAAATAGGTCACAGGATGTTCCTCACCACCCACCTCTTGTGACAGAACTGCTCCGAGCCCCACATTAGAAGCATCAGTTTGGACAACAAACTCCTTTTTGAAGTCAGGAGTGACTAAGACTGGTTGGTTACACAGGGCCAGTTTCAACTCTTGAAAGGCGCTTTCAGCCTTCGTGTCCCACTTGACCATGACAGACTTACTTCCCTTGGTAAGATCTGTCAGGGGCGCTGCTGTGCTGGCAAATTTTGGAATGAACCTGCGGTAATAACCTACAATTCCTAGAAAACCTCTGACCTGCTTTTTGGTTGAGGGCTGGGGCCAGTTTTGGATAGCCTCAACTTTGTTGACCTGTGGCTTTATCACCCCTCTCCCAATTATGTACCCCAGATACCGTGCTTCCTCCAAGCCTAAGGAACATTTCTTTGGGTTTGCTGTTAACCCCGCGGCTCTGAGGGAATTTAGTACTGCTTGTACTTTTGGTAAGTGGCTTTCCCAGTCATCACTAAAGATTATAATGTTGTCCAGATATGCCGAAGCATACCGACGATGGGGTTTGAGGACTATGTCCATTAACCTTTGAAAGGTCGCTGGAGCCCCATGTAGCCCAAATGGTAAACAAATATATTGAAACAGACCATCCGGGGTGATGAACGCAGTTTTCTCTTTGGCGCCCTCCGTGAGGGGTACTTGCCAATAGCCTTTGGTTAAATCAAGTGTTGAAAAATACCTTGAATGGCCCAGTCTCTCTATTAACTCGTCAACTCTTGGCATTGGGTATGCGTCAAACTTTGACATCTCATTTAACTTGCGGAAGTCGTTACAGAAACGCAATGACCCATCTGGTTTCGGAATCAATACAATGGGACTTGACCATTCACTTTTTGACTCTTCAATAATCCCAAGGTCTAGCATTTTCTTGACCTCCTCAGATATGGCTTGTCTACGAGCTTCAGGGACTCTGTAGGGTTTCAAGTGGACCCGAACCTGAGGCTCGGTCACAATGTCATGTTTTATTATACTGGTCTGTCCTGGCAGTTCTGAAAGCACGTCTGTGTTTCTCTGCACAAACTCTTTTGTCTCCTGTTTCTGTGGCTTTGCGAGGGATTCTGACACATACACATCTGGGTTAGGACTATAGAGGGTCCTTACTGCCACGAGGGTCTCTCTTTCTTTCCATGGCTTAATTAAGTTTACATGGTATAACTGCACTATCTTCCTTTTACCTGGTTGGTAAACTTTATAATTTACATCCCCCACCTTTTCAATTATCTCATACGGCCCTTGCCATCTAGCAAGAAATTTGCTTTCTACGGTTGGCACTAAGACCAACACTCGATCACCAGAGTTAAAATTTCTAAATTTAGCAGTTCGGTTATACACCCTGCTCTGAGCATCCTGAGCTTGCTCCAAGTGTTCCTTAACTATCGGCATGACTGCAGCGATTCGGTCTTGCATCAACGTGACATGCTCAATTACACTCCTATAAGGTGTGGACTCTTGCTCCCAGGTTTCCTTGGCTATGTCCAGGAGACCACGGGGTTGTCTGCCGTATACAAGTTCGAAAGGAGAAAACCCTGTGGATGATTGAGGAACTTCACGTACAGCGAACATCAAATAGGGCAGAAGACAGTCCCAATCCTTCCCATCCTTACTAACCACCCTCCTCAACATGCCTTTTAATGTCTTATTGAATCTTTCGACAAGACCATCAGTTTGAGGGTGATATATAGAGGTACGCAAGAGTTTAATTTTCAGCAGTTTACATAATTCCTTGGTGATTTTGG
Source organism: Rhinoderma darwinii (assembly GCF_050947455.1). Lineage (NCBI taxonomy): Eukaryota > Metazoa > Chordata > Amphibia > Anura > Rhinodermatidae > Rhinoderma > Rhinoderma darwinii. The sequence goes on from NC_134687.1 coordinate 636,945,419, forward strand.
ACATAAAGGGAGTTCCCTGATCGGTAAGGATTTCCTTAGGTAAACCAGTACGGGAAAACATGTAAAACAACTCTCTTGCAATGGCTTTTGAAGAGGAATTTCGCAAAGGGACTGCCTCAGGGTAGCGTGTGGCATAGTCCAACACCACTAGGATATATTGATGTCCTCTAGAGGATTTGACTAAAGGGCCGACCAGATCCATGGCAATTCTTTCAAAAGGGATCCCAATGATAGGCAAAGGCACCAGCGGACTCCTAAAATGTGGCATAGGAGCCGTTATCTGACACTCTGGGCAGGACTCACAATACTTCTGAACTTCCGTATATACCCCCGGCCAGAAGAATCGTTGTAAGATACGCTCTCTGGTCTTTCCGCAACCTAGATGTCCACCCAGCACGTGTTTATGAGCCAGGTCCAACACCGTTCTACGATACGGTTGGGGTATCACCAGCTGTTCAACAACCTCCCCACGTACGTTATCTATCCGATACAGCAAATCCTGGTTAACCGCCATGTGTGGAAACACCTTATCAGCCCCTGGATGTTGAGGCACTCCATTTAATACCTTAGTATTTTCCCTGGCTTTTACCAATGTGGGATCGCTAAGTTGAGCGGTCCCAAAATTGTTACGTGATACATTTAACTCTGGTATCTCAGAAATTTCCTCCTGCTCATATGTTTCACCAGCAAAAACAGCCAGAGGAAATTTATCAGGCTCAGTGGTCACCCCTACTGCTGGCACCTCAGCATCTTCGTTAAAGGGTTCTGGGCTAATCACAGCGCACACATTAATACCATCATTAACATTTACAGTGGAGGTTACATCTTTCTTCCTCCACAAGTCCCAGAACACTGGGAAGTCTCTCCCCAGGATCACACTGTGCATCAGGGACTTGACCACACCCACTTCATGGCAAGCGGTTCCACAGGAAGTCTCTAGAGTGACCAAAGCGGTGGGGTATTCTTTAGTGTCCCCATGTATGCACAGGACCCCTATACTATGTCCGCTGAATGTTCCAGGGTCTATCAGGCTGGCATGCACCAGGGTAACCAGACTCCCAGAATCCAGCAAGGCACTCACATTACACCCTTCCACTTTTACGACACACATTTGTTGCTCAGTCTCATAAACAGTCTCAGCAGAACAAACAGGACGTGCAAACAAGGATATTCGCCTTGCTGCATCACACTCCATTGGCTCCGTAGTCAGGGGACAATTGGCAGCAATATGCCCAGGTCCATAACACCGCCAGCACTGTATGCGGCCCCGGTCCCCAACTTGAGACCCTGGTCTGGCCTTCAGTGTCTCTCTGGGATTTCTTCCCTCCGTCTGCTCCCCTTCTGAGCCACCTCCCTTAAAGACATTTCTCACCCCTCTAGTAAATGGAACAGTCTAACCGGGTGCTCCGCACGATTTGCTGTTCCTGGGGTTAGAACATCCAGGCGGTACTTCTTGGAGTAGATCCTGAGTAGCTCTGTACCTTTGAATCAGGTTCACCAGCTGTTCCGCATCTGTAGGATCTGCTTGACCGACCCAACGCAGAACCTTCGGTGGTAAGGAGCGGATGTATTTGTCGAGCACGACTCTCTCCACGATCTGCGCAGGGGTTGATTCCTCTGGCTGTAGCCATTTCCTTGCAAGATGGACAAGATCATACATTTGTGATTGCGCAGGTAGGTGTTCCACGAAAGTCCAGTTGTGCACCCGTCGAGCACGCACATTCATATTAACACCCAGACGGGCAAGGATCTCACCCTTCAGCTTGGAGTAATCCTTGGCATCCTGCTCATTGAGATCAAAGTACGCCTTTTGCGGCGTTCCGGTTAGGAAAGGTGCCACCACTGCTGCCCACTGATCTGAAGGTAACTTCTCTCGTTCTGCCACTCGCTCAAACACCATGAGATAGGCCTCAACGTCGTCGGTGGATGTCATCTTCTGCAGAGATGTCTGTACCGCTGCACGAGTGGTTTGGCGCAAACCATGAGGCCCCGCTGACCTCTCCACTGAGGCCTGAATTTGGTCTTGCAAATAGAGATTAATTTGCTGCTGTTCTTTTAAGGCCAGTCTGTGGGCTTCACCCAGCAGAATATTGGTTTCAGCCTGTACACGCATGGCTTCCTCATGCACCATTCGCTGAGTCGCGCTGGCTTCTTGCAGAGCTGTGCTTATCTTCCCCTGGTTGATATTAGCCTGAATCAGATGTTTAAGTATTTCATCCATTTTAACAGTCTCTTTTAGCCCTATTGCCGCCTTCACCCAAGACATACACTTCCAAGCACTCTCGGGGAGAAAAAATTGTGTTGTTGCCCCTAGCAACGATTTTCCACTTGGAGCAGCAAAAGTCCTTTTAAATAGGTGTATGTCTCTATAAGACCGTGCCCGCATCGGCCACCATATGTGAGGGTTTAGCATCAGCAGAGGTTGGTACAGCGGTTTTGTAAAGGATCTGCCAGGCACTACGTCTGTGGATACTCCCAGGATTAATCAATCGACACCTGAGGCCGGACCTCTTAGACTGACTCCGGGTCCCACCAATCAGGGTGGCAGGCTCAGGAGTGGGAGAGCCTATCGCGGCCTGGTCAGTCGGAGTTAGCTCCGCCCCCTGTCCATTTATACCTGCCGTTTTCTCTTCCTCATTGCTTGTGATTTTTCCTGGTTTCCTGGCTCTGCTACAGCCTTGCTCCAGCCTGCTACTCCTTGCTTCAGCCTTGCTACAGCTGCCGCTTATTCTGCTTCGCTCTGACCCCGGCTTGCTTCCTGCTCCTTGCTCTGCATTCGTATACTTCGTGACATCCAGATTCTGACTTCTCGCTGACCACTCTGGTTTCCTCACGGTGTTCCGTGGGCCACTGCCCCTTCCCTTGCTTGTTCCCTGTTTGTATTCCCTTGCACTTAGTCAGCGTAGGGACCGCCGCCAAGTTGTACCCAGTCGCCTAGGGCGGGTCGTTGCAAGTAGGCAGGGACAGGGCGGTGGGTAGATTAGGGCTCACTTATTCCCTTCCCCTTCTTCCTGCCAAAACATAATCACAAGCCGTTACCTAGTCTACCCTTTCTCCTACTCTATCATGGACCCCCTTGAGACCCTGACCCAGCAGATGCAGGGCCTCTCCCTACAGGTCCAGGCCCTGGCTCAGAGGGTCAACCAGCCTGACGCTGCCATAGTAGTACCCCTCGCCTCACCTCTAGAACCTGACCTCAAGTTACCTGACCGGTTCTCAGGGGACCGTAAGACTTTTCTCTCCTTTCGGGAGAGTTGCAGACTTTACTTCCGTCTAAAACCTCACTCCTCAGGTTCCGAGAACCAGCGGGTGGGAATCATTATATCCCGACTCCAGGAAGGGCCCCAAGAGTGGGCCTTCTCCTTGGCTTCTGACGCCCCTGAACTTTCCTCCGTTGATCGTTTTTTCTCTGCCCTCGGACTCATTTACGACGAAACTGACAGGACTGCCTTGGCCGAGAGCCAGCTGGTGACCTTACGTCAGGGTAGGAGACCTGTTGAGGAATACTGTTCGGACTTTAGAAAGTGGTGCGTAGCTTCTCGGTGGAATGACCCTGCCCTAAGGTGCCAGTTTAGGTTAGGCTTATCTAACGCCCTGAAGGATCTGCTTGTTAGCTACCCCTCTTTTGACTCCCTAGACCAGGTTATGGCCTTAGCAGTACGACTTGACCGACGTCTCAGGGAACGACAGCTTGAACGTTTCAGTGTTTTCCCCTCTGACTTCCCTGCGATCCCCCCCGAGGTCCCGTCTCCTCGCTCTTCCATGGAAGACTCGGAGGTACCTATGCAACTCGGGGCCTCCGTGTCCCCCCGACAACGTAGAGAGTTCCGCAGGAAGAATGGTCTCTGCTTCTATTGTGGGGATGACAAGCACCAACTGAACACCTGTCCCAGGCGCAAGAATAATCCGAGACAAGCAGCCGGAAAACTTCCGCGCCTAAGTGATCATCGGGGAGGTCACTTGGGCGCACAGGTATTTCCCGTTTAATATGAAACGCAATAAAATTTTGCTTCCCTTTCTGGTCTCGTTTGGTGGTCGGTCTGCCACCGGCAGTGCCTTCGTGGATTCAGGCTCATCTGCTAATATCATGTCTGTGGAATTTGCTATGTCTCTAAAGATGCCTTTTATTGATTTGCCTAATCCTGTCCCGGTAGTGGGTATCGACTCCACTCCTCTTGCTAATGGTTATTTTACTCAGCATACTCCTGTTTTTGAACTCCTTGTTGGCTCCATGCATTTGGAGCAGTGCTCTGTACTGTTGATGCAGGGATTATCGTCCGATCTGGTATTAGGTCTTCCCTGGTTACAGTTGCATAATCCCACGTTTGATTGGAATACTGGGGATCTCACCAAATGGGGTAGTGAATGCCTGACGTCATGTCTTTCGGTTAACTCTATTTCTCCCCGGGAGGAGGTAAATACGCTACCTGAGTTTGTTCAGGACTTCGCTGATGTTTTCTCTAAGAAGGCCTCCGAGGTGTTGCCCCCTCATAGAGATTACGATTGCGCTATCAATTTGGTACCAGGTGCTAAGCTTCCTAAGGGTAGGATATTTAATCTTTCATGTCCTGAACGTGAAGCCATCAGGGAATATATCCAAGAATGCCTGGCCAAGGGTTTCATTCGCCCCTCTACTTCTCCTGTAGGTGCTGGCTTCTTCTTCGTGGGGAAGAAGGATGGTGGTCTTAGGCCGTGCATTGACTATCGTAACTTGAATAAGGTCACCGTAAGGAACCAGTATTTTGATTCCAGATCTTTTTAATCAGGTTCAGGGGGCCCAATGGTTCTCTAAGTTTGATCTACGGGGGGCGTATAACCTTATCTGCATCAAAGAGGGAGATGAGTGGAAGACTGCGTTCAACACGCCCGAAGGTCATTTCGAATACCTGGTCATGCCCTTTGGGTTGTGTAATGCCCCTGCTGTCTTTCAGAATTTTATTAATGAAATTCTGAGAGATTACCTGGGAATTTTTCTTGTAGTGTACCTTGATGACATACTGGTGTTTTCCAAGGATTGGTCCTCCCACGTGGAGCATGTCAGGAAGGTGCTCCAGTTCCTCTGGAAAAATCTGTTTGCGAAAACCGAAAAATGTGTGTTTGGGGTACAGGAGATACCATTTTTGGGTCAAATCCTCACTCCTCATGAATTCCGCATGGACCCTGCCAAGGTTCAGGCTGTGGCGGAATGGGTCCAACCTGCCTCCCTGAAGGCGCTACAATGTTTTTTGGGGTTCGCTAACTATTACAGGAGATTTATTGCCAACTTCTCGGTCGTCGCTAAGCCTCTTACGGACCTCACTCGCAAGGGTGCTGATGTCCTCCACTGGCCTCCTGAGGCTGTCCTGGCTTTTGAGACCCTCAAGAAGTGCTTTATCTCGGCCCCAGTGCTGGTTCAGCCCAACCAAAGGGAGCCATTTATCGTGGAGGTTGACGCGTCCGAGGTGGGAGTGGGGACTGTCTTGTCCCAGGGTACCACGTCCCTCACCCATCTCCGCCCCTGTGCTTACTTCTCCAGGAAGTTTTCGCCCACGGAGAGTAACTATGATATTGGCAACCGCGAACTGTTAGCCATTAAATGGGCTTTTGAAGAGTGGCGTCACTTCCTGGAGGGGGCCAGACACCAGGTAACGGTCCTTACTGACCACAAGAATCTGGTTTTCCTAGAATCTGCCCGGAGGCTTAATCCGAGACAAGCTCGATGGGCGCTATTTTTTACCAGATTTAACTTTTTGGTTACCTATAGGGCTGGGTCCAAAAATATTAAGGCTGATGCCCTGTCACGTAGTTTCATGGCCAATCCTCCTTCGGAGAAGGATCCTGCTTGTATTTTACCACCTGGTATAATCGTTTCTGCCACTGATTCTGATTTAGTCTCTGATATTGCGGCTGATCAAGGTTCAGCTCCCGGGAACCTCCCTGTGGACAAGTTGTTTGTCCCCCTGCAATACCGGCTAAGGGTACTTAGGGAAAACCATGACTCCGCACTATCTGGTCATCCTGGCATCTTGGGTACCAAACACCACATTACCAGAAACTATTGGTGGCCTGGGTTGCCTAAAGACGTTAGGGCTTACGTCGCCGCTTGTGAGGTTTGTGCTAGGTCTAAGACCCCCAGGTACCGACCTGCGGACTTACTACGTTCTTTGCCCATTCCCCAGAGACCTTGGACCCATATCTCCATGGATTTTATCACCGATTTGCCTCCATCTCAAGGCAAGTCGGTGGTGTGGGTGGTAGTAGACCGCTTCAGCAAGATGTGCCACTTTGTGCCCCTTAAGAAACTACCTAACGCCAAGACGTTAGCTTCTTTGTTTGTTAAACACATTCTGCGTCTCCATGGGGTCCCAGTCAATATCGTTTCTGACCGAGGGGTACAATTTGTTTCATTATTTTGGAGAGCCTTTTGTAAAAAGTTGGAGATTGATCTGTCCTTCTCCTCCGCCTTCCATCCCGAAACTAATGGCCAAACGGAGAGGACTAATCAATCCCTGGAACAATATTTAAGGTGTTTCATCTCTGACTGTCAATTTGATTGGGTCTCATTCATTCCCCTCGCCGAATTTTCCCTGAATAACCGGGTCAGTAACTCGTCAGGGGTCTCCCCGTTTTTCTGTAATTTCGGGTTTAATCCACGGTTCTCCTCCGTTTCTCCTGGTAGTTCCAATAATCCCGAGGTAGAGGTCGTTCATCGGGAACTGTGCACAGTCTGGGCCCAGGTTCAGAAGAACCTAGAGGCGTCCCAGAGCGTACAAAAAATTCAGGCTGATAGAAGACGTTCTGCTAACCCCCGGTTTGTCGTCGGGGATTTGGTGTGGTTGTCGTCTAGGAACTTGCGCCTTAAGGTCCCGCCCAGGAAGTTTGCTCCCCGATTTATTGGGCCTTATAAGGTCATTGAAGTCCTCAACCCTGTATCCTTCCGTCTGGAGCTGCCCCCATCCTTTCGCATACACGACGTCTTTCATGCCTCCCTCCTTAAACGCTGCTCCCCGTCCTGGTCCCCCTCGAGGAAACCTCCTGTTCCCATTATCACCCCTGAGGGGGTGGAATTCGAGGTGGCCAAGATTGTGGACAGTAGGATGATCCAGGGCTCCCTCCAGTACCTGGTCCATTGGAGAGGATACGGGCCGGAGGAGAGGACTTGGGTACCTGCTCGAGATGTTCACGCTAGGGTATTGGTCAGGAGGTTCCACCTTCTCTTCCCCACTAAACCAGGTCCTCTTAGTAAGGGTCCGGTGGCCCCTCATAAAAGGGGGGGTACTGTAAAGGATCTGCCAGGCACTACGTCTGTGGATACTCCCAGGATTAATCAATCGACACCTGAGGCCGGACCTCTTAGACTGACTCCGGCTCCCACCAATCAGGGTGGCAGGCTCAGGAGTGGGAGAGCCTATCGCGGCCTGGTCAGTCGGACTTAGCTCCGCCCCCTGTCCATTTATACCTGCCGTTTTCTCTTCCTCATTGCTTGTGATTCTTCCTGGTTTCCTGGCTCTGCTACAGCCTTGCTCCAGCCTTCTACTCCTTGCTTCAGCCATGCTACAGTTGCCGCTTATCCTGCTTCGCTCTGACCCCGGCTTGCTTCCTGCTCCTTGCTCTGCGTTCGTATACTTCGTGACATCCAGATTCTGACTTCTCGCTGACCACTCTGGTTTCCTCACGGTGTTCCGTGGGCCACTGCCCCTTCCCTTGCTTGTTCCCTGTTTGTATTCCCTTGCACTTAGTCAGCGTAGGGACCGCCGCCAAGTTGTACCCCGTCGCCTAGCGCGGGTCGTTGCAAGTAGGCAGGGACAGGGCGGTGAGTAGATTAGGGCTCACTTATCCCTTTCCCCTTCTTCCTGCCAAAACAGGTTTCTTTGTAGCCAGAGACAGGGACACTGTGCATTAAAAGTCATATCAGGGCTTTGCCTGTGTTTTATTCTTGTCAAAGAAACAGCCTCTTGTACAACAAGGCAAAATACAAAATAAATCCTGCTCGTCTGAGCACTAACTAAACAAGATATTATCTAACTATACCAAGTGCCTTCCTACCAGGCACTGGACACAAAGTAACACAGGTCTTTACTCACATAGCATACAGGCTACTCCAGCCTTAGTAGTCTCCAGTCTGAGTCAGGGGTGAGACTCACACACACTGTGTCTGCACCTTTTATACACAGGCTACAGGTGCAGCTAATTGAGCAGCAGCCTTGTCCTACAAACAGAGATGGACTAGGGATTGGGGAACGGCTTTCCTTAAGCCGAGATTGGAAAGCTAGAGCTTTCTATTGCAAAAACTACTCATTCCCTGGAGCCTAGGATACATATGACAGGATTCTAGGGGAAATGTACCTTCCCTCAATGACTTTACCTGTCACTGTCTCACAATACATACACACACACACACACACACAGCTCTACTACACAGACACACACAGTCTGCACTGCTACATACAGACACTGGCAGGGATTTTACAAGGAACACAAAGAAGCAATGACCCTTAGAAGATGAGAACAAGCACGATATGTTATCAGCTGCACTGATAATAAACCAGCAGGGGATGACAGACTCCACGGCTGCACTGCAGGTATCGTCAGCAGAATACAAGGGCCGTTTATGTCAGCTTGTAGAATGCAATGCATGGGCGGCCCGTCGGATGTCACGAGGGCGGGGGTCTGTGAGAGAGAGAGAGAGAGAGGGACAGACAGAGACACACACCTTACCTGCAGTGTAGCTGGTCTTCATAATGGCGCCTGCTATCTCCCTACAAACCAGCTTCTCTGCAGTGTGACTCTGACCTGCATCTGCGCAGTACAGAGCCAGAAAGCAGAGGTAATGGACGGCTTCCGTTCATTGTGCCCTATGCATTGTAGCTGCCGTATTCCATCTCTGTATGTGTCATGAATCGACACATACAGAGATGAAAAAAAAACGGCAGCCCCCATAGAGAAGTAAAAGTAGCAACACAGTAAAAAGTAGATAGTGACAACACAAATAAATACAATTTTTGTTTACATTATATTAAAAGCAATAAAATAAAAATCATGACACCTTCCCTTTAAATGCTCTGAAACACATAAGGTCTGCACTGGGGGAAGTCTCCAGTAACACTCTCCACTCATCTAATGAGTTGGAAATACCATGACCTCTGTGGCCAGAAAAGTCTGATGGCTCTTACTGTGGCCTGGTCTTGCGTAATTTTCATCAATACCCTGGATATTAGGGAAACCGAAGGGAAAATGTAGGCCAGCCTGAACCTCCTAGGGATAAACAAGGAATCCACAGCCAAGGGATTGTCCCCTTGATAAAGGGAGAGACATTTTTCCACCTGTTCGCCATGAAATCATTCTCTGGAACTTCCCACATCCTTATGATCTGCTTGAAGATCTCTAGATTCAGAGACATTTTTCCTGGGACTGCTAGTCCACAACTTATTCGGTCAGCAATGTTGAGGGAGCCTTGAATATGTCTAGTAGATAGATGCGTAGGATTAAATCTGTCCATGTCAAGATCTTTTCCACTTCCTTGCGAAGGGGTTCTGATCGAGTGCCCCCCTGCCTCATGTTATAATGTCCGACTTTCAGACTGCTTTTCCCTGGACTTGCAGAGTATATAATATGACTTGGAGTTCCTTTGGGATCAAGGACATAGGACCTCTATAGCGGACCCCTTGAGCCCTGGACTGTATAATCTTTTAGGTGTACTCCCAACCTAGTTAAGATTCATTTGTAGTCAACAAGATCCAGAGATGCTTGTAGTCCTTTTTTCCACATCTAATGGATTCAGGAGTTTAAAATGACAGGGTGCGCCTACTGTTCAACCACCACGGGTTGCGTTATGTTAGGTTCTGAATCTCTCTCTGGAGGGGTCGTAAGGGCCTTAAGGCTCAAAGAACTGCCAAGATTCTCTCCCGCCAAGCAGGAGGAAGGGAGGGAATATCTCCTGGAAATTTATGACAAAGCCTAAGAATGTCTTTGTTCTTAAAGGAACAATGTCTGACTCTTCCTAATTTATTAACAGCGTTGGAATTTATAGACAGTAGTTTGCGGATTGAATTTTCATCTGATTCTCCAGGTACAGAACCACATATTTCCCTTGTGTTCTTACAGGCAGCCATGGTGGACACCACCTTAGAAAAGGTGTGAGGAGCCGAAGAGATCCTGAACAGAAGAGCTGTGAATTGCAGGGTGCTTCACATTGCCTCTTATCTACACAGCTGTTCTTAGATATTTTCTGAGGCAGAAAAATGGGAATGTGAAGGTTTGCATCCTTTAAGACCATGAAATCTCCTTTTCATGGATCTGATTGTCTACTATCTGACCTTCTTCCTGAAGAATCAGATTTCACTAGCTTTCTTTCATTTGCCCTAAGGCCTAGGAGCTAGAATTACAGGAGAATAAACTCTAGTTCCTCTCCCTGGAATAGGGACCTCCCCTAGAATCTCCCTTTCTAGGAATTGTAGAAAGGAGAAACCCTGCATGACCTGATGTAAAGGAGAAGTACGAGAAATCTTGCCGGAGGATGCAAATGAAAATCTATCAGTTTAGGCTTTCTGGTGAAATGAAATCTGAATAACTGCCTCCATGGGGATTGTGACTTTAGAGCAGAGCTCTAGATCCTGATTGACATTGTTAACCCCTTTCCGCTTTTGGGCGTGACTGTACGTCCGAAATCAAAGTAATTTCCCGCAATAGGGCGTACAGTTACGCCCAAGCTTTAAACTGTCACCATGTCAATAGACATGGTGACAGCGTCCTGATCGCAACTGTCTTAGACAGTTGCCGAGCAGGACTTGCGGCACAGGACCAATCAAAGTGGTCCCGTGCCGGCATGAGCTGTGATTGGCCAGTCAGTACTGACAGGCAAATCACAGTGCAGGAGACTTGTTTTGCCGGCATCTACGGCTCTGACAAGCTCATTCCTGTCAGAGAGGTTGTCAGAGTCGGACGCCAGTGAAAAGAACAGTGAAAGTGAAGAACAAGTGTTAAAAAAAAAAAAGCAAAACCCTGCGATCTGCCCCTGTTGTGCCCACTGTGCCCATTGACCAGTGATCACCACCTTTGGTGCCCACTAGTTTTAAGATATATAATTATATAATTTCAGTCACCCACAGTGTCCTTTTGCCATGTGATCTGTGCCCAGCGATCACCTGTCGCAGTACCTGGTCGTCATCACCCTGCTGTGTCTTTAGATTGCCCACTGCCCGAGTTCCCTGTTCGGTAGCAATGCCACTTCTCATTTAGTTTTCCCCCTGGTAGGTAGGGTACGCTTACTGTTTGAATACAGCAGGGTTGCTGTTCTCATTGCGCAGTTGAGAGTAGCGCTGTTTATTTTTGTTAAAAAAGTTTTTTTTAAAAAGTTTAAAAGTTCTGTCGTCCAGATCCGCATTGGCGGTCGGAACAATCCACAGAAATCAGAATGGCCTCCCCAAAAATTTGCTGGGTCAGATACTAAAATTAGGAGAGAGCAGAGCTGTCTGCAGCGATGATCTGCTCCTCCTGAAATATAAGGATAAAAGGGACGTCCTTATACTGACCAGCATACACGACAGCAGAGGCAGCCTAGTCCCTGTGCGCGGATCCTCCACCCAAGTTCCCAAACCATATTGTGTACAGGAGTACAAAAAATATATGGGTGGCGTTGACCTGTCTGACCAGGTCATAAAACCATACAGCGCCATGCGCAAGACCAAGGAATGGTATAAAAAGCTGTCTGTGCATCTTACACAGATGGCTTTATACAACGCCTTTGTCCTCTGCAGATATGCCGGCAGTGGGGATACGTTCCTGCAATTTTAGGAAAAGGTCATCAAGCCCCTGATATTTGGTGACCAGGAAGGGGAGGGCAGTTCATCCGGTTCTTCCGTCAGCAGGATAATTCCCGGCCAGCATTTCCCCACAGAAATCCCCCCCCCACTGAAAAAAAACAGAAGCACCAAAATAAATGCTGTGTGTGCGCCAAGCGAGGCATTCGTAAGGACACCACATACCATTTTGAGACATGTCCCACAAATCCCGGCCTGTGTATGAAACAATGTTTCAAAATATATCACACCTGCTTAGATTTTTTATTTATTTATTCTTCATTCACCTTTTCTGTCTCCCATACTGGCCATCACCAATTATTAATTTTTTTACTGACCAGCCCCATTTAATATTTGATCATTTAAAATTTGTAAAAAAACACCTAAAACAAAACTAAAAATTCTCACTATACCAAGGACCCGAGGGAGTGTCTGTCTCATCCAGGTTGCAAATCTGGGTGAGAGGAATAAATCCAGATGAGATTGGTTGTCTCAGCAAAACTTTTTTTGCTGAGGCCTTTGATTTATTTTTTGGGCTGGATTTTATATTCCATAAACTGCTGTTTGGGCAAGCGGCAGGACTATTCCGGTGGGGAGGTTGGTAGTGGGACCTGCCATTCCCTCTCCCTCCATAGCGGGTTTTCCATGTTGCCCTCCTTAGTTACTAAAATTAAAGTATTTCTTATTATATTGCATGGTGCTCTTTACCTTCTGAGCCCTGCCATGTGCTCAAACAGCAGTTTATCTCCACAAATGGGGTATTGCCATATTCAGGAGAAATTACATAACAAACTGTGGGTGCTTTTTCTCTTTTAACCCCTTGTGAAAATGATGAATTTTGGGCTAAAGAAACATTTTCTTTGAAAAAATCTACATTTTATTTTTTTACTGCCCAGTGTATGAAACATCTATGGGGTCAAAATGCTCACTATACCACTTGAAAAATTCCTTGAGGGGTGTAGTTTCCGAAATGGAGTCACTTTTGGGGCTTTTCCACTGCACTGGTACCTTTTACAAATGCGACATGGTGCAGAGAAATCAATCTAGCACTCCAAAAGCTACTGTAAATGGCGTGCCTTCCCTTTCGAGTCCTGCCGCTTGTCCAAACAGCAGTTTATGACTACATGTTTGGTATTTCCATACTTTGGAGAAGTTGCTTTACAAATGTTGGTGTGCTTTTCCTCATTTATTTGTTGAAAAAATAAAATTAATTATTTTGAGGTAAAGCTACATGTTATTGGAAAATAATGTAATTTTTCATTTTCACTGCCCAATTCTAATGAAATCTATGAAACACCTGTGGGGTCAAAATGCTCACTACACCCCTAGATGAATTCCTTAAGGGGTGTAGTTTCCTAAATGGAGTCAATTTTGGGGGGTTTCCACTGTACTGGTACCTTAGGAGCTTTACAAATGCGACATGGTGCAGAGAAACCAATCCAGCAAAATCAGCGCTCCAAAAGCTAAATGACGTGCCTTCGCTTCCGAGTCCTGCCGCTTGCCCAAACAGCAGTTTATGACCACATGTTTGGTATTTCCGTACTCTGGAGAAGTTGCTTTACAAACGTTGGGGTGCTTTTCCTCATTTATTTGTTGAAAAAATTACAAATTTGGAGGTAAAGCTACATGTAATTGGAAAATAATGTAATTTTTCATTTTCACTGCCAAATTCTAATGAAATCTATGAAACACCTTTGGGGTCAAAATGCTAACTACACCCCTAGATGAATTCCTCAAGGTGTGTAGTTTCCAAAATGGGGTATTTTCTGGGGTGTTTCCATTGTTTCGGTACCACAAGACCTCTTCTAACCTGACATGGTGCCTGAAATATAATCTAAGAAAAGGAAGGCCCTAAAATCCACTAGGTGCTCCTTTGCTTCTGAGGCCGGTATTTCAGTCCATTAGCGCACTAGGGCCACATGTGGGATATTTCTAAAAACTGCAAAATCAGGGCAATAAATATTCAGTGGTGCTTCTCCGGTAAAAACCTTCAGTATTACAGGAAAAATTAATTAAAATGGAATTTCTGCAAAAAAAATGAAATTTGTAAATTTCCCCGCTACTTTGCTTTAATTCCTGTGAAACGCCTAAAGGGTTAAAAAAAACTTTCTGAATGCTGTTTTGAATACTTTGAGGGGTGCAGTTTTTAAAGTGGGGTGATTTGTGGGGGTTACTAATATATAAGGCCCTCAAACGGAACTGTTCCCTAAAAAAATGGGCTTTTGAAATTTTCTTGAAAATGTGAGAAATTGCTGCTAAAGTTATAAGCCTTGTAACATCGTAGAAAAATAAAAGCATGTTCAAAAAATGATGCCAATCTAAAGTAGACATATTGGAAAAGTTAGCTAGTAGCTATTTTGTGTGGTATAAGTATCTGTCTTACAAGCAGATACATTAGAATTTAGAAAATGCTAATTTTTTGCAAATTTTCTCTAAATTTTGGTGTTTTTCACACAAAAATATTGAATATATCGACCAAATTTTTTCACTAACATAAAGTACAATATGTCATGCGAAAACAATCTCAGAATCGCTTGGATAGGTAAAAGCATTCCCGAGTTATTACCACATAAAGTAACACACGTCAGATTTAAAAAATGAGGCTCTGTCATTTGGTCCAAAAGTGGCTGCGTCCTTAAGGGGTTAAGGGCTATGGAGCCTCTTAATCCCCTCTGTGGAACCATTATCTACCTCGGTATTGACTGTGGCATCTTAACCCCTTCAGGACCCAGCCTGTTTTGGCCTTCAGGACACAGCCGATTTTTTCAAATCTGACGTGTTACTTTATGTGGTAATAACTTTGGAATACTTTTACCTATCCAAGCGATTCTGAGATTGTTTTCTCGTGACATGTTGTACTTTATGTGTGTGTAGGTTCAGATAGCACCAGATACTGGGTGGAAGTGGTTTTGCACGGATAGGGGCCCAACCCAAATGATGAGTATGAAAGAAAGTATCCAAGTGCAACGTTTCGGTCAATACGACCTTCTTCAGGCACTAAGCCATGCTGAGAATACTGCATAGACGAGCGCTTGTTGTAGTAATAGCGGCTGGTTGCTTTGTCATGGCGCTGTTGTACTTTATGTCAGTGAAAAAATTTGGTCGCTAAATTTGGTATTTATTCCTGAAAAACACCAACATTTTGAGAAAATATGCAAAAATTTGAATTTTTCTAAATTTAAAAGTATCTGCTTGTAAAACAGATAGTAATACCACACAAAATAGTTACTAATTAACATTTCCCATATGTCTACTTTATGTTTGCATCGTTTTTTGAACGTAATTTTATTTTTCTAGGACGTTACAAGGCTTAGAACTTTAGCAGCAATTTCTCATATTTTAAAGAAAATTTCAAAAGGCCATTTTTTCAGGGACCAGTTCAGTTCTGAAGTGGCTTTGAGGGCCTTATATATTTGAAAATCCGCATAAATCACCCCACTTTGAAAACTGCACCCCTCAAGGTATTTGAATCAGCATTCACAAAGTGTTTTAACCCTTTAGGCGTTTCACAGGAATTAAAGCAATGTAGAGGTCAAATTTACAAATTGTATTTTTTTTGCCAAAATTCATTTCTAATAAAAAGATTTTTTTAACACAGAAGGTTTTACCGGAGAAATGCAACTCAATATTTTATTGCCCAGATTCTGCAGTTTTTAGAAATATTCCACATGTGGTCCTGGTGCGCTAATGGACTGAAACACAGGCCTCAGAAGCAAAGAAGCACCCAGTGGATTTTGGGCCTCCTTTTTTTTAGAATATATTTTAGGCACCTTGTCAGGTTTGAAGAGGTCTTGTGGTGTCAAAACAGTGGAAACACCCCAAAAGTTACCCAAGTTTAGAAACTACACCTCTCAAGGAATTTATCTAAGGGTATAGTTAGCACTTTGACCACACAGGTTTTTAGCTAAATATATTAGAATTCGTCTGTAAAAATGAATATCTGCTTTTTTTTTTCTGAAAAAACATAGAAATTTTAAATCTTTACAAGGAATAAAGGAAAAAAAGAACCTCAACATTTGTAAAGCATTTTCTCCTGATTACAGCAATACCCCATATGTGGTAATAAATTGAAGATTGGACCCATGGCAGCGCTCAGAATGGAAGGAGGGCCATTTGGATTTGCTGGATTGGTTTTCGGTGCCATGTCGCGTTTGCAATGCCCTGGAGGGACCAAAACAGTGGAAACCCCCCAAAATTGACCCCATTTCGGAAACACACCTCAAGGAATTTTTCTAGGGGTATAGTTAGCATTTAGACCCCACAGGTTTTTTGCAGAATTTATTAGAATTAGGCAGCGAAAATGAATATCCCAATTTTTTCACTAAAATGTTGATTTTCTCATTTTCACAAGGGATAATTAGGACTACATCACCGCATCAATGGGAGAATGGATGGAGCCATGTACCGTCAAATCCTGAGGGACAACCTCCTTCCCTCCACCACAACATTAAAAATGGCTCGTGGCTGGGTCTTCCAGCATGACAATGACCTGAAACATACAGCCAAGGCAACAAAGGAGTGGCTCAAAAAGAAGCACATTAAGGTCATGGAGTGGCCTAGCCAGTCTCCAGACCTTAATCCCATCGAAAACTTATGGAGGGAGCTGAAGATCCGAGTTGCCAAGCGACAGCCTCGAAATCTTAATGATTTAAAGATGATCTGCAAAGAGGAGTGGGCCAAAATTCCATCTAACATGTGTGCAAACCTCATCATCAACTACAAAAAACGTCTGACTGCTGTGCTTGCCAACAAGGGTTTTGCCACCAAGTATTAAGTCTTGTTTGCCAAAGGGATCAAATACTTATTTCTCTGTGCACAATGCAATTAAATATATATAATTTTGCCAATGTGATTTTCTGTTTTTTTTTTTTTTTTTATATATAACCTATCTCTCACTGGTAAAATTAACTTAGCCTAAAAATTCTAGACTGTTCATGTCTTTGACAGTGGGCAAACTTACAAAATCAGCAAGGGATCAAATACTTATTTCCTTCACTGTACATACATGTTACTTAAAAAACTTGGTCACTTATCCCCTTTATACAAAGTCATACCCCTTTGTCCCATCCGTATGGATTCATAGGTTGGGAGCTCTAATCTTGCAGCCGGTTTATAGTGAGTACTTCTACAATCAGAAGACGATTAAGTGAAGCCAAAGTTACCAGCAAGAACTCCCCGCAAAGTCCCGTTGTTGAAAAAAGGGCCTGTCCTGAATAGGTTAAAATTTGCCAAGGAACACATTGACTGTCCCAAAGAGAAATGACACAACATTTTGTGGACTGATGAAAGCAAAATTGTTCTTTTTGGGTCTAGTGGCTGCAGACCGTGAGTTAGATGACCCTCGGGCACTGAATTCAAGCCACGGAACACTGTGAAGTAAGTAAAGCATGATGCTGCAAAAATCATGATATGGGGATGTTTCTCACACCATGGAGTTGGGCCTCTCAAACAAGGGATCATGGATCAGTATGAATATATCAAAATACTTGAGATCATGTTTCCCTATGCCGAACAAGAAATGCCCTTGAATTGTGCTTTTCAACACGACTATGAGGTAATGGAGTGGCCAGCGCAATCCCTGACCTCAATCCCATAGAGAACTTGTGTGACATAAAAAATGCGGTTTATGAGGCAAAACTCAAAAATGGAGAAGAACTGTGGAATGTCGTCCAATCTTCCTGGACCGGATACCTGTGCAGAGGGGCCAGAAGTTGTCGACTCCATGCAACACAGATGTCAAGCAGTTCTCATAAACAATGGTTATGCCACAAAATATTAGCTCAGTAAAGTGAAATCTAAAACTTTTTTTCAGTTTATACATTACATTTTGGAGTTTTTAAAGAAAAATGCCGGCACTGCTATTTTTTTGAACAGCCTAATATTCCTTGTTCTTTACTTTCTGTAAATGATTAACACAAACTGGATATATTTTGTTATTGTTTGATTTGGAATTGGATGGGTAGTATTTCCAGTGCATTGTTGCATTTAGGCAAATAAAAGTTATTATAATGATTTAGCACTTTACTTGCTTTTTTAAACTCACTGCTATTTTTTTTTAACACTACTGTAGTTGATCTGCAGACATTGGAACGTGTAATCTGGCTGGGTACACTTTTCACAGGTATCTTTGCTGTTTTACCTATGTTATGCTGTGCACATATCATGCAGGCTGCTACAAACCTAGTGGTGGCATTATTGAATCCAGGGGCAAACCAATTTGCTGTTACTTGGCTACACCTACTCTTCTTCTTGAAGAGGTGCATACACCCGTGCGCCACGTGTGTCATCATTGGGTATACAGACCTGGGAAGACATAACTTAGTCACTAAAGCCCAGAGGCCATCCTCATTCAGGGCAGCCCCGTTCTCTTGCCATTGGTGCTCCTCTACCTTGTCTATTTGTGCCTGGAGGGCCTTCAACACCTGGAGGTCCACTAATGTCGCCAGCAGGTGGGTGAACGTACTAACCCCTCAGCCACATCTAGGGGCAGCATTGCAGCCACTTTGGCAGCCTCGTCAGCACTTGTATTGCCTCCTGCCTCTGTTGTGGTCTCCTTGTGGGCTTGCACCTTTATTACGGCTACTTGGCTGTGTTCAAACAGGGCCTGTAATACTTTGGCTACTGCTCTTGCGTTCTTAATTGGCTTACCCAACGATCCAACAAAGTTCCTACTTCGCCAGATGGTCCCATAATCGTGGGCGATGACAAAAGCATACCTAGAGTCAGTGTAAATGTTTGTGTAAATAATACCTTTTGCCAGGTTACAAGCCTCACTGAGTGGCTCCAGCTCCGATTCTTGGGCAGAACAACAAGGTGGGAGTGGTCTTTAGATGGTTACCTCATACATTGTGACTACCGCATATCCTGTCTTGTAGGTGCCTTCATGGTAGAATCTGGAACCATCTACAAAAGCTCAAAATCTGGGTTACTTATTGGTGTCTCATACATATTTTGCAGACCTCCTAGCTTTGAGTTTATTAAGTCGATACAATAGTGCGGTGTCTCATTGAGATGTAACTGATCAGTCTCGTCACTACTCCCCTCTTTTGTACCCTGCAAAAATAGCATAGCAGGCTTCAAAACTGAACATCTCTGTAAAGTCAGGTTGGGTGGGGTAAGCAAGGCAACCTCATGCTTGGTGAGGCGGGTGGCAGACAGGTGTTTGGTCTGTACATACGTTTTCAAAACCCTGTGTCTCACTCTCTTTAAGAAATCATGGGAAGGGTCAGAATTTTCAATACCTGTATTTTCCTTCTCTTCCTCCCATACATTCGGACCCATCAGAAGCAATGTACCTGGGTTCAAGACACTACAACGTTTGATAATAACATGTGAAAATTCAGGGAGTGAGCGAATCTAGTCTAGCGCCACCACTGGTGAAGACACCTTATCCCTAGCGCTATATTTCCAGCAGTCTACATTTGTATTCTTTTATGCAGACCTAGTTGGTCTGAGCTTGAAGTATTTCAGCGTGTGGGACCAATATCTGGGGCTTTAACCTTCACAAGAGAGAGCACCTCTCAGCATTTTGTGTTACTGAGGGCGGTACTAAGATAAGATACAATTAGCGTTGCGTCTTTCAACAACATTTCACATTCCTCCTGACACCTTCTAAACAGCTGCCCTTTGCCTCTCAACCCCACCCTTTCTCTTGGGCCCATTCTTGTAGAACTAGGAATCTCAGCAAGACAAAATGCTGAAAAAACGAAGACTCTTGTTAAGGATCTGCCAGGCACAGCTTCTGTATCCACGCCCATAGGTAATCAGTCTGCACCTGCTTCTATGTCTGTGAGACTGACTCCATCTTCCACCACTCAGGATGGCAGGCTTAGGAGTGGGAGAGCCTATCACAGCCTGGCCAGACGGAGCTAGCTCCCGCCCTCTGTCTATTTATACCTGCCTTTCCTGTTCCTCCTTGCTTGTGATTCTTCTCGTTTTGTTTCCTGGCCCTGCTGCAGCTTCTTGTACCATTTGGCCCTGCTTCATATTGACCCTGGCTTACTGACTACTCTCCTGCTCTGCGTTTGGTACCTCGTACACTCCTGGTTTGACTCAGCTTGTTCACTACTTTCCTGCTCTGCGTTTGGTACCTCGTACACTCCTGGTTTGACTCGGCTCGTTCACCACTCTTGTTGCTCACGGTGTTGCCGTGGGCAACTGCCCACTTTCCCTTGCTTGTGTACCCTTGTCTGTTT
This sequence comes from Rhinoderma darwinii, assembly GCF_050947455.1. Lineage (NCBI taxonomy): Eukaryota > Metazoa > Chordata > Amphibia > Anura > Rhinodermatidae > Rhinoderma > Rhinoderma darwinii. The sequence goes on from NC_134687.1 coordinate 636,965,391, forward strand.
GTCTGTCGTGCACTTATTGAGCGTAGGGACCGTCGCCCAGTTGTACCCCGTCACCTAGGGCGGGTTGTTGCAAGTAGGCAGGGACTGAGTGGCGGGTAGATTAGGGCTCACTTGTCTGTTTCCTTACCCCCATCATTACATAATCACAAGCCCATATACCTACTCTACCCTGGTCCCTCACACTACTATGGACCCCCTTGAGACCCTGGTTCAGCAAATGCAGGGTCTCTCCCTACAGGTCCAGGCCCTGGCTCAGAGGGTCAACCAGCCTGATGCTACCATGGTAGTGCCCCTCACCTCACCTCTTGAACCCCACCTCAAGTTGCCTGACCGGTTCTCAGGGGACCGGAAGACTTTTCTCTCCTTTCGGGAGAGTTGTAGACTCTATTTTCGTTTAAAGCCCCACTCCTCAGGTTCTGAGAGCCAGCGGGTGGGTATAATTATGTCCCGGCTCCAGAATGGGCCTTCTCCTTGGCTCCTGACGCCCCTGAACTTTCCTCCGTTGATCTTTTGTTTTCTGCTCTCGGACTCATTTATGACGAGACTGACAGGACTGCCTTTGCCGAGAGTCAGCTGGTGACCTTACGTCAGGGTAAGAGACCTGTTGAGGAGTATTGCTCTGACTTTAGGAAGTGGTGCGTAGCTTCTCGGTGGAATGACCCTGCCTTAAGGTGCCAGTTTAGGTTGGGTCTGTCGAACGCCCTGAAAGACCTGCTAGTTAGCTATCCCTCTTCTGACTCCCTAGACCAGGTTATGGCCTTAGCGGTACGACTTGACCGACGTCTGAGGGAACGACGACTTGAACGTCTTGATATTTTCTCCTCTGACTCCCCCATGATGCCTCCCGAGGTTCCGTTGCTTCGTTCTTCCACGGAAGACTCGGAGGTACCTATGCAACTCGGGGCCTCCATTTCCCCCCAACAACGTAGAGATTTCCACAGGAAGAATGGTCTCTGCTTCTATTGTGGGGATGACAAGCATCAAGTGAACACCTGTCCTAGGCGTAAGAATAAGCAGCCGGAAAACTTCCGCGCCTAAGTGATCATCGGGGAGGTCACTTGGGCGCACAGGTATTTCCCGTAAATATGAAACGTAAAAAAATCTTGCTTCCCTTTCAGGTCTCTTTTGGTGGTAGGTCTGCTACCGGCAGTGCCTTCGTGGATTCAGGGTCGTCTGCTAATATCATGTCTGTGGAATTTGCTATGTCTCTAGCTATGCCTTTGATTGATTTGCCTAAACCTGTCCCAGTAGTGGGTATCGACTCCACTCCTCTTGCTAATGGTTATTTTACACAGCATACCCCTGTTTTTGAACTCCTTGTTGGCTCCATGCATTTGGAGCAGTGCTCTCTACTGTTGATGTAGGGTTTATCGTCCGATTTGGTTTTAGGCCTTCCCTGGTTGCAGTTGCATAATCCCATGTTTGACTGGAATACTGGGGATCTTACCAAATGGGGTAATGAATGCTTGACGTCATGTTTTTCTGTTAATTCTATTTCTCCCCCTGAGGAGGTGAACACGCTACCTGAGTATGTTCAGGACTTCGCTGATGTTTTCTCTAAGGAGGCCTCCGAAGTGTTACCTCCTCATAGAGAATACGATTGCGCTATCGATTTGGTACCAGGAGCTAAGCTCCCTAAGGGTAGGATATTTAATCTCTCTTGTCCCGAACGTGAAGCCATGAGAGAGTATATCCAGGAATGCCTGGCCAAGGGTTACATTCGCCCCTCTACTTCTCCGGTAGGTGCTGGCTTCTTCTTCGTAGGGAAGAAGGATGGTGGTCTTAGGCCATGCATTGACTACCGTAACTTGAATAAGGTCACTGTAAGGAACCAGTATCCCCTTCCTTTGATTCCTGATCTCTTTAATCAGGTTCAGGGGGCCCAATGGTTCTCTAAGTTTGATCTACGGGGGGGCGTATAACCTTATCCGCATCAAAGAGGGGGATGAGTGGAAGACTGCGTTTAACACGCCCGCAGGTCATTTCGAATACCTCGTCATGCCCTTTGGGTTGTGTAATGCTCCCACGGTCTTCCAGAATTTCATAAATGAGATTTTAAGAGACTACCTGGGGGTATTTCTTGTAGTGTACTTTGATGACATACTTGTGTTTTCCAAGGACTGGTCCTCCCACATTGAGCATGTCAGTAATGTGCTCCAGGTCCTCCGGGAAAACAAACTGTTTGCGAAGACCGAAAAATGTGTGTTTGGGGTGCAGGAGATACCATTTTTGGGTCAATTCTTCACTCCTCATGAATTCTGCATGGACCCCGCCAAGGTCCAGGCTGTGGCGGAATGGGTCCAACCTGACTCCCTGAAGGCGTTACAGTGCTTCCTGGGGTTCGCTAATTATTACAGGAGATTTATTGTTAACTTCTCGGTCATCGCTAAGCCTCTTACGGATCTCACTCGCAAAGGTGCTGATCTCCTCCACTGGCCCCCTGAGGCTGTCCAGGCTTTTGAGGTCCTTAAGAAGTGCTTTATCTCGGCCCCGGTGCTGGTTCAGCCCAACCAAATGGAGCCATTTACCGTGGAGGTTGACGCGTCCGAGGTGGGAGTGGGGGCTGTCTTGTCCCAGGGTACCAGGTCCCTTACCCATCTCCGTCCCTGTGCCTACTTCTCCAGGAAGTTTTCGCCCACTGAGAGTAACTATGATATTGGCAACCGCGAACTTTTAGCCATTAAATGGGCATTTGAAGAGTGGCGCCACTTCCTGGAGGGGGCTAGGTACCAGGTAACGGTCCTTACCGACCACAAGAATCTAGTTTTCCTAGAATCTGCCCGGAGGCTTAACCCGAGACAAGCTCGATGGGCGTTATTTTTTACCAGATTCAATTTTTTGGGTTACCTATAGGGCTTGGTCTAAAAATATTAAGGCTGATCCACTGTCGCGTAGCTTCATGGCCAGCCCTCCTTCGGAGGAAGATCCTACTTGTATTTTGCCTCCAGGTATAATCACTTCCTCTATTGACTCTGATTTAGTCTCTGAAATTGCTGCTGATCAAGGTTCAGCTCCCGGGAACCTTCCTGAGAACAAGCTGTTTGTTCCCCTGCAATTCCGGCTAAGGGTAGTTAGGGAAAATCATGACTCCGCACTATCTGGTCATCCAGGCATCCTGGGTACCAAGCACCTCATTACCAGAAACTATTGGTGGCCGGAGTTGCCTAAAGACGTTAAGGCCTGCATCGCCGCTTGTGAGGTTTGTGCTAGGTCCAAGACTCCCAGGTCCTGACCAGCGGGCTTACTAAGTTCTTTGCCCATTCCCCAGAGACCTTGGACCCATATCTCCATGGATTTTATCACCGATTTGCCTCCATCTCAAGGCAAGTCGGTGGTGTGGGTTGTAGTAGATCGCTTCAGTAAGATGTGCCACTTTGTGCCCCTCAAAAAACTACCCAATGCTAAGACGTTAGCTACCTTGTTTGTCAAACACATCCTGCGTCTCCATGGGGTCCCTGTCAATATTGTTTCTGACAGAGGGGTGCAATTTGTTTCTTTGTTTTGGAGAGCCTTCTGTAAAAAGTTGGAGATTGATCTGTCCTTCTCCTCTGCCTTCCATCCTGAAACTAATGGCCAAACTGAGAGGACTAATCAGTCTCTAGAACAATATTTAAGGTGTTTTATCTCTGACTGTCAATATGATTGGGTCTCATTCATTCCCCTCGCCGAATTTTCCCTTAATAACCGGGTCAGTAACTCGTCAGGGGTCTCCCCCTTTTTCTGTAATTTTGGGTTTAATCCACGGTTCTCCTCCGTTTCACCTGGTAGTTCCAACAATCCCGAGGTAGAGGTCGTTCATCGGGAACTGTGCACAGTCTGGGCCCAGGTTCAGAAGAACCTAGAGGCGTCCCAGAGCATACAAAAAACTCAGGCAGATAGAAGACGTTCTGCTAACCCCTTGTTTATGGTCGGGGATCTGGTGTGGCTATCGTCTAAGAACTTGCGCCTTAAAGACCCATCCAAGAAGTTTGCTCCCCGGTTTATAGGGCAGTACAAGGTCATTGAAGTCCTCAATCCTGTCTCCTTCTGACTGGAGTTGCCCCCATCTTTTCGAGTACACGACGTGTTTCATGCCTCCCTCCTTAAACGCTGCTCCCCGTCCTTGGCTCCCTCAAAGAAAACCTCCTGTCCCCGTTCTCACCCCTGAGGGGGTAGAATTCGAGGTGGCCAAGATTGTGGACAGCAAGATGGTCCAAGGCTCCCTCCAGTACCTGGTCCATTGGAGAGGATATGGGCCTGAGGAGAGGACTTGGGTACCCGCCCGGGATGTTCACGCTGGGGTAATGGTAAGGAGGTTCCACCTTCGTTTCCCCAATAAACCAGGTCCATCTAGAAAGGGTCCGGTGGCCCCTCATAAAAGGGGGGTTACTGTTAAGGATCTGCCAGGCACAGCTTCTGTATCCACGCCCATAGGTAATCAGTCTGCACCTGGTTCTATGTCTGTAAGACTGACTCCATCTTCCACCACTCAGGATGGCAGGCTTAGGAGTGGGAGAGCCTATCACACCCTGGCCAGACGGAGGTAGCTCCCGCCCTCTGTCTATTTATACCTGCCTTTCCTGTTCCTCATTGCTTGTGATTCTTCTCGTTTTGTTTCCTGGCCCTGCTGCAGCTTCTTGTACCATTTGACCGTGCTTTATATTGACCCTGGCTTACTGACTACTCTCCTGCTCTGCGTTTGTTACCTCGTACACTCCTGGTTTGACTCGGCTTGTTCACTACTCTCCTGCTCTGCGTTTGGTACCTCGTACACTCCTGGTTTGACTCGGCTCGTTCACCACTCTTGTTGCTCACGGTTTTGCCGTGGGCAACTGCCCCTTTTCCCTTGCTTGTGTACCCTTGTCTGTTTGTCTGTCGTGCACTTATTGAGTGTAGGGACCGTCGCCCAGTTGTACCCCGTCACCTAGGGCGGGTCGTTGCAAGTAGGCAGGGACTGAGTGGCGGGTAGATTAGGGCTCACTTGTCTGTTTCCTTACCCCCATCATTACAACTCTGCTGTGTTTATAATTCTAAAACCTGACTTTACACACATAACTTAGTTATTTAAGCCCTTCATGACTGAGCCTGTTTTGGCCTTGAGGACGAAGCCGATTTTTCAAATCTGATGTGTCACTTTATGTGGTAAGAGCTTTAACATGATTTTACCTATCTAAGTGTTTTCTCTTGACATATTATACTTTATGTTAGTGTAAAAATTTGTAAAAAGCACCAAAATTTTGAGAAAAACCTTTTAAATTAAATTTGAATGTATCTGCTTGTAAGACCGATAGTAATACCACACAAAAATAGTTGCTACTTAACATTTCCCATTTAGTATTGTTTTTTTAACATACTCTTAATTTTATAGGACGTTACAAGGCTTAGAACTTTAGCAGCAATTTCTCACATTTTCAAGAAAATTTAAAAAGCCTATTTTTGTAGCATCCAGTTCAGTTCTAAAGTAGCTTTGAGGGGCCTATATTTTGGGAATCCCACAAAAAATCACCACATTTTAAAAACGGCACACCTCAAAGTATTCAAAACAGCATTTAAATCGTTTATTAACCCTTTAGGCGTTTCACAGGAATTGAAGCAATGTGGAGGTGAAATTTACAAATTTAATGATTTTGTTTTTTGCAGAAATTCTATTTTAATCCATTTTTCTGTAACACAAAAGGTTTTACCAGAGAAACGCTACTCAATATTTATTGCTCAGGTTCTGCAGTTTTTAGAAATATCCCACCTGTGGCCCCAGTGTAATAATGGACTGAAGCACAGGCCTTAGGAGCAAAGGATTACCTTGTGGATTTTGGGGCCTTCTTTTTATTAATTATATTTTAGGCATCATGTCAGGTTAGAAGAAGACTTGTGGTGCCAAAACAAAGGAAGCACCTAAAAAAAATACCCCATATTGGAAACTACACCCACAAGGAATTCATCTAGCATTTTGACCCCACAGGCGTCCCATAGATTTTATTAGGATTGGGCAGTGAAAATGAAAAGTGAATTTTTTTTCCAATAAGACATATCTTTAGCTCAAAATTCTTTATTTTCTCATCAAATAAAGAAGAAAGAGCACCCCAACATTTGTAACTTCTCCAGAGTAGGGAAATACCCTGTATGTGGTCATAAACGGCTGTTTGGGCAAACGGCAGGGCTCCAAAGGGAAGGAGCGCCATTTGAGTTTTGGAGCGCAGATTTTGCTGGATTGGTTTCTCGGCAACATGTCACTTTTGCAAAGCCCCTAAAGTATCAGCACAGTAGAAACTCATCTGTCCCAAAATGTCACTAATGAAATTTCCTCTTGTTATAAGACATTTGAAACATTACTGAAAATCTTTTTTCTTTTTGGTTTATTTAACAGTCATTTTAATAATTGCATGGAATGTCTAACAACATATATTGTTAATCTATAGAAACAGTGTTAGAATAATATAACTAATGATAAGAGAATAACGTGTGTTATTTACAAGAGCATGATGCCCCAGATCTCCATTGTGGAATGACCATGTGAAGATGCTTGGTCATTGATTGAAAGGAGCACATGATGACATTTTGACCTTGTAGCTCATAAGTTTTGGCTAGTAAGGGGTTAATGCTACATTCTATGTTATCTGTTGTATAACTGTGTCTGCAGAAAAATGCACATTTAGTGCAAAATAACTGTAACTTTAAAGATAAAAAAAAAAGCCTGATAAGATCACAGGATTGAGTATTATATGTTTTAAGTTTCTATGTTATATGTTACGTTATATGTGTTTTATGTGTCGTCCACAATGAAAAACTTCATTCATATTTAAATTTAATATAAGGCACATTACTAAATGAAGATTATATTTCATTGGATGAATAATAAAAGAATAGGAGTTTATACACAGTCACTCTAGTTATATACTTGTTTTAACAAAGGTACATACAAAAGGTATAAATGTGTGAGATTGGATTCTCAGTATTGAGAGTGTTTGGTAACAGCCGATACTCTGAGTGACTGGTGTGTGCTGAACTATTTTTAAGAGAAATGGTTTATTTGAACTTACCACATGATAAGCGATTTGACTAAAACGATTTTTATATGTCGGCGTTGAATTTTAGTTAAAAGTTTCTATTGGCATATGATGACACATATAGTGCACAATATGTTTCATCACTTGTGTTAATGGATTAGTTTATTTAATATTGACATATACTAATTAAGGAAACAAATATTTTGCTATTTTGCAAACCTCCATTATTTATTTATAAGTGTATCCTTTCTGTTTAATGATGGTATACACATTACATATGCACACACACACACACACACACACACACACACACACACACACACACACACACACACACATACACATACGGAGAAACATATTGGGAATATATTTGACTTAATGTAAATGCAAATAAGATTGCAGCATTCACAAGAGCTTTTATCACGTTTCTGGTCTCAGGTTCTCGTCCAGTAAATCTTATTGATCTGTCTTACATTATATTTATTCTATAGTTAAATGTGAGTACAGGAATCTAAATATGTGCATGTTGTAGCGTCCATGGCCGCAGGCCGTCGGGTTTACTCACCTCCCGACTCCCGCAGTCATGGATCCGTGAGCGCTGGTCCCCATCTCCTTCCTAGGAGACGCCAGCGCTCACTTCCGCTCCGTTCTGCTGTGTCCCGTAGGGTCAAATAGGAAGTCGTCATCATCATCAACTGCCATGATTTCCTGGTCTATAAGAAGGTTCCAGGCCTTCTAATCCTTGCCTGAGCATTGTTAGTCTTTCCCAGTCTGTCTCGCAAATGGTCCATTAGTGTATTGTTCTTGTTCCTGTGTCTACGAGTGTTGGAGTCGTGTCTACTGCACCTGCTGTCGTTTGCCACGTCCAGTGTCTTCTGCCATGTCCAGTGTCTTCTGCCACGTCCAGTGTCTTCTGCCACGTCCAGTGTCTTCTGCTACATTGGATACTGTCCGCCACGTCTGGCGCTACCTGCAGCACCGGCCTCCATCCGTGCTGAAGCCACATCCACGGTCTGGACTAGTTCAGGTACCCAAGCATTGCTATCTGCTGTTGACTTTCGTATAGACTGTGACCTGGTCAGCTGCCTCCCCGCTACGGCGGAGCGGCCTAGTGGGTCCACATACCCTGTGTCCGTGACAGTACGCTCAGGCCATGGAACCCGCTGGCCAGCCCAAGACCGCAGTCCAGAAGATACAGACAGAGATGCATGACCTACGCACACGTCAGGATCAACTCCTTGAGGCTGTGAACTCTATCCTAGACCGCCTGGATCTACTCACTGTTCCACCCCCGGTTCTTCCTCCTGAGGCTATTGCTGTGCCACTGCCCGTTGCTCCTCCTGTTTGTTCCGGATCCACAGTTCCTCTGCCTCTTCCTCCTCGCTACGACGGTGATCCCAGAGCATGTAGAGGATTTCTTAATCAATGCACAGTTCATTTTAGGCTGCGGCCTCATCTCTTCCCCTCCGAGAAGGCCAAAGTGGCGTTTATTATCTCCCTCCTCGCTGGCAAGGCCCTTGCATGGGCGAACCCAATCTTGGAGCAACAAGGACCTGTATCCTCGGACCTAGCCTTGTTCCTGCAGTCCTTTCGTGCCGTGTTTGAGGAGCCGGGTCGAACATCCTCTGCCGCAGCCACTCTGTTGACCCGCAAACAAGTATTCTATCTCCTTCCGTACCCTAGCAGCCGAGCTGGCATGGAACAATGAGGCACTGGTGGCAATCTTCTGGCAAGGACTGTCCTCTCACATCAAGGACGAACTGGCAGCCCGCGACCTTCCTTCTACCTTGGATGCCCTCATCCTGTTAGCCACTCGGGTTGACATGAGAATCCGGGAGCGCACTCAAGAGGTTCGACAGGAGTGCCGGGTCCAGAGACCAGCACACTCGGTCCAGAGACCACTATTGTCTTCCCCTAGTGCGCTACTTGAAGAACCCATGCAGGTGGACAGAGTCCGGTTATCTGAACAGGAGAAGCAGCGCAGACGCTCCTCTGGACTATGTATGTATTGTAGCCTTAAGGGTCATTTTGTGCGTCAATGCCCACAGAAACCGGGAAACTCCAGTACCTAGGATTGGTTGGAAAGGCAACTCTAGGTGGAACCTCTCCAAACGTTAAAACCTCTTCCAGATTATCGATTCCTGTGGCCATCGTCTCTGGAGAAAAGTCACATCCTTCCTCCGCCTATCTTGACTCTGCAGCGGCTGCTAATTTTATCCAGCAGGATCTAGTGGATCGTTTACGCCTCCCCACGGTCCGTCTGGAGAGACCCCTGGCTGTTGCCTCTGTGAATGGTCTACCATTGCCCGATCCAATAATGCTCATCACGGAGCCATTGACACTACAGTTCGGAGCTCTTCACTCTGAACAGATCACCTTCCTGGTACTACCTAAGGCTATCAATCCTATCCTGCTGGGTCTGCCATGGCTCCGCTTACACGCCCCGGTCCTTGACTGGAATTCTGGAGAGATTCTTCAATGGGGTTCCAGATGCCATAGCCAATGCCTGTCACAAGTCCGTCCTGTTATGCCCCCTCTGCCTCAATCACTCTCCACTCTACCATCTCAGTATGCCAGTTTTGCGGATGTCTTCTGCAAACGAGAGGCTGAGACGTTGCCTCCACATCAGAGTTATGACTGTCCCATTGAACTGGTTCCTAATGCTTCTCTTCCCCGTGGACAAGTATATCCTCTCTCCTTGCCAGAGACCTTATCTATGTCAGCCTATATCAAGGAGAACTTGGAGAGGGGTTTTATTGGAAAATCTTCCTCCCCGGCTGGGGCAGGCTTCTTCTTCGTTAAAAAGAGAGATGGATCTCTTCGACCCTGCATTGACTACCGTGGTCTCAACCAGATCATGGTCAAGAACAAATGGAAGACTGCATTTAACACCCGCGATGGGCACTACGAATAATTAGTGATGTCCTTCGGACTGTGTAATGCTCCCACAGTATTTCAGGAATTCGTCAATGATATTTTCCAAGATCTCCTCTATGTCTGTTTTGTCCCCAGATCCTATGACCCATCGGAGGCATGTCCGTCATGTTCTTCTGCGACTAAGAGAGAATCGCTTATATGCCAAGTTGGAGAAGTGCGTCTTTGAAAAGAAGTCTTTGCCCTTCCTGGGCTACGTCATCTCGGATCAAGGTCTTAAGATGGACCCTGAGAAACTAAAGTCTGTCCTGGATTGGCCACGTCCTCAAGGCCTAAGGGCCATACAACGGTTCCTAGGATTCGCCAATTTCTACCGGCAGTTTATTCCGAACTTTTCATCTCTGACGGCTCCCATCTCTACCCTTACCAAGAAGGGAGTGAACGCCAAGGTGTGGACTTCGGAGGCAGAGTCCGCATTCATTAGCCTCAAGAAAGCCTTCACTTCAGCTTCGATCCTCCATCACCCTGACGTATCTCGGAAGTTCTCACTGGAAGTGGACGCTTCCTCTGTTGATGCAGGTGCACTTCTGTTCCAGAGGAGCTCCAAAGGAAAGGCAGTAATATGTGGCTGCTATTCAAGACTGTTTTCTTCTGCTGAGCGCAATTATTCTATTGGAGATCGGGAGCTACTGGCCATCAAATTGGCTCTGGAGGAGTGGAGACATCTTCTAGAAGGCGCAACTCACCCCATCTTGATTTATACCGACCACAAGAACCTTACCTACCTTCAGTCCGCTCAAATACTGAATCCTCGTCAAGCCAGGTGGTCGCTGTTCTTCACCCGTTTCCAGTTTCTGCTCCACTACCGTCCCGTTGACAAGAATGTGAGGGCCGATGCCCTGTCTAGATCGTTTGAGACAGAGGACACGGTGGAGTCCCTTCAAACTATCATAGAGTCGTCTTGCATTCACTGCTAATCCTCTGCAGGTTAGAGACATCCCTCCGGGGAGGACTTTTGTTCAGTTGGCAGAGAGGAGAAGAATTCTCCGCTGAGGACACAGTTCTAAACTGGCAGGGCACGCTGGTGTCTGTAAAACCCGAGACATGGTTGCTCGTCACTTCTGGTGGCCCATGCTACCTAAAGATGTTCTGGACTTTGTCTCTTCTTGCACGGTGTGTGCCTCTAACAAAGTTTCTCACTCCAAGCCTGCTTTCATGTGTCCCTCCTGAAACCAGTGGTCCTGAACTGCTACAGCAAGACTTCTAGTTCCACAGTTGCTCCCAGCGGTCCTTCTGATGTATTCGAGGTAAAAGAGATCCTGGACTGCAAAAGGGTAGGAGGAAGGACTTTCTATTTGGTGGGCTGGAGAGGGTTTGGTCCTGAGGAGAGGTCCTGGGAGCCAGAAGAGAACCTTAGCGCTCCTGCTCTTATTAAAAAATTCCTCTCTCGCTCTGGCCCCAAGAAGAGGGGGCGTAAGAGGGGGGATACTGTAGCGTTCATGGCCATGGGCCGTCGGGTTTACTCACCTCCCGACGCCCGCAGCCATGGATCCGTGAGCGCTGGTCCCCATCTCCTTCCTAAGAGACGCCAGCGCTCACTTCCGCTCCGTTCTGCTGTGTCCCGTAGGGTGCGCGCGCACGCTCATGCCGGCCTTAAAGGGCCAGCGCGCGCAAATAGGAAGTCGTCATCATCATCAACTGCCATGATTTCCTGGTCTATAATAAGGCCCCAGGCCTTCTAATCCTTGCTTGAGCGTTGTTAGTCTTTCCCAATCTGTCTCGCAAATTGTCCCTTAGTGTTTCCCCGTTCCAGTTGTTACCTGTTCTTGTGTTCCGTATTGTTCTTGTTCCTGTGCATACCAGTGTTGGAGTCGTGTCTACTGCACCTGCTGTCGTTTGCCACGTCCAGTGTCTTCTGCCACATCCAGTGTCTTCTGCCACGTCCAGTGAATTCTGCCACGTCCAGTGTCTTATGCTACATCGGATACTGTCCGCCACGTCTGGTGCTACCTGCCGCACCGGCCTCCATCCGTGCTGAAGCCACAGCCACCGTCTGGACTAGTTCAGGTGCCCAAGCATTGCTATCTGCTGTTGACTTTCGTATAGACTGTGACCTGGTCAGTTGCCTCCCCGCTACGGCGGAGTGGCCTAGTGTGTCCACATACCCTTTGTCCGTGACACATGCTCTCTACTGATCACTTTCTTATGTGATATTTCTTGTATAGTTAGTTGTGAGTACAGGAAAACAAATAAGTGCATGTTCTCTACTGATCACTGTCTACTTAACCCCTTAGTGACCACCAATACGCCTTTTCAATGTTAACAGCCTGGACATGCTGGGAGTTGTAGTTCTCTCCTCCTATACCTCCTCCCTGTAATGTCCTCTGTTATCACATAATATCAGTCTGCATTGCTTGGAGTTGTAGTTCTCTACTATTATACTCCTCCCTGTAATGTCCTCCGATATGACATAACAGCCTGAACATGCTGGGAGTTATAGTTCTCTCCTCTTATACCTCCCCCTGTAATGTCCTCTGATATCGCATAACAACAGTATAAACATGCTGGGAGTTGTAGTTCTCTCCTCTTATACCTCCTCCCTGCAATGTCCTCTGATATCACATAACAACAGTATAAACATGCTGGGAGTTGTAGTTCTCTCCTCTTATACCTCCTCTCTGTAATGTTCTCTGATATCACATAATAACAGTCTGGACATGCTGGGAGTTGTAGTTCTCTCCTCTTATACCTCCTCCCTGCAATGTCCTCTGATATCACATAACAACAGTATAAACATGCTGGGAGTTGTAGTTCTCTCCTCTTATACCTCCTCTCTGTAATGTTCTCTGATATCACATAATAACAGCCTGGACATGTTGGGAGTTGTAGTTTTCTCTTATACTTCCTCCCTGCAATGTCCTTTGATACCCCATAATAACAGTCTATACATGCTGAGAGTTGTAGTACTCGCCTCTTATACCCCTCCTTGTAATGTCCTCTGATATCCCATAATAATAGTCTGGACATGCTGTGAGTTTTAGTTTTCTTCTATTATGCTCCTCAATGTAATGTCCTCTGATATCACATAATAACAGTGTGGACATTCTGGGAGTTGTAGTTCTCTCCTCTTATATCTCCTCCCTGTAATGTTCTCTGATACCACATAATAACAGTCTGGACATGCTGGGAGTTGTAGTTCTCTCATCTTATACCTCCTCCATGTAATGTCCTCTGATATCCCATATTAACAGCCTGGACATGCTGTGAGTTGTAGTTCTCTCCTCTCATACCTCCTCCCAGTATTGTCCGCAAATATTCAATAATAAGAGTTTGGACATGCTGGGAGTTGTAGTCCTCTCTTATACCTCCTCCCTGTAATGTCCTCTGATATAACATAATAACCTGGACATGCTGGGAGTTGTAGTTCTATCCTATTTTACCTCCTCCCTGTAATGTCCTCTGATATTACATAATAACATTCTGGACATGCTGGGAGTTGTATTTCTCTCCTCTTATACCTCTCCCTGTAATGTTCTCTGATATCACATAATAACAGACTGGACATGCTGGTTGGTTGTAGTACTCTCCTATTATACCTCCTCCCTGTAATAACCTCTGATATCCCATAATAACATTTTGGTCATGCTGGGAGTTGTAGTTCTCTCTTATACCTCCTCCCTGTAATGTCCTCTGATATCACATAATAACCTGGACATGCTGGCAGTTGTGGTCCTCTCCTCTTATACCTCTTCCCTGTAATGTCCTCTGATATCCCATAATAACAGTATGGACATCCTGGGAGTTGTAGTTCTCTCTTCTTATGTCTCTTCCATGTTATGTCCTCTGATATCCCATAATAACATCCTGGACATCTTGGGAATTGTAGTTCTCTAATCTTATACCTCCTCCCTGTAATGTCCTCTGATATCCCATTATAAGTCTGGACATTCTGGGAGTTGTAGTTCTCTTTTCCTATACTCCTCCATCTATTGTCCTCTGATATCCCATAATAACAGCCTGGACATGCTCTGAGTTTTAGTTCTCTCCTCTTATACCTCTTCCCTGTAATGTCCTCTGATATCCCATAATAACAGTCTGGACATCCTGGGAGTTGTTGTTCTCTCCTCTTATACCTCCTCCCTGTAATGTCCTCTGATATCACATAATAACAGTCTGGACATGCTGGGGGTTGTAGTTCTCTCCTCTAATACTCCTCCCTGTATTGTCTTCTGATATCGCGTAATAATAGTCTGGACATGCTGGGAGTTGTAGTCCTCTCCTCTTATACCTCCTCCCTGTAATGTCCTCTGATATCTTATAATAAGAGTCTGGACATGCTTGGGAGTTGTAGTTCTCTCCTCCTATACCTCCTCCCTGTAATGTCCTCTGATATCAAATAATAACAGTCTGGGCATGCTGGGATTTGTAGTCCTCTCCTCCTATACTCCTCCCTGTAATGTCCGCTGATATACAATAGTAACAGTCTGGACATGCTGAGAGTTGTAGTATTCTCCTGTTATACCCCCTCCCTGTAATGTCCTCTGATTTCCCATAACAGTCTGGACATGCTGGGAGTTGTAGTTCTCTCCTCTTATACTCCTTCCTGTAATATCCTCTGATAGGCCATAATAACAGCCTGGACATTCTGGGAGTTGTAGTTCTCTCCTCTTATACCTCCTCCATGTAATGTCCTCTGATATCCCATATTAACAGCCTGGACATGCTGGGAGTTGTAGTTCTCTCCTCTCATACCTCCTCCCAGTATTGTCCCCAAATATTCAATAATAAGAGTCTGGACATGCTGGGAGTTGTAGTCCTCTCTTATACCTCCTCCCTGTAATGTCCTCTGATATAACATAATAACCTGGACATGCTGGGAGTTGTAGTTCTATCCTATTTTACCTCCTCCCTGTAATGTCCTCTGATATTACATAATAACAGTCTGGACATGCTGGAAGTTGTATTTCTCTCCTCTTATACCTCTTCCTGTAATGTTCTCTGATATCACATAATAACAGACTGGACATGCTGGTTGGTTGTAGTACTCTCCTATTATACCTCCTCCCTGTAATAACCTCTGATATCCCATAATAACATTTTGGACATGCTGGGAGTTGTAGTTCTCTCTTATACCTCCTCCCTGTAATGTCCTCTGATATCACATAATAACCTGGACATGCTGGCTGTTGTAGTCATCTCCTCTTATACCTCTTCCCTGTAATGTCCTCTGATATCCCATAATAACAGTCTGGACATCCTGGGAGTTGTAGTTCTCTCTTCTTATGTCTCTTCCATGTTATGTCCTCTTATATCCCATAATAACAGCCTGGACATCTTGGGAATTGTAGTTCCCTAATCTTATACCTCCTCTCTGTAATGTCCTCTGGTATCCCATTATAAGTGTAAAGGATCTACCAGACACAGCTTCTGTGTCGACGCCCATGGTTAGTCAGTCTGCACCTGCTCCTAAGTCTGATCGGGTGACCCCTCCTTCTACCAATCAGGCTGGGAGGCTGAGGAGTGGGAGAGCCTATCACAGCCTGGCCAGACGGAGCTAGCTCCCGCCCTCTGTCTATTTATACCTTCACTTCCTGCTCCTCCTTTGCCTGTGATTCTGTCTGTTTCCTGGCTCTGATGCTGCTTGTACTTTTGTCCTCTGCTCCATATAGACCCTGGCTTACTGAATACTCTCCTGCTCTGCGTTTGGTACCTCGTACACTCCTGGTTTGACTCGGCTCGATCACTACTCTCCTGCTCTGTGTTTGGTACCTCGTACACTCCTGGATTCACTCGGCTCGTTCACTACTCTTCTTGCTCATGGTGTTGCCGTGGGCAACTGCCCCGTTCCCCTAGCTTCTGTGTACCCTTGTCTGTTTGTGTGTCGTGCACATAGTGAGCGTAGGAACCGTCGCCCAGTTGTACGCCGTCGCCTAGGACGGGTAGTTGCAAGTAGGCAGGGAGTGGCGGGTAGATTAGGGCTCACCTGTCTGTCTCCCTACCCCGGCATTACAATAAGTCTGAACATCCTGGGAGTTGTAGTTCTCTCCTCTTATGTCACTTCCCTGTAATGTCCTCTGATATCTCATAATAACAATCTGGACATTCTGGGAGTTGTAGTTCTCTTCTCCTATACTCCTCCATCTATTGTCCTCTGATATCCCATAATAACAGCCTGGACATGCTCGGAGTTGTAGTTCTCTCCTCTTATACCTCTTCCCTGTAATGTCCTCTGATATCCCATAATAACAGTCTGGACATCCTGGGAGTTGTAGTTCTCTCCTCTTATATCTATTCCCTGTAATGTCCTCTAAAATCTCATAATAACAGACTGCACATGCTGGGAGTTGTAGTTCTCTCCTCTTATACCTCCTCCCTGTAATCTCCTCTGATATCACATAATAACAGTCTGGACATGCTGGGAGTTGTAGTTCTCTCATCTTATACCTCCTCCCTGTAATGTCCTCTGATATCACATAATAACAGTCTGGCCATGCTGGGAGTTGTAGTTCTCTCCTCTAATACTCCTCCCTGTATTGTCTTCTGATATCCCGTAATAACAGTCTTGACATGCTGGGAGTTGTAGTACTCTCCTCTTATACCCCTCCCTGTGATGTCCTCTGATATCCCATAATAATAGTCTGGACATGCTGGAAGTTGTAGTACTCTCCTTTTATACCAACTCCCTGTAATGTACTCTGATATCCCATAATAACAGTCTGGACATGCTGGGAGTTGTATTTCTCTCCTCTTATACTCCTCTTTGTAGTGTCCTCTGATATTCCATAATAACAGTCTGGACATTCTGGGAGTTGTAGTCCTCTCCTCTAATATATCTCCTTTCTGTAATGTCCTCTGATATTACATAATAATAGTGTTACGGAAGTCATAGCTCAAAATATAGGAGACTGAAATTTAGATGAGATTTCCAACAGACGCTCACTCCAAGAATTATATCCAGATTCTAATCATGTATTAGATCGATATATATCGAGAGAGAAATAAAACACACATTGCTTGTATGTTCAAAATACTCCTCTGAGGTTTATTGCCAAAATCATTTACAATATTATCACTCAAAAGGGGTGTAGGCTTAAGATTAACCACCCAGAGGCAATGTGACAAGAACTCTTATTCAGCCAATAGCAAACAATGAGAATATTTCATATTCAGCCAATAGCAGATGTCACTGCAGAATTTACTTTGTCCCTTAACTTTGGACATCATCTGCACTTGTCTATGAGTTCCAAATTAATGAATGCTCTCTTACTGGTGGATCTGGGAGAGGCTGGCCGGCCGGAAACACACCATGACACGCGCAGCGTTAGTGTTCAAAACAGTCTCTGCCCCTGGGAGGGGCAAATGCATCTTTATTTATAAGGAAATGAGAGTATGTGTTCCCCTCATAATTGCAAATATACATTCTACATATGGTAACATACAGAATCCCAAGCTTATCTTAGTATGTATCGTTAGCCAAAAGAAATACAATGTCTTCAAGTCTTGTCACGTTGCCTTTGTAACAGCTGAATGCAAAGTTATAATTCAGAAGACTTACAATAGAATACCCCATCCTCCCTCTGTAGGCTGTTGTTACAGCAGTTCTGTAAGCTCCAGTTACACCTATTCATATTATGTTCACACATATAAAGATATTAAATATCTTTTGACGATTCCCTTCTTTTGAACATAAATTTGCTTAGCCATGTATTAGAATACTCATCTGAGACTACGTTCTGATCAGATCCCCTGAATCAGGGCATCCCGTTGTGCCATTCACCTTTGGATGGGTACTCAGTTTACATGTCTAGCAATGAGTGAGTGTACAGTGTTACATACTGTACACACCTGAAGATTTAGGGAATTCCAGGTTTTACAATTCAGGAAATGCATCTATTTTGGTGTCTTGCTACTGCTTGACAAATAACTTTATCAGGTATGAAAGCATTCAGTGTCACGTAAACAGGTGGCCCTGAATGTCTCCTCCTTTCTCGGTTCTACGGGTGGTGGATGGAACCATATGCACTTTAATATCCTGTGCTGTTTTCTTAACTGCTGATACTTTTGCAATCAAATATATTACAAGTTTAAATATAATATATCTCTATCTAAGTACCTAAGCACGTGCACTGGAGTGATTCAACACTCCTGCAATCCAGTAGAACAAGATCATGTCTTGTCTGATGGCATTTATCGATGCCACCTCTTTATTAGTTAGATTACCTTTTATTGTGCTTTCTAGACCCTGCGTCATCCATTTTCTAGCTGTCTCGGAGCACTGAGAGCTGCCAGTTGCTTTTACCCCCACACAATATACATATTCCGTGTTTTCTTTCCCTCACAGTCGGTGAGGTTTAAAGCATCAAACAACATGTCATTTTTATTAACCTGACCTATGTTTACAGATCACACAGTGTCATTGGGGTAACATCTAATCATGGACTGCAGTATTCCTGGCGTGAGATCTCTTTTCTACAGCGCTTCCCTTTTTAAATGTCATACACGGTAAAACAGCCAGGGAACTAATGCAACCTGGCTATTATAAGGGAAACAACTCAGGAGAGTTAGGGTTATGCGCTAGGGAAAAGAGATGGGACAGCAAGGCCAAGGCAATAACTTCCTCTATCTTCAGCGGTATTGCTAGATCTGGCATCGTTTTTGAATGGATACATATCCAACAGTCCAGCAATTTAGTCAATACGGATATCACTTGATGTTTGATAAACATGTCATTAAACTCTTCTTCTAGCTCATCATTTAGACAATAGGTAAAGTAGAGATGACAGAAAAGATGGTCAGCTGGAGCTTGACGAGACCCATAGTTCAGCATCGTGATTGAGGACCTTTTAGCAGTGACTGACGTGTATACAAGTTGTCTTTCCTTCCAACTTAACGGATGTGGAAGTTGTGAGTTGGACTTGGTATGGTGGTCAGAGTGCGGCTCTAGTGTTTTTTTTACGGTGTCTCTTTAAACATGCCCAGTACCCTGGCTGTAAACAATGTCCTCCTTTCACTTAGGATCTGGAATGGAATCATAAACATATTTATACATCTGCGTGAGCTGTTATTTTTTTCTACAGAGCTCCTACATAACTTGTGAGGTCAGAGTGCAATGGACAGACACTCAATCCAGGGTTTATGGGTTTTAGCCATGACCTTCTGGATTTTTAACTTTAAAGTGCTATTCAACCTTTCTACCTTCCCACTGCTCTGGGGATAAGGGGTGTAAAAAGCTGCTCTATACCCAGGGCTTGCTAGATTTCTTGGAGTACCTCTCCAGTAAAGTTTCTCTATCACTTTATATTGTCTCAGGGACCCCATATCTACATACCATTTCTGAAAGCAGTTACTTTTGCCACGCCTCAGGCCACCTAGAGAACAGATCTACACAGATCGGTACATGTTCATATTGTCCCACCTTTGGTAACTGAGTGAATCTGCAATTGCTGATGTGGGTAGTCTGCCTTTACCATATGCCTTTTTGCAACCCTCACAGTTTTGCCTATGTTATGGCAGACACATATCATGCACCTCTGGACAAATCTGGCAGCAGCACTGCTGAAATCTGGGGCTACCCACCATTTGGTCAACATTGCACAAATTCCTTCTCTTGACACATGCGTTGGTCTTTCCATTAGTTGGGTTACCATGGGGAAGAGGACTCTGGGTAGGCACATACTGTTACCCACCTTCCATATTCCATCCGCCTCTTCACTGGCACCTTTTGTCTGTCAGTGTCCTTTTTCTTATTTTGTGGCTTGACTGTGTAGTCTACTTTAATATGATCATGTCTATGGGACCAG
Source organism: Rhinoderma darwinii (assembly GCF_050947455.1). Classification (NCBI taxonomy): domain Eukaryota; kingdom Metazoa; phylum Chordata; class Amphibia; order Anura; family Rhinodermatidae; genus Rhinoderma; species Rhinoderma darwinii. The sequence goes on from NC_134687.1 coordinate 636,985,048, forward strand.
ATGCTTTGCTGGTCAAGAATGCGTCCTCCTCTTTGAGGGACGTGAGAGCCGCAGCTTTTGCAGTCTCGTCTGCAAGTCTATTTCCCCTCGCTTCAGGGGTAGCTTGCACTTTCAGTATACCTACCTGCTTTGGCAGTGTCAGAGCTTCAAACAGTTCTTTCACACTCCCAACATTATGGGTTTACCCGTGGATCCAGAAAAATCGCTGCTCCTCTAGATTGGGCCATAATCATGTGCAATACCAAAAGCATATCTAGAGTCACAAAATAGCAAAAAGAAGGGGGGGAGGAATCCTCCAGCTCACCTGACACTATGGAGTGTGTCTCAGCAGCGCCCGGAATCTCGTGTCGGCACACGTTCAGAAGCACGGAAAGGAGAGGAAAGAGTTGTTCCAGCGCTGCGTAAAGCTTTTTTAAAATGGAAGCAGATTTCCAAGTTTAATGGTATTCAATTAAAAATAGTCCAGAGGTATCGTCCTGATGTGAGGGTAAGCGGGCGGTGATGTCCTTAGAGCCTACGCGTTTCGGATGCTACTGCATCCTTAGTCTTGGCTGTAATGTCTGTTTTGAAAAGCGCGCGTTGTCTCGTTTTTATCCTCGTCTCTGTGGTACAGCTGATTGCTGAGTGCGTTCCACTGTTGTTATCCATTTGGAACGCAAGCCGGAAGTAAGAATGGTTACTGCCCGTTGTGTTGTTTACGTTTTCACTTGCGTACTGTAAGCTGACAGCTTGGTCAGTATTGTGGTTTGGGGTGTAAGGTTATGCAGGTTCGACCTGATATGGATATATTTTATATTTTATATTTTATATTTCAGGTGGTGTTTTTCGTATGAAGTGGAGACCGAATGGACGGAAGGTCCCGTCATTCACCACTTACCCTGTAGCCCCAATATATCTATCTAACAGACAATGATACATATAAGATTGGTAAGTATTATGTATATTTATTTAAATGAAGTATTGTTTAGACACAGTTATTTTATATTATTATATAGGTGTTAACATCTTTTCTTTGGATTGGTAGAAAGGTATGTTTGTAGTGTCTGTAGGTAGTACGCTATTTGTTTATAGTTGTAAGTAGGCAGGAGTAATATGTAATATTGAATAATGTTATTAGAGGGGGATAATCGCTGTTCTCATTAAAAAAGGACAGGGACGGGTGCGCATTTATGAATATTATGGACATGACATGGGAAGGAAGTGAGGGTGGGACAACAACTGGAGCAAAAATTGTGTGTAATAAAAAACATAATTCATAAATGGGACTAACGAAAAAGTGGTTTAAAAGATATAAACAGTGGTGTACATGGCAAAAAGCACATGTTATGCATGTACAGACTGTGAATATACAGGAGAGGAAGTCTTGGAGAACCATAGTATTGAAACTTTCCAATAATTGAATCATTATTATATTGTCTTTGGGTATGATTTGATTCTTGGTCTATGGTGGAAGTTGGGGAGAAGAGGAACTCAGAGAGATGCAATGTTGCTGCTAGTCTGTTAATACTGAAACATTAAATCTCTTCTGAGGTTGAGGCCGTCTGGATATCTGGTTTTTAGTCTATATATCCAGTATGCCTCCCTGAGGTGGGTTTTGTGTTTAAGGTCGCCTCCCCTTTTGGGGGGGTGGATCTTTTCGATGGCATAGCAGCGTAAATTTTTAGTGTTACGGTTATGTTGTACAATGAAATGTTTTGACGCATTGGAAATATTGGTGATATTGATATTTCTCACGTAACTAAGATGTTCAAGAATTCTTGTTTTTAATTTTCTGTTTGTACACCCTACATATTTTAGCTGACATTCCGTACATTCAATGACGTAAATAACGGATTCGCTGTTACAGTTAATATAATTCTGGATACTGTATGTGTCTGTATGTGTGGAGTTGCTGAATGTTTTGGTTGGATGGGCAAAGGAGCAAGTCTTACAGGGGTGCTGCCCACATCTATAAAAACCTTTTGTTTCTAGCCATGTTGTTTTAATAGTTTCGTTTGGTGTGAACAGTGACGGAGACAACACGCTGCCCAGAGAGGGTGCCTTTCTTGCCACGATACGACAACCTTCGGCCAGGATGGAGCGTAGACCGTCATCTTCTTGGAGGATAGGTAAGTTGTTAGTGACTAATTTTTTAATTTGTATAAATTGGTTGCTCTGTTGTAATATTAGAGTAGGTTGGTTGTCCTTAGATGGAATTCTGGGACTTTTCTTGGTGTGTTTGTTACTGTATGCAAGTAAGTCGGTTCTGGGTATTTTTGTCATGATTTCACTTGCTCTATTGAGTGACCATGTAGGATACCCTCTTGCTCTAAGTCTGGTTTTGATTTCACTTTGTTCGACTTCAAACTGACTATGGGAGGTGCAATTTCGTTTGGCACGGTGCATCTCACCCACTGGTATGGCCTTTATGGTCTGTATTGAATGATTGCTTCTTGCATGAAGGATATTGTTTGAGGAGGTGGGTTTTCGATGAGTCTGGGTAGAAATTATTTGCCCTTCTTTGCCGTTTAATTCGAGATCCAAGAATATGATACTGGTGGTATCGAAGTTGTAAGTAAATTTGAGATTGCAATGGTTTTGGTTAAGGGTTTCTACAAAAGCAGGGATGATGTCAGTATCCCCTTTCCAGATAAGTAAAATATCGTCAATATACCTCCCGTACCATTCAATACAGTGGCCGTATATGTTATTGGTAGAAAAGATGTAGGACTGTTCCCACCAGGACATGACTAAATTGGCTATCGATGGAGAAAACTTGGCTCCCATGGATACACCCTTGAGTTGAAGATAGTATTTTGTGTCAAATTGGAAGTAATTATTGGTCATTAAAAACATGAGTACTTCCAGAATGAAAGTTTGGAAGTTTTTTTCATACATGCTATGTTTGGTTAAGTGGTAGTCAAGGGCGGCATAGGCTATGTGATGAGGAATAGAGGTGTATAAGGACACAACATCGCATGTGAGCCATGTGTAATTTTTTTCCCATCTTTTGTGGCATAATGAGTTAAGGACATTCTTGGTGTCTTTTAGGAATCCAGGAGCTGTTTGTGCTAATGGTTGCAGTAATGTGTCTAGCCATTCTGACAGTCGTTCCAAAATTGACCCAATGCCTGAGACAATAGGTCTCATTGGTGGTGGAAAAATTAGCTTATGGGTCTTTGGGAGCGCATGAATAATTGGCGTAATAGGTTGATCAACAAGAATGAATTCAGCTTGTTTTTTATTTATAAAGCCTCCTCGTTGGCCATCATTTAAGAGCTTATTCATGCGATTTTTTATATTGTCTACTGGGTTTTTCTCCAGTACTTTGTAGGTTGTTTTGTCAGATAGCAAGTTGGTAATGGATTGTTTGTAATCGTTTTTATTCATTACAGTGACACTGCCTCCTTTGTCAGCCATTTTTATCACTATGTCTTTATTTTCATGTAAAGACTTGACCGCTTGTTTGTGTTGGATCGTCATGTTAGTTGTTGGATATTGGAATTTGAGGCTATCCGCCAGGTTTTGCAATTCTTTTTCCATTACCGTTTGGAAGCGGTCCATCGAGTCTGTTCGTGAGTTCGTTGGATAGAACTTAGGGTTGGAAGTACGAAAGTTCGGAGCTGTGGTCACTGTTTGATTGTGGGTTTCTGTACGTAAGTCGTCTAAACACGCTAAGGTGGTAAGTTCTTGAAAGGAGAATTGGTCTAGACTATGCGATAGATGAGCTGGAGGGACAACCTCTTCGGCAAGTATGGTAGGAGGAGATGAAGTTGGAACATCGTCCGAAAGGATATTCTCCTGCGTAAGGAAATGCTTTTTCACAGTCAAATTTCTGATAAATTTATTAATGTCCAGTAGTGTATTGAATAGGTTGAAGTTGTTTTTTGCACTTTCAGTATACCTACCTGCTTTGGCAGTGTCAGAGCTTCAAACAGTTCTTTCACACTCCCAACATTATGGGTTTACCCGTGGATCCAGAAAAATCGCTGCTCCTCTAGATTGGGCCATAATCATGTGCAATACCAAAAGCATATCTAGAGTCAGTATATATATTTGTGGTTTTACCTTCAGCCAGTCTACACACCTCAACGAGTACTATCAACTCCACCTCCTATGTTGATATAGAGGATGGGAGTGGTTCTTACTTTATTACCTCTATTTCGGTAGTAATAGTATACCCAGTCTTGTAGCATTCTTCATGGTGGTACCTGGAACCATCTACAAAAAAACCTCAAAATCTGGATTAGATATTGGATCCTCTGTTACATTTTTCTAATATTTTCATCTATATTGTCATTAATTCAGGACAATTATGTTGGTGATCTGTGTACTGGGGAATCAAATGCGCTGGGAAATCAACTTCCCACCAAGTTGGAAATCCTCTGTCTGCTATTTCCAGCAACTAATCCCATTCCCGCTCAAGTCCCCCATTGATCATATAACCTATCCATGTAACCTATCCATGTAACCTATCCTTCTCTTCCTCCTCTGTTGGACCCTGCGGAAGCAATGTAGCAGGGTTCAACACTGTACATCTCTGTATGGTTAGGTTAGATAGGGCGATGAGACTAGTCTAATACTTATTGATACGTAAAGTAGACATATGCTCAGTATGTGTTTGAGTAAGGGTATGTTCACACGGCAGCGTCCGTAACAGCCAAAATTACGGGGCTGTTTCCAGGAGAAAACAGCCCCGTCATTTCAGCCGTAACGGCATGTGCAGGCGCTTGAACGCCGCGTCCATTACGGACGTAACTGGAGCTGGTTTTCCATGGAGTCCATGGAAAACGGCGCCATTTACGTCTGAAGAAGTGACATGACACTTCTTTTGCGTGGGCATCTATTTACGCGCCGTCTTTTGACAGCGTCGCATAAATATACGCCTCATGTGAACAGACAAACGTGAGCCCATTGCTTTCAATGGGCAGATGTTTGTCAACGCTTTCAAGCCGTAATTTCGGACGTAATTAAAGGCGTAAAACGCCCGAATTACGTCCGTAATTTGGCCATGTGAACATACCCTTAGAATCTCACTAACAGCATGGGGCACCATGAGAAATAGGGGCTAATCTTAGCACTGTCTGTTGTCTTGTCTTTGAGTAGAGCAGCTGCTGCTACGACACAGATACAAGCATACTTCAGACCGTTAATGGCTTAAACTTCTTCCTCTGTCAAATTGAAGGGTTACTGCCCTATTGCATCGTATAGGAGTTGCATAAGGGCAAAGGCGGAATGCACCCATTCTTTACAGTACCCTATGAGAGAGACGCTGGAAGGTACAAAGTTGGTTGGCATTCTTAGGTAGTGGGGCATTTATAAGGACATACACATTTCTTCAGTACCCCCACCTCCAAATACTGTCTTATCTGGTTATGAATACTATTCAACTGTGGGAGGCTTAGAGGGCACTGCTTCAACTGAGGTTTGGGGCTGTTTGCAAACATTTTAATAGTCACAGGGGCCACAGACATGCGTCCTATGTCTGTTTACCCTGTGCCTAGGAGGACAGGACCGCCCTCAATATTTCCTGAGATGTGAGGTCTTCCTCTCAGTGCAATACCTCACAGAGTGCAACACACACAAAACTTAGCATATCATCAGTAACTTCAATTTGTCCATTAGGCTTATATTGGATGACAACCTACATTGCTACAAGGATGTCAGAAACGAAAAGGTTAACTGGACAGGAATCTGATACCAGAAACTTGGCAGCAATCTCTTTTGAATGCTGTAATCTTATTTGCATTTTCATTACGTCAATTATTTTCCCAATAAGTGTGTGTGTGTGTGTGTGTGTGTGTGTGTGTGTGTGTGTGTGTGTGTGTGTGTGTAATATGTATATATAACAGAAAAGATACTGGTATAAATAATAAATAGAGGTTTTCAAAATATTTCTTTCCTTAATTAGTATATGTCAATATTATATAAACCAATCTATTAACACAAATGATGAAACATATTGTGCACTATATGCGTCATCATGTGCCAATAGAAACTTGTTAATATCAAATAATCATAAACTAAAGTATAACAATGACATATAAAAATATTTCTTGTCAAATCACTTATCATGTGGTGATTTCCAACAAGCCATTTCCCTTAACAATAGTTCAGCCCACACCAGTCACTCCTAATACCGGCTGTTACCAGACACTCTTGACTGAGAATCCAATCTCACACATTTATACCTTTTGTGTGTACCTTTGTTAAAACAAGTATATAACTAGAGTGACTGTGTATAAACTCCTATTCTTTTATTATTCATCCAATGAACTATAATCTTAATTTAGTAATGCGCATCATATTACATTTAAATTTGAATGATGTTTTTAATTGGGGTTGACACATAAAACACATATAACGTTACATAAAACATATAATACTAAATCCTGTGATCTTATCAGGCTTTTTTTTTATCTTTAAAGTTACAGTTCTTATTCTGCACCAAATGTTCACTTTTCTGCAGGCGCAGCTATACAACAGATAACAGAGAATGTAGCATTAACCCCTTACTAGCCAAAATTTATGAGCTACAAGGTCAAAATGTCACCATGTGCTCCTGTCAATCAATAACCAAGCATCTTCACATGATCGGTCCACAACAGAGATCTGGGGCATCATGCTCTTATAAGTAACACACACGTTATTCTCTTATCATTAGTTATATTAGTCTAACACTGTTACTATAGATTAACATTATATGTTGTTAGAAATTCCATGCAATTATTAAAATAACTGTTGAATAAACCAAAAAGGAAAGAGATTTACAGTAATGTTTAAAATGTCTTGGAAAAACTCCTAAAACAAGAGAAAATTTCATTAGTGACAATTTACGACAGATGATATACAGTATATTCCAACAACCATATCTGGATAGAAAGAACATTCACTTTATCAATCTCACTTTTCGTTATACAATGCATGGTCATTATACTGACAATTATCTTATTGGTTTTAACTCTATATCTAGCTAATTCCTAATCCACATCTTACCATTTCTTTTTAGGAAGTGAAGAGTCAATTGATTCCTTTATGAATTCAGATGATGCCTTTTTCTCAATTTATTGCTAATAACTAAATACCATATTAGACAGTGATCAGTAGAGAACATACACATACTTGTATTCCCCTACTCAGATTTAATTAGACAGTGATCAGTAGAGAACATACACATACTTGTATTCCAGTACTCAATAGTAATTATACAATAAATATCATATAAGACAGAGAGCAGTAGAGAACATGCACTTATTTGTATTCCTGTACTCACATCTAACTATACAATAAATATAACATAAGACAGTGATCAGTGGAGAACATGCACACAATATAATACCGTAATCAAAACTAACCATACAATATTTATCACATAAGACAGTGATCATTAGAGAACATGAACATATTTATTTTCCTGTACTCACATCTCAATATAAAATAAATATCACATTAGACAGTGATAAGTAGAGAACATACACATACTTATATTCCCGCACTCAATACTAACTATACAAAAAATATCACATAAGACATTGATCTGTAGAGAACATGCACAAACTTGTATTCCCGTAAATATAACATAAGACAGTGATCAGTAGAGAACATACACATACGTGTATTAATGTACTCATATTTAACTAGACAGTGATCAGTAGATAACATGCACATACTTGTATTCCTGCACTCACATCTTAATAAACAATAAATATTACATAAGACAGTGAGCAAGAGAGAACATGCACTTATTTTTATTCCTGTACACACAATTAACTATATAATAAACATCACATAAGACAGTAATCATTAGAGAACATGCACATATTTGTATTCCTGTACTCACATCTCAATATACAATAATTATCACATTAGACAGTGATCAGTAGAGAGCATACACATACGTGTATTCCTGTACTCAATGCTAACTATATAGTAAATATAACATAAGACAGTGACCAGTAGATAACAAGCACATCCTTTTATTCCTGTACTCACATATAACTATACAATAAATATCACATAAGACAGTGATCAGTAGAGAACATACACATACTTGTATTCCTGTACTCAATACTAACTATACAGTAAATTTCACATTAAGACAGTAATCAGTAGAGAACATACACATACTTGTATTCCCTTGCTCACATTTAACTAGACAGTGATCAGTAGATAACATGAACATACCTGTATTCCTGTACTCACATCTAACTTTACAATAAATATCACATAAGAAAGTGAGCAGTAGATAACATACACATACTTGTATTCCTGTAATTACATCTTAACCCCTTAATGACCGGGCCATTTTGCACGTTAATGACCAAGGATTATTTTTTGTTTTTTCACGGTCGCATTCCAAGAGTCGTAACTCTTTTTTTATTCTGTCTACATAGCCGTATAAGGGCTTGTTTTTTGCGGGACAAGTTGTATTTTGTAACTGTACCATTTTTAGATGCTTATAATATATTGATTAACTTTTATTAACTTTATTTTAGGAGAAAATTGAAAATAAGCAGCTATTCCAGCATTAATTTTCACGTTATAAAATTACGCCGTTTACTAAGCAGCATAAATAACATGTTAACTTTATTCTATGGGTCGGCACGATTACAGGGATACCAAATATGTAAAGGTTTTATATGTTTTTTCTACGTTTGCACAATAAAAACCCTTTTAGAAAAAAATTACTTGTTTTTGCATCGCCACGTTCCAAGAGCCGTAACGTTTTTATTTTTCCGTCGATGTGGCCGTATGTGGGCTTGATTTTTGCGGGACAATGTGTAGTTTTTATTAGTACTATTTTGGGGTACATAGGACTTATAGATTAACTTTTATTTTATTTTTTATGGGGGGAATGGGAGAAAAGAGAGAATTTTGATGTTGTTTTTTGCGTTTTCTTTGGACGCCGTTCATCCGGCGGTTTAATTAATATGTTCATTTTATTGGTCAAGTTGTTACGATCGCGGGGATACCATATATGTGTATGTGTGATTTGTTTTGACCGTTTTACTAAATAAAACCACTTTTTGGGCCAAAAAAGTAGTTTTATTTGACTTTGACTGTAATTATTTATTTATTTTTTTCACAAACTTTATTTAACTGTTTTACATTTTTTTTTTTAGTCCCACCAGGGGACTTCACTATGCGATGTGCCGATCGCATATATAATGCTTTGGTATACTTCGTATACCAAAGCATTATTGCCTGTCAGTGTAAAACTGACAGGCAACCTGTTAGGTCATGCCTCCGGCATCGCCTAACAGGCAGATGCTGAAGGCAGACCTGGGGGTCTTTGTTAGACCCCCGGCTGTCATGGAAACCCGACGGCGACACGCGATTTGTTTGCGGGGGCGCCGATCGGGTGACAGAGGGAGCTCCCCCCTCTGTCAAACACATTAAATGCCGCTGTCACTATTGACAGCGGCATTTAATGGGTTAAACTGCCGGAATCGGCGCGCGCTTCGATTCCGGCAGTTGCAGCAGGAGCCAGGCTGTGTATAACAGCCGTGCTCCTGCCGCTGATCGCGTGGGTACAGTCTCAGTACCCGCGCCATCACAGGACGGATATATCCGTCCTCCTGCGCGAACTAGCAGCTGCTGAGGACGGATATATCCGTCCTTCGGCGTTAAGGAGTTAATAAACAATAAATGTCACATAAGAAAGTGATTAGTAGAGAACATGCACATATTTGTATTCCTTTACTCACATTAAACTATACAATAAATGTCACAGAAGACAGTGATCAGTAGAGAACATACACATATATTCCTGTACTCAAAACTAACTATACAATAAATATCACATAAGACAACGATCAGTAGAGAACATGCTCATGCTTGTATACCTGTACTCATATCTAACTATATAATAAATATCACATAAGACGGATCCGTAGAGAACATACACATACTTGTATTCCTGTACTCAATACTAACTATTCAATAAATATCACATACGACAGTGAGCAGTAGAGAGCATTCACATTCTTGTATTCCCCCACTCACATTTAACTAGACAGTGAACAGTAGAGAAAATGCACATTTTTGAATTCCAGTACTCAATGCTAACTATACAATACATATCACATAAGAAAGTGAGCAGTAGAGAACATGCAATTATTTATATTCCTGTACTCACATCTAACTTTACAATAAATACCACATTAGACAGTGATCAGTAGAGAACTTATACAAACTTGTATTCCTGTACTCAATACTATCTTTACAATAAATATAACATAAGAAAGTGATCAGTAGAGAACATGCACATACTTGTATTCCTGTACTCAATACTTACTATACAATAAATATCACGGCCGCGGTCCGTCGTTCTAACTTACCCCTCGATGACCACGGCCATGGACATCCTGCTGCTGTTCTGCATCTTCCCCCTATGAGGCGCCGGCACTCTCTTCCGGGTATCGAGACTGTCTCCCGGAGGGTGGGCGCACGCGCTCGTGCCCGCACTTAAAGGTCCAGCGCGCGCATGAAATCATCCTCACATGGTTTCCTGGACTATAAGAAGGCCCCCACCCTTCTGATCCTTGCCTGAGCATTGTTGTTGTTTCCCAAAGTCTGTCTTGCATATGGTATCCTAAGTGTCTTCCAGCTTCCCAGTGTTCCCTGTACCTGTATCCTGTATCCCAATGCTATCCAGTACTATCCTGATCTACTGTCATGCTGTCACAATGCAGGATGTGGACCCACTGGGCCATACCACGTAGCAGGATGGCGGCTGGCCAAACAGGTAGAGTACAGAGTTCAATAGTTCAGTGAGGATACCTGAGGCAACGTAGACCGTAGCAAGGCAGGCACGTCTGGGACCAGGCAGCGGGAAGACGTCAGGTGAGGCATAGCAAAACAGGCGTAGACTGTAGCACAACACGGCAACAGCACAGCGCGTCACTAGAACTGGGTAACACGGAAACAGGATACGGGATACAGGAACAAGATACACTGGGAAACTGGAAGACACTGGGAGACCATTAGCACGACAAACTTCAGGTAACAAAGAACGCTCTGGCAAAGAACAAGAGGGCAGAGCCCTTTTTATAGCCCAGGGCATCCTGGGCTAGATTGCAGACTTCCTGCAATATGCGTGCACTTGCCCTTTAAGACCGTGCACGCGCGTCTCGATGTCCGGAAGTGAGTCCCTGCACCTCATAAGAGGACGATGCTGCACACAGGTAGGATATCCATGGCCACCGCTGTCGAGGTTTAAGTCAGAACGACGGGCCGTGGCCATAGACGTTAGACATGATGAACTGTTGTCGTGTTGGGCTGCATTTGCACGCCTGCTCTGCTACTCCATGCCTGACGTCTACCTGCTGCCTGGTTCCAGCAGAGCTTGCCTTGCTACTTTCTACATTGCCTCAGGTAACCTTTCTGGACTATTAACTGTGTACCATACCTGTTTGGCCTGCTGCCATCCCGCTACACGGTACAGCCCAGTGGAAACACACCCCACATCGTGACAGTATGCCCAGGCCATGGATCCCGTTGGTCAATTTAACCCCTTCGCGCTCAGCGACTTACTATTCCGTCGTGCTAAGTATCGTTCACGCTCAGCGACGGAATAGTATGTCGCGGTATTAACGCCCATTTCGGCAGTCTTCCCGACACATGCAGGAGCTGTGACAGCTGCTGTCTCGTATAGTAGTTGCCGCAGCTCCTATAGCGGGGACCCATCGCTGTGTCCCAGCTGATTAACCCCTTAAAAGCCGCGTTCAATAGAGATCGCAGATTTTTAGGGGTTAAGCTTCCATTGCCGGCTTGCTACAAGATAGCGGCCGGCGATGGTGACTATGGCAACCGGACACCTAACAATGGCGTCCGGCTATGCCATCGACGGAAGCCTAGTGGCTCCTGACAAAGTCAAGACCCACTATGCTTGCTGTCAGTGAGTAGCTGACAGCTCTAATACACTGCACTACGCATGTAGTGCAGTGTATTAGAATAGCGATCAGGGCCTCCTGCCCTCAAGTCCCCTAGTGGGACAAAGTCATAAAGTAGAAAAAAGTTAAAATAAGAAAATAAAAGTTTTAAAAGTAATAAAAGTAAAAATCCCCCTTTTTCACTTATCAGTCCTTTATTATTAATAAAAATATATAAACAAACAAACTATACATAATTGGTATCACCGCATCTGTAACGGCCTGAACTACAAAATGATTTCATTATTTATCCTGCGCGGTAAACGCCGTAAAAGAAAATAATAATAAACCGAAGCACAATCACAATTGTTTGGTCACTTCACCTCCCAAAAAATGGAATAAAAAGAGATAAAAAAGTTGCATGTACCTAAAAATGGTGCTGATCGAAACTACAGTTCGTTATGCAAAAAACAAGTCCTCACACGACTTTCTTGATGGAAAAATAAAAAAGTTAAGGCTCCTAGAATAAGGCAACACAAAAAGTAAATGATTTTTTACAAAAAGTATTTTATTGTGCAAACGCCATAAGACATAAAAAAACTATAAACATATGGTATCGCCGTAATCGTGTTGCCCCGTAAAATAAAGTGAATATGTCATTTATAGCGCACGGTGAACGCTGTAAAAAAATAGAATAAAAAAATTTGTAGAATTGCTGTTTTTTTAGACACCACACAACTTAAAAATAGAATAAAAACTGATCAAAAAGCTGCATGCATCCCATGAAAACTACAATGAATTTCTCAAGGGGTCTAGTTTCCAAAATGGAGTCACTTTTTGGGGGTTTCCACTGTTTTGGCACCACAAGACCTCTTCAAACCGACCGGACATGGTGCCTAATAAAAAGGCGGCCTCAAAATCCACTAGGTGCTCCTTTGCTTCGGAGGCCGGTGCATCAGTCTATTAGCGCACTAGGGCCACAGGTGGAATATTTCTCAAAACTGCAGAATCTGGGCAATAAGTATTAAGTTGCGTTTCTCTGGTAAAACCTTTTGTGTTATACACCGCATTCCAAATTATTATGCAAATGTCATTTTTCGCTGATTTTCCTAAATAGTCGATGCAAATGGCAGTAGGTATAATCTTCAAGCCATCATCCGTTGGCGTATAATGCGAATTTTATTGAACAAATCTCTTAATGATAACAGATTTTTTTAGAAGTAAAAAACTAAAAATGCACTGTTTCAAATTATTATGCACAACAGAGATCAAAACATTTTAAAGGTTGTAAAGAGAACTAAAATGGTAATTTGTTGAATTTGCAGCATCAGAATGTCATATTTACATAAATCAAAAGCTCTTTCAGTAAAAAAAAACTTAACAGGCCAGGTTACATGTTAACATAGGTCCCCTTCTTTGATATCACCTTCACAATTCTTGCGTCCATGGAATTTGTGAGTATTTGGACAGTTTCTGCTTGAATATCTTTGCAGGATATCAGAATAACCTCCCAGAGCTTCTGTTTTGATGTGAACTGCCTCCCACCCTCATAGATATTTTGCTTGAGGATGCTCCAAAGGTTCTCAATAGGGTTGAGGTCAGGGGAACATGGGGCCCATACCATGAGTTTCTCTCCTTTTATGCCCATAGCAGCCGATGACACAGAGGTATTCTTTGCAGCATTAGATGTCATGCATAAAGATAATTTTGCTATGGAAGGCACGGTTCTTCTTTTTGTACCACGGAAGTGGTCAGTCATAAACTCTATGTACTTTGCAGAGGTCATTTTCACACCGTCAGGGTCCCTAAAGGGGCCTACCAGCTCTCTCCCCATGATTCCAGCCCAAAACATGACTCTGCCACCTCCTTGCTGACGTCGTAGCCTTGTTGGGACATGGTGGCCATTCACCAACCATCCACTACTCCATCCATCTGGACCATCCAGAGTTGCACGGCACTTATCAGTAAACAACATGGTTTGAAAACTAGTCTTCATGTATTTCTGAGCCCACTGCAACAGTTTCTGCTTGTGAGCATTGTTTAGGGGTGGCCGAATAATAGCTTTATGCACACTTGCAAACCTCTAGAGGATCCTACACCTTGAGGTTCGCGGGACTCCAGAGGCACCAGCGGCTTCAAATACCTGTTTGCTGCTTTGCAATGGCATTTTAGCAGCTGCTTTCCTAATCCTATTAATTTGTCTGGCAGAAACCTTCCTCATTATGCCTTTATCTGAATGAACCGGTCTGTGCTCTAAATCAGCCACAAATCGTTTCACAGTACGATGATCACGCTTATGTTTTCTTTAAATATCCAACGTTTTCATACCTTCTCCAAGGTATTGCACTATTTCACGCTTTTCGGCAGCAGAAAGATCCTTTTTCTTTCCCATATTGCTTGAAACCTGTGGCCTGCTTAATAATGTGGAATGTGCTTCTTAAGTAGTTTTCCTTTGATTGGGCACACCTGGCAATCTAATTATCACAGGTGTCTGAGATTGATTACAATGATCCAAAGAGCCCTAAGACACAATACCATCCATGAGTTTAATTAAAAAACGAATAATTAAATGTTTATGAAACTTAAATCCAATGTGCATAATAATTTGGAACACGGTGTAGAAAAAAATGGAATAAAAAGGATTTTCTGACAAAAATAAATAAATATGCAAATGTCACCTCTAATTTGCTCTAAATTCCCATGAAACACCTAAAGGGTTCATAAACTTTCTAAATGCTGTTGTGAATACTTTTGAGGGGTGTTTCATAGGGGTGTCTAATATATACAGTAGGCTCCTCAAAGCAACTTCAGAACTGAACTGGAACCTAAAAAAATTAATTAGGCAATACTTCGCTTCTTACATTATACTGATAATAAACAGTGCCCACCTTGAGATGGCCCCAGTTTTGACCGTTTGTATAAACGGAGACCCCTATTAGACCATTTCAGTGCCCGGTTTTCCCAAGCATACACCCCCGAGAAGTGTATTTCTGTTGGTGAGTCCCTGGTACATTTTAAAGGGAGGCTTCAATTCCGCCAGTACCTACCGAGTAAGAGGGAAAGGTATGGCGTGAAGATGTATAAGCTGTCCGAGAGTGTATCAGGGTATACCTACAAATTTAGGATATATGAAGAAAAAGACAGCAGTATTCAGCCCCCAGAATGCCCCCCCTTACTGGGAGTTAATGCAAAAATTGTGTGGGATTTGGTGCAGCCACTAATGGACCAGGGTTACCACCTTTACCTAGTTAATTTTTATACCAGTGTCCCGCTCTTCAAGTGCCTCACTTCCAGAAGTACTGCGGCATGCGGCACTGCAAGAAGAAATATGAGGGGCCTCCCTAAGACTCTGCTTGGGCAAACACTCAGAAGGGGTGAGAGCAGGGCACAATCTAGCAGCAACATATTGTGTGTCAAGTACAAGGACAAGAGAGATGTCCTTGTATTGACAACAATACATGGCCACACCAGTACCCATGTACTTGTACGAGGTACCAGTACAGAGACCCCCAAACCAGACTGCATCCTGGACTACAATAGGTACATGGGAGGGGTGGACTTGTCAGATCAAGTCCTGAAGCCCTACAGCGCCATGCGGTGTGGTATAAGAAGCTGGTAGAGGTATGTTCGGAATGCACAAGATCAGGGTAGGTGCTCGAATAGGGTCCCAACTCAATCGTATATTGGAAGAAGTATTCGGCACACAGACGTCAAAATCAAGTTTCTAGAAACCCTTGGCATCTATCATAATAAAAAATTTCTAGAAACTTGATTTTGACGTCTGTGTGCCGAATACTTCTTCCAAAATACAATGGTATAAGAAGCTGTCCGGGCACCTCATACAGATGGCATTGTACAATTTGTACGTGCTACTTCAATGTACAGACCAGGCGGGAACTTTCCTGGAATTTCAAGAGGTGGTTATCAAGAACCTAATCTTTAGGGACCAAGAAGGGGGTACCCAGTAATTCTGGAAGCGAGGCCACACGCATTGTACCAGGGCAACACTGTCCAAAAGAAGTTCCCCAAACTGACAAGAAGGGAAAAAAGTCAAAAGAGGTGCAAAGTCTGCTATAAGAGGGGGATAAGAGAGGACACAATATATCAATGCGACACATGTCCCAAAAAACCAGGGCTCTGTATGAAAGAGTGTTTAAAATATTATCATACATCTCTTAGATTTCTACCCTGATGCACTCCGCACAGCTTATCCCCCTTATCTTTCCCTTCTGAGCCCTGCTGTGTGCCCAGGCAGCTGATAACAGCCACATGTAGGGTATTGCCATACCCAGGAGAACCCACATTACAGTTTATGGGGTGTAAATCTCCAGTGGCACATGCTGGGCATAATATATTGGACACTGAAATGGCATAGATATATAGAAAATTGCAAATCTCACACTGCACCATCTGCTGCGCATTACCTTTTACACAATACCGTGATTTGGGTGGTGGTGGATCGATTCTCTAAAATAGCTCATTTTGTTCCCTTGCCTGGTCTGCCTTCTGCTGCTCAACTGGCTGACCTCTTCATACAACACATCTTCCGTCTGTACGGCTTGCCTTTACATATTGTCTCGGATCGAGGGGTCCAGTTCACATCGAGGTTTTGGAGAGCTCTCTGTGGTCTACTCGGTGTAAAGTTGGACTTCTCTTCGGCCTATCATCCCCAGTCCAATGGGAAAGTCGAGCGGATTAACCAAATTCTGGAGAGCTATCTACGTCACTTTGTTTCCAGGCGGCATGATGACTGGGTGCAGCTGCTCCCGTGGGCAGAATTCTCCTATAATAACCATACTAGTGAGTCCACCACCTCCAGCCCGTTCTTCATAGTCTACAGCCAACATCCTCGAATACCTCTTCCCGTCTCTACTATGTCCCAGGTGCCTGCAGCTGACTCGACCTTCAGGGGCATTCTGCAAATATGGCAAAAGACCAGATCTTCTATTCTGCTGGCAGTTGACCGCATGAAGACAAAAGCAGATACTAGAAGACGGGATCCTCCTCAGTTTCTTCCAGGTACGAAGGTCTGGTTGTCCTCAAAGAATATCCGGCAGAGGGTGCCGTCCTGCAAATTTGCCACCAGGTTCCTCGAACCCTTCGAGATTCTGCTACAAATAAATGCGGTCTCTTACAAACTGCGGCTGCCTCCTACCCTCAAGATCCCTAACTCCTTCCATGCCTTCTTGCTTAAGCCCGTGGTCCTGAACCGCTACTCAAGACTGCTAGTTCCGCAGTGGCTCCTGGCGGCTCGTCAGGGAATTTCGAGGTAAGGGAGATTCTAGCCACCAAGAAGGTGGGAGGAAGGACGTTTAATTTGGTGGATTGGAGGGCATTCGGACCAGAAGAGAGGTCTTGGGAGCCAGAGGAGAACATCGATGCCCCTGTTCTCATGAGGAAGTTTCTCTCCCGCTCTAGCCCCAAGAAGAGGGGGAGTAAGAGTGGGGATACTGTAACGTCTATGGCCGCGGTCAGTCGTTCTAACTTACCACTCGACAACCGCGGCCATGGACATCCTACTGCTGTGCTGCATCGTCCCCCTGTGAGGCGCCGGCACTCACTTCCAGGTATCGAGACTGTCTCCCGTGCCAGCTCTTAAAGGGCCAGTACGCGCGCATGAAATTATCATTATCAACTCACATGATTTCCTGGACTATAAGATGGTCCCCACACTTCTGATCCTCGCCTGAATGTTGTTGTTTCCCAAAGTCTGTCTTGCAATTGGTCTTCCAGCTTCCCAGTGTTCCCTGTATCTGTATCCCATGCTATCCAGTACTATCCTCATCTACTGCCGTGCTGAGCTGTTGTCGTGTTGTGCTGCATTTCCACTCCTGCTCTGCTGCTCCACGCCTGACGTATACCTGGTTCCAGCCGAGCCTGCCTTGCTACTGTCTATGCTGCCTCAGGTAACCTTTTTGGACTATATAATCTGTACCATACCTGTTTGGCCAGCAGCCATCCCGCTATGCTGCATGGGCCAGTGGGTCCACACCCCGCATTGTGACCCTTGTATTCCTGTATTCAATACCAACTATACAATAAATATCACAAAAGACTGTGATTAGTAGAGAACATACACATACTTGTATTCCTATACCCACATCTAACTATACAATAAATATCACATAAGACAGTGTTCAGTACAGAACATACACATACTTGCATTCCTGTATTCAATACCAACTGTACAATAAATATCACATAAGACAGTGATCAGTATGGAACAT
This sequence comes from Rhinoderma darwinii, assembly GCF_050947455.1. Classification (NCBI taxonomy): domain Eukaryota; kingdom Metazoa; phylum Chordata; class Amphibia; order Anura; family Rhinodermatidae; genus Rhinoderma; species Rhinoderma darwinii. The sequence goes on from NC_134687.1 coordinate 637,003,127, forward strand.
ACACATACTTGCATTCCTGTATTTAATACAAACGATACAAAAAATATCACATAGGACACTGATCAGTAGAGAGCATGCACATAATTAGAATCATGTACTCACATCTAACTATACAATAAATATCACATTAGACCGTGATCAGTAGAGAATATACACATACTTGCTTTCCTGTACTCACATCTCAATATACAATAAATAGCACATTAGGCTGATCAGTAGAGAACATACACATACGTGTATTCCTATACTAAATACTAACTATACAATAAATATCACATTAGACAGTAACCAGTAGAGAACATGCACATACGTGTATTTCTATACTTAATACTAACTACACAACAAATATCACATTACACAGTGATAAGTAGAGAACATACACATACTTGTTTTCCTGTACTCAATGCTAACTATGCAATAAGTATCACATAATACAGTGATCAGTAGAGAACATACACATACTTGTAGTCCCCTACTCAAATTCAACCAGACAGGGATCAGAAGATAACATGCACAAGTTGTTATTCCTGTACGCACATCTTAATCTACAATAACTATCACATAAGACAGTGAGCAGTAGAGAACATGCACTTATTTGTATTCTTGTTCTCACATCTAACTAAACAATATCACATAAGAAAGTAATCAGTAGAGAACATGCACATACTTGTTTTCCTGTACTCACATCTAACTAGACAGTGATCAGTGGAGAACATGCACATACTTGTATTCCTGTACTCACATCTAACTATACTATAAATATCACATAAGACAGTGATCAGTAGAGAACATACACCTACTTGCATTCCTGTACTCACATCTCAATATACAATAAATATCAAATAAGACAGTGAGAAGTGGAGAACATGCACTTATTTGTATTCCTGTATTTAATACTAACTATTCAATAAATATCACATAAGACAATGATCATTAGAGAACAAGCACATACTTGTTTTCCTGTACTCACATCTAACTAGACAGTGATCAGTGGAGAACATGCACATACTTGTATTCTTGTACTCACATTTAACTATACAATAACTATCACATAAGAAAGTAATCAGTAGAGAATATGCACATACCTTTATTAATGTACTCACATCTAACTATACAAATCTAACTATACAATAAATACCACATAAGAAAGTGATCAGTAGAGAACATGCACTTATTTGTATTCCTGCACTCACATCAAACTATACAATAAATATCACATAAGTTAGTGATCAGTAGAGAACATACACATACTTGTACTCCTGTATTCCCAACTATACAATAAACATCACATAAGCCGTGATTAGTAGAGAACATGCACATACTTGTATTCTTGTACCCACATCTAACTATACAATAAATATCACATAAGAAAGTGATCAGTAGAGAACATACACATACATGTATTCCTACACTCAATACTAACTAGGCAATAAGCATCACATAATACAGTGATCAGTAGAGAACATACACATATTTGTAGTCCCCTACTTTTACGTACTCCATTTCTGCTGCTCCCTCAGTCTCCAGGACGTCGAGAGTTACTCACTCGGGTGTCGCTTGGCCTGGCAGACTGAGGCAGCCTGCAGCCAATAGGAGCTCAGGAGCGTCACGCCATTCAAAGCCTGGCTGATGTTCCTGAGCTCCTGCTCTTCCCTTATTTAGTTCAGCTTGGGGTAGTAGGCCTTTGCCTGTAATTAGAGTTACCTGCCCTGGTGCGGTAGTGGCAACCGTAGACTCTGACCTGACCACAGAGATCATGGCCAGCCAGGACTCTGCCCCTGAAGCCCTTCCAGAGGTCAAACTGTTTGCACCCCTACACCTCCGGCTGAGTCTCCTCCTGGAGTGTCATGACTCAGTCCTGTCAGGTCACCCAGGCATCTCTGGTATCAGGGACCTTGTCACCCATTGTTTCTGGTGGCCGGGGCTGCTACGGGATGTCCGAGCCTATATGTAGTTTCATGTGAGACCTGCGCCTGGTCTAAAACTCCCAGATCCTGACCTGCAGGCTTGCTGTGTCCTTTGTCGGTGCCCAAGGACCCTGGACCCATCTAGCCATGGATTTTATCACCGATCTTCCTTCGTCCCAGGGCAGGTCGGTGGTCTGGGTAGTGGTAGACCGGTTTAGTAAAATGGCCCACTACATTTTGCTGAAGAAATTGCCCAATGCCAAAGAGCTAGTTAACCTCTTTATTAAACATATTTTACGTTTGCACGGGGTACCTGTTAAAATCCTTTCTGACAGGGGGGTCCAATTTGTATCGTTGTCTTGGAGGCCTTCTGCCAGCAGTTAGGACTAGACTTGTCCTTTTTATCAGCCTTCCATCCAGATACTAATTGGCATACAGAGAGGACCAATCAGTCTCTGGAGCAGTTAAAGAAATTGAGAACCAAGAGTCACAGGGCTACACATATTGTAGAAAATAAATTTTATTTCATATAAATATATAAACATATAACATACGCAATAAAAAACAACAAAGCGAGGTTTCTAAAAAAAGAAGAAAGTTATATATGGGCCACTCCAAAACTGCTGTTGAATCGCAGGAATGGTACAGATGCACCACCAAATCACAAGGGCATAGTATACACATACACCTTAACACAGGGACATAGATGCGGTAAACCAAAGTATCAAATACAAGGTCATGAGGTCAGCAAGTAAATTGCAATAGTGCATAATCCCTATCAACTGCTGTCCAATATATAACATAACCATACTATCATGTACCGCATATGCTAAAAATCTTAATTAGCGATCTGCAAACAAATGTATTCCGAGATAGAACCCCGGTGCCATATATCCAGAGGGAATATGGCCTGAATGTACCCAAAGGTGAAAGGCACTTCCAATCTGGAATCAACCAGAGGAAGTTAATGTCTCAGATCTTACCCATTGGTGTGGTGAGCCTGCGATCCACGTGGTCCATGTGACAAAAAAATAACACCCCAACGCGCGTTTCGCTGTTCTAGCTTCCTCAGGGGGTATAATCGAAACTATATCCTGTCCTCCTTATATATTGTCCCTCATCATGCAGATTCAAGAGTTCCGTGTAGACTCACTTCCTCATTGGTCCACGGCGCATGCGCGGGATTGTGTCAAAGGTCACAGTACTCCGATCACATGTCGTCATACCGCTAGTGCGCACGCGCGTCTCCAAAGACGCGTCTCCATGGAGACAGCGCAAGCGCATACACGGCATATTGACGACAGGAGACCGAGGAACGGACCCGACATCCCTGCCGCATGCGCTACCCCAAAGTAAGGTAAGTATCTAGCGCCTATATGTATCTCTGTCTCTATTCATGATCCATGCCACTCCTCTGGATAAATTCAGACCCTATATTCCCTCTACAATATATGAAAAACTGAATAAGATATCACAATCCTACTGTGTATAATAAAGGCATAAAGAAGAAAAGTTACATATATATTAGAAAATATATAAATAAATAAATTAGTGAAAGGTAATGGTAATATTGCATGTATTTATCACATTCATCCTAGATCATTACAGAATTCATAATGGAAGAATACATTAAGCAATATCGTGACAATAAGACGATGAAAAAATAATTAATTATATATATTAAATATACCATAAGAAAAACAGAGCATTATTCATGGCAAAGTGAAAAGGAAAAGGAAAAAAGAAAGAAAAGTGATAAAGTGAAAAAATAATGACATTATACTGTTTATTAATAGATACCAGGCGAAGAGCATGATATCAATGCTGCACCCAACCACAAGGGCATAGTGTACCCATTCACCTTGAAATAGGGACATATATGTGGGGGACAAAAGTAGAAGGATCATGAAGTCAGTAGAGTTCAAAAACAAGGGAAGAGGAGAATATTGCACTAATGTTAAAGCAGTAACATCATCAAAAGGCATGCAACATATTTGTTTCAAACAAAATCAATGTTTAAATCTAGGAACTGAATGTTCATTCTCTCATCACTGTGTCAATCTGTAATTTATCGAATATTTGTTTTCCAAAAATTTCTAGTGATACCACAGCCGTCCGAGAAAAGCACCTCACATTGGAGAGAGTTCAACAGAATCTAGATCTGGATACAAAAAAATGTAATCAATATCAATTCAAGGTAGGACATATACTCAGAATAAATTAAAATCGCCTAAAAATATTAAATTGGCAAAGGACGAGACTATCACTTCATAGAAACGCAGAAAAGCTCAATTTCTCATTAAGACCTAGGGGGGCCATAGTTCCAAGGGTAGTGATCCATCGGCACTCCTTTTGTGCCAGGATCTTGATCGCATTTCCCCCTCTAACACCACAATGTACCATGTCTATGCCCCATGCCAAAAAGGTTTTGGGGTCACAACCATGGTAAAGTTTCAAATGTTTCGGGATCGTCTTCAGTACTGTAAGATCACTGACATCCTTCGCGGCCAGGATATCCCTCACATGTTCACGGATCCGGACCCTGAGCTGTCTAGATGTCAGTCCAACGTAAACCTTTGGACATCCGCATGTTGCATAATAAATAACATGGGTCGTGCTGCATGATATATAATGCAGAATTTTAAAGTGGCGTTTGTTTTTAACGGAAGTAAAGGAGGTTGTCCGTGCTATGTTGGCACATGCCACGCAGTCGCCACAGGGGTAACATCCCTGAATAGGGCCTCGTGTGGAGAACGGATTGGATTGTAATGGTACATAATGGCTCTTCACTAATATATCTCTCAGATTTTTATTCCTTCTAGCCGTCATCTGAGGGGTAGTCGGCAGAGCTTTTGAGAATGCAGGTTCTGTATGTAGGATCGGCCAGTGTTTCTCCAGGACTGATCGCATTGTTTGCCACTGGTTATTAAATGTGGAGATGAATCTAATTTTATTGTCCATCTGGTCTTTCTTTTTTGTGCCTGTCAGATGTAATAGGTTCTTTCGTTCCGTGTTTTTGGCACGACTATATCCCTGCTTGATACATCTGTGGCTATAGCCCCTGGCTATGAATCTCTCTTTGAGGTCCTGTGATTGTTCCTCAAATTTCTCCTCAGAAGAACAGATCCGCTTCATTCTAAGAAATTGACCAACTGGGACAGCCCTAGTAGTGGAATGTGGATGTGCTGAGGTAGCATGCAAAAGGGAGTTGGTTGACGTCTCCTTTCTATAGACATCAGTCTGTAATGCTCCCTCTGTATCAGCCTCAATTGTCACATCCAAAAAATCCACTCTCTGTCCGTCAAAGGTATATGTCAATTTGATATTGAATGTATTCACATTCAATACCCCCATAAACTCAATCAGCTGTTGTTCAGTACCTTGCCAGATGATAAGTACGTCATCTATGTAACGCAACCAGCACTGCACATGGTCAGTGGCAGCAGTTGATAGGGATTATGCACTATTGCAATTTACTTGCTGACCTCATGACCTTGTATTTGATACTTTGGTTTACCACATCTATGTCCCTGTGTTAAGGTGTATGTGTATACTATGCCCTTGTGATTTGGTGGTGCATCTGTACCATTCCTGCGATTCAACAGCAGTTTTGGAGTGGCCCATATATAACTTTCTTCTTTTTTTTTTTTTAGAAACCTCGCTTTGTTGTTTTTTATTCCGTATGTTATATGTTTATATATTTATATGAAATAAAATTTATTTTCTACAATATGTGTAGCCCTGTGACTCTTGGTTCTCAATTTCTTTATCTGATATGGTAGAGTCCTGCTATCCTTTGATTAGATATTTTGGGGGTACTTTGTACACATGTGCTGGTTGTACCTAACCACTTACTTTTTCCTGAGAGACATTTATTCATAATCTGGAGCAGTATCTCAGATGCTTCTTGGCCGACGCTCAGGATAAATGGTTCAGGTTTTTAGCCCTTGCGGAATTTGCTATCAATAATCACATCAGCACATCATCAGGAGTTTCTCCATTCTTTGCTAATTATGGATTTAATCGCCGGTTTTCTTCATTTTCCCCATGTGTATCAGATAGCCCTGAAGTGGAGCTTCTCACTGGGAACTTGAGGTTCATCTGGGACCTGGGCCAGAGTGATCTCAGGGCAGCCTAGGACCACCAGTGTCTTCAAGCCAATAAAAGGTGTTCAGCCAATCCTGATTTCTTGTACTATGCCTCTATGGAGAACACCAAAAGAGCTGAGCCAGCCAACCCACAATCCCCAAAGGTTAAACATTAATTAGATAAATATCTTTATATTAATATAAAATGTCTGAAAGGGAAAAAGAAAGGAGGGGGGCAGGACTTACAAGCCCATTATGAGCATGATGGTAACGGTGAAGATACCATCTTAATATATTATAAACCTAAAGGACGGAGTCTGACACACCGAAAGTTGATTAAAAGTTAAACATTTTATTAAGACAAATAACAGAAAACACATTAAATGTTAAAGATGATTTCCACAGTATGAGAAGGATGCCAGACAATTTTTGTTATTTGTTTGTCTGTCCCTATTGCTTTCCCTATTCCAATATCGAGATATACAGCATACAGATTGCATTACATATATATATATATATATATATATAATATATATATATATATATACAGTGAAGGAAATAAGTATTTGATCCCTTGGTGATTTTGTAAGTTTGCCCACTGTCAAAGTCATGAGCAGTCTGGAATTTTTAGGCTAGGTTAATTTTACCAGTGAGAGATAGATTATATTTAAAAAAAACGAGAAAAATCACATAGTCAAAATTATATATATTTATTTGCATTGTGCACAGAGAAATAAGTATTTGATCCCTTTGGCAAACAAGACTTAATACTTGGTGGCAAAACCCTTGTTTGCAAGCACAGCAGTCAGACGTTTTTTGTAGTTGATGATGAGGTTTGCACACATGTTAGATGGAATTTTGGCCCACTCCTCTTTGCAGATCATCTGTAAATCATTAAGATTTCGAGGCTGTCGCTTAGCAACTCGGATCTTCAGCTCCCTCCATAAGTTTTCGATGGGATTAAGGTCTGGAGACTGGCTAGGCCACTCCATGACCTTAATGTGCTTCTTTTTGAGCCACTCCTTTGTTGCCTTGGCTGTATGTTTCGGGTAATTGTCGTGCTGGAAGACACAGCCACGAGCCATTTTTAATGTCCTGTGGAGGGAAGGAGGTTGTCACTCAGGATTTGATGGTACATGGCTCCATCCATTCTCCTATTGATGCGGTGAAGTAGTCCTGTGCCCTTAGCAGAGAAACACCCTCAAAACATAAAGTTTCCACCTCCATGCTTGACAATGGGGACGGTGTTCTTTGGGTTATAGGCAGCATTGCTCTTCCTCCAAACACGGCGAGTTGAGTTAATGCCAAAGAGCTCAATTTTATTCTCATCTGACCACAGCACCTTCTCCCAATCACTCTCAGAATCATCCAGATGTTCATTTGCAAACTTCAGGCGGGCCTGTACATGTGCCTTCTTGAGCAGGGGGACCTTGCGGGCACTGCAGGATTTTAATACATTACGGCGTAATGTGTTACCAATGGTTTTCTTGGTGACTGTGTTCCCAGCTGCCTTGAGATCATTAACAAGTTCCCCCGTGTAGTTTTCGGCTGAGCTCTCACCTTCCTCAGGATCAAGGATACCCCACGAGGTGAGATTTTGCATGGAGCCCCAGATCGATGTCGATTGACAGTCATTTTGTATGTCTTCCATTTTCTTACTATTGCTCCAACAGTTCTCTCCTTCTCACCCAGCGTCTTACTTATGGTTTTGTAGCCCATTCCAGCCTTGTGCAGGTCTATGATCTTGTCCCTGACATCCTTAGAAAGCTCTTTGGTCTTGCCCATCTTGTAGAGGTTAGAATCAGACTGATTAATTGAGTCTGTGGACAGGAGTCTTTTATACAGGTGACCATTTAAGACAGCTGTCTTTAATGCAGGCACCAAGTTGATTTGGAGCGTGTAACTGGTCTGGAGGAGGCTGAACTCTTAATGGTTGGTAGGGGATCAAATACTTATTTCTATGTGCACAATGCAAATAAATATATATAATTTTGACGATGTGATTTTCTGTGTTTTTTTTTTTTATATAATCTATCTCTCACTGGTAAAATTAACCTAGCATAAAAATTCTAGACCGCTCATGACTTTGACAGTGGGCAAACTTACAAAATCAGCAAGGGATCAAATACTTATTTCCTTCACTGTACATACACACACATCTCAAGAGAAATTCAATATATGCATATACAAATGAAATTAGATTAATTTACAGAATTTCAGTGTTATAATAAAATTTAATTGAAACAAAATACATATGTTGTGAAAACGTGCATGCAAGTACATATAAATATATATATAAAAAAGGATATGTAAAAAACGATATGTAAAGAACATGTATTTACACTAACAAGGTGAAGTGATACAAAAAATAAATATATATGAAAAATAATAATAAATAATTGGTTACATACATATGAGTTAAGAGCATATAAAAAACTATAGCGAAAATATATACACACACATATATATAAAATGCAAATTGCATATATAATGTACAAATAATACATACAAAGATTACAAAACACATATAAATATAATACAGGGACATATTGTCAATGCAGGGAAACACTTAGTAATAATTTATGCATAACGGTGACAGGGATAATCAGGGTGTGTTTGATAGACATAGGTGTAAAAATGTATGTATATGTCTATTCCGGGAACATACAATGTTGAAGGTGTTAAAAATTATACAAATTGGACAATAAAACACAAAAAAACACGTGTACAGAAATAAAAATAATAACACTAATAACAACACTATCAATGAATTGTGATATAAAGTGCATATTATACCAAATATGTAAAAAATGAATAAATAAACTAATATATCAAAATATGTGAACATAAATATCGAAGTGTAAAAAATATAGCAAAAGAACTTCGCAGCACTCCAAGTAGAAAAAATGGTGGTTTATTCAATCCAAGTATAACAGCAATGTTTCAATCCTACAATAGGATCTTTCTCAAGCCTAGTGACACATCTAATACTCCAAACATATATAGGGTAGAGACCACTTAACATAATTAGTCTCATTATAATATGATATAGTGTTAAGTGTATAAAAACATGTTTAATAAATGGTTTAGGGTATCAAAATAAACAATACAATGATACATAAAGTGTACATGTGCATGTAAAGTACCGTGAATCACAATAAATAATACAACCCTCGTTAAAAACAACTGATTAAGACATAATCATTTATACCACAGTAGTGTTGAAAATAAGTCGTCATACGACCACTCACCAATCAAAACTTCAGGAGTATCGTTGGTATACAGAACCATAGAAATACATCATACTGTTCAGCTGTGTAGCTCGTGGCTATCAGGATATGGTGCATAAGTGTAATATCCAGAGACGGAAGTATGTCGTTACTAAGCAGCAGGACGCACAAGGAGCGCAATGATGATGTATTGCGTTCCAATGCGTTCCACTGGTCATGTGAATGGCAGTATCTTAGGTTGCCACGCAACCAATACACAGATCATTGATAGCAGAGTCCGGTGGCTGTATCGTATATAACCACCATTAAATGGCAAAGCTAGATCCAGTCAAAAAAGGTCCAAGATGTAAAAAAAGCATATAAATAATATGCAATTAAGTGCTCCTGCTGGTAAGTAATGGAGATATCGAAAGGTAATAAAGAGTGGCGTTTAAACCATTTTTCATCTTTAGGATAACAATTTGTTGTTGTTGATCCACACGTGGGTACAAAGATCTCTGGCCACAATTACGTGTTCAGAATGACCTTACTCCCAGGGTTTTCAGAACTCACTGGCAACGTTTTCACGTGCACAGGATATCCCGATAACCACTCACATGTAACGGACCAATAGTACCACATTAGCGACATTATATCGCTATAATATTAAAAGAAATATACTTAATACAATACTATCTCGACATCACCTAAATCCAGAAAGGAGACTAGAAATAACTCATTTAAGGTAATATAATAATTTTTTTTAATACATCTTAGGACCAAAGAAGACGTGATATAGCCATGAAAAAAAATCTGTTTCACATTATTTTTATTGTTGGAAATGAATGTCAGAAATCCTGAAGTTCTGTTGGGAGTGGTATTCTGATCTAAAGAAATACAAAAAAATGTGAGAACCATAATATTCATCAAACATTTCTTTACAAAAAATTAGGAAAATTACAAAAAATTAACATACATGTGTCATTAATCATTACAAAGAAGAGAACGTCAGAGAACCCAAAGAATAGAGCAGAGACATGAATGTATCACATTGCAATCCTATCTATACCAAATTCTATATTGAGACCAGATGGTCTCAGTGTATTCAATAAGAATATCCATCTCAATTCTTTTTTGTGTAAAACCGTATGTCGGTCACCTCCATATTGTAATGGCGGTATATGATCCAAGATCATGAATGTTAAATCCCTTTCATTATGGCCATATTCTGAGAAATGTTTAGCAACAGGCAAATCAAGTTTCTTTTTACGAATCGAGAAGCGATGATTATTTAGACGGGTTTTGAAGGCACAAGTAGTCTCCCCCACATATAAAAGGCCACAGGGACACCATAGGACATAGATGACCCAATCCAAGTCACACATAAAATTGTGTCTGATCTCAAACTGTTGTCCAGTTAATGGATGTTTGAAAGTGTTGCCCCTGCACATCAAGGAGCAATTAACGCACCTATGGCACGGAACATTACCAGGTTTTAGAGGTTTAAGAATGGATTGTGACCCTCTTTTTTGTCCTGACACCCTAGTTTTTACCAATCTGTCACGAAGATTTTGTGAACGTCTATAGGACATTAAAGGATTGTTATTCAATTCATCAATATGACCAAAACTATTTCTAATAATTGGCCAATGTTTGTTCATAATCCTAGACAGATCTCCACTTACTTCATTATAAGTCGAGATAAAAGGGATCCGTTTTTGTTTTCTATGTGTCGTAGATTTAGCAGACTGAAACAAACTATCTCTTGCAATATTCTGAATCTTGTTCTTATGTGTCAACAATAGTGATTTAGGGTAACCCCTCTGTAAAAAATTCCTAGTCATGATATCTAAGGATATGTCCAAATGTTCTTGTTTGTCAGTGTTTCGCTTAGCCTTGATCATTTGGCTATACGGTAAAGATTTGACCATATTCTTTGGATGACAGCTGTCAAACCTTAATAAAGTATTGCGATCAGTATCCTTAGTATACATTTTAGATTTTAGTGTGTTATTTTCAATCTATACTGTAACATCCAAAAATTGGATATTATCCATTGAATATGTCATAGTAAATTGGATGTCCACATCCAATGAATTGAGAAATTGGTGAAAGTCAGTCAATGCAGTAATGGAATTGGTCCAAATGAGGAAGATGTCATCTATGTATCGCCACCACCTCAATACATGTGAGAAGTGGTGGGATACATATATCGACATCTCCTCAATGGTGTCCATAAAGATATTGGCATAGGTTGGAGCCATGTTGGACCCCATGGCTGTTCCTTTTAATTGAATATAGTAACTGTCATTAAATAAAAAATAATTGGAAGTCAAGATCAGCTCCACCAGAGACATAATGAACTCGCATGAAGTAGTATCGTAATTTGAAGTAATTCGTTTACGTCTTATAGCATCAAGCCCTTTATTATGACTAATAGATGTATAGAGGGAGGTAACATCAAAGGAAACCAAAATAGATCCCTCTGGTAAGACAATTGTTCTAATTTTTTGTAAAAAATCGGTAGTGTCTCTGATATAGGATTTGGCATTGATGGCAAAATTTCTCAAAACCTTGTCAACAAAGATGGAAATATTGCTCATCAATGAACCCCTACCGGAGACAATGGGGCGACCCGGAGGGTTAGTAAAATGTTTATGAATCTTTGGCAATAAATACAAGCAAGGGGTGACTGGAAACTCTACAATGAGAAATTTATGTAGCATCTGATCAATTATACCTTCATCCAATGCTGCATTAATGAGTGAAGTAATCTTGTTAGTGATATCCTGTCTAGGATCACAGTTTAGCATTCTATAAATGTAAAAAGTGTAAAAAATATATATATACTGTGTATAGTAGATAAAAAGAAGCAAGGTGAACAAAAAATATATATATCTATGTAGTGTAAAGATAATAATTAAGTGAAAAAGTTAAGTGAAAATAGTGTGATAAACGTACTTATGTAACCCCTGCAAGCAAGAAAAACAATATTAATGAACAATTGTGCAAATATACACATATGAATATCTATGTATGATGATGCTGTGCCTACACAATTTAAACATGATGTTTAAATGGGATCTTTCATGGTGTTGGCTTTAATTGTTTAGCAACGAGTTCAGCAATTTCCGTTTCTAACTTTTATCTATTTTTAGCGTTACAGATGGCCATTTATGAACTTGCTGTGATTTAGTATCGGATGACTTTTTGAGTCTATAACAACTTTTTCATCCAACCTTCAAGTAGCCTGTTTGGGGATGTATCTAATTCTTTGCTATTGATGTTCATGTATAAATTGTGTGGGCACAGCATCATCATACATAGATATTCAAATGTGTTTATTTGCATAATTGTTCATTAATATTGTTTTTCTTGCTTGCAGGGGTTACATAAGTGCGTTTATCACACTATTTTCACTTTTAACTTTTTCACTTAATTAAACATGAATGATCAATTTTTTTTTATTTATTCATCTGTGCACTACTTTAAGATTAGTTTCTTTTAATATATTCCATTAGGATTTATATATCCTGACATATATGTAATATTGTGCACAATTGTAACCAAATATACTGTGCTACTTATTGATGGTTGCTGCCGCTCCACTCTCTTCTGATGCGCATGCGTGGCCTTTCAGTCCGGGTCCTAGCATTCTCGGCCGGATTACTGCGGACACGTGATTCGCTTCTTCCGAGGCCTGGCACCGTGCCCCGTATACTGACACGCCGGACTTTCAGTCCGGGTCTCTGTGTCCCCGGCCGACTAGGCTGCGGGACACGTGACTTTTGTCTTCCGGGTCTTTGTTCTGGTTCCCGGATGTTGACACACCGGACTGTCAGACTGCGGCACATCACCTAAATCTTTAGTAGCTTCAGCTGTTCCCCTTGCATACGATTGGCTCCTTGATGTTTAAATGGCTCTTTTTCACTTTCTGACACCACCCCCAGACGAAGGCTCTAGGGCTGAAATGCGCGTCGGGGTTGGTGCTGACTTTGACATGGGTAAGGTGCTCTATTTTAGAGCCATTTATATGTAGGCTATATTTACCTCTTTTGCTGTTATTTCTATATACACACCCATTAGTGTATATTTATATGGGTGTAATTGGTTGCTGTGTCTGAACTCTTGCATCTAGTCTTGATCAAAATGTGCCACTTACTTGTGGTCTTTACCTATTAATCTGGATGCAAGATATTATGTATCACAGCTCCACCTTACCCTTACAATACTTACTTATATAGTGTCATCCTGTTTTTCATTTTTTTATGATTTCAATTTGCATGTATCATTGTCTGGTATCCTTCTCATACTGTGGAAATCATCTTTAACTTTTAATGTGTTTTCTGTTATTTGTCTTAATAAAATTTTCAACTTTTAATCAACTTTCGGTGTGTCAGACTCCGTCCTTTTAGGTTTATAATATATTAAGATGGTATCTTCACCGTTACCATCATGCTCATAATGGGCTTGTAAGTCCTGCCCCCCCTCCTTTCTTTTTCCCTTTCAGACATTTTATATTAATATAAAGATATTTATCTAATTCATGTTTAACCTTTGGGGATTGTGGGTTGGCTGGCTCTGCTCTTTTGGTGTTCTCCATATAGGCATAGTACTTTCATTGTCTGTTTTTTTTCGCAGATTCTGGGAGGTCCACCAGCATGGACTTTAAGGCCAGGGAAAGGACCTGGTTGACCAAGTTAGATGTGGTCTTTAGAGATGATCCCACAGTGGGAGATCCCGACACCCGGGGAAACATAGCTGCTACCAAAAATAATCTCAAATCACTATTTCACAAACGAACTAAAACATGGTGGAATAAGGCCTTCTTGGAGAAGTATCTACAGAGAGGCCTTATACCCAGAGGTCTTAGGATTCAGGTCTTTCCGACCCTCAACAGTTTGGATGAATGTTTTATCTCCCGATGGGAGGAGAATTGTAGGACGTCATCCCAAACGTTCATGGAACTGTTGATTGGTCTTGACAAACAGACACTTGAGGTGCTTGACATCGAGATCGAAAAAGCACAGACTGAACTTAGAACTAAACTGAGTGATGAAGAATGGAAAATCATATTCCAACAACTCGACTTGGAGATGGATAAATGGGAGAAAAACATTCAAGATACCAAAAGTCGTAAATTCCAACGAGACTTAAATGACAAATCGGATGTACAGGTGGCAATATCCTAAACAATTCAGTGGGCATGGTGGAAGATCTCCCTCTGTTTCATCAGCAAGCTCCATCTCGGAGCCTGAGGATAATACGCAGAGAGGTAGGACACGGAGTGGAATAGACTACAGGAGACAAAATATGTTCAAACAGAGGGGTCGGCAGAGAGGTAGGGTCGGTGAACAACGTATGCAGACATACAATCACGATCCAGCCAACAGACAAAGAGGAGAAGGCTGTCGTAATCAAACGCCCACCCAATTGCTTGACAATTCAAAAATGAAGGTAATCAATTTATCTACTCATCATTTATCTTCTATTGATATTGGGGTACTATCTAGGGGTTGACGTTTGCACCCTCCACTCATTTTGACACCTTTACAGCGGTAAAGGATCTACATCTATTCGCCAGAGGACTGATCTTTAAAAGATGGTTCCATAGGAAGGAAGATAGGATCTTTGATACACCTGAGGAGAGAGAGGCATTACAGGCCTTACAGCAACTACTTAATGAACAAGAAAATCCTGAGACAGGTATGATCCCCCAAACTATAAGGAAACGATCAACTAAATTTCCTCCATTCAGTATATGACTTATTTGTTAAATTGGTATCACAGGATTTTGAAAGAATATCCACGGGTATCAAGCATGATAATTTAACTTGTGCTGAGCGGAAGAGCCTAAAGAGATTAAAAACTCTTGAGGACACTGTAATCAAACCCGCAGACAAGGGTGGCAATATAGTGGTGTGGCCGAGGGATATGTATGAACGGGAAGCCTACCGTCAATTGAGGAATGCTGTTTGCTATAAAAAGTTGACCTTTAATCCTCTCTCTTCTTTCAGTGGTTTACTTGATGATATACTAAGAGAGGCTCTGAATGAGGACATTATCTCCGCTGCCCTTGTTGAATGTCTCATGGTACAGGACCCCACAGTAGCAAGTTTATATTTATTGCCAAAGATACACAAAGACCCCAAATTACCACCAGGGCGCTCCATTATATCCGGAAGAGGCAACTTCAGTGATAACATAAGTAAGTATATTGATGTTATACTGAAACCAATGGTTGAGACCTTACCATCATACCTCAGAGATTCATCAGACCTCCTTAAAAGATTGGAAGGGGTTCAATTAGAACCCAATATGTTGCTAGCTACTTGCGACGTAGAATCCCTGTACACTAACATCAGACACAAGGATGGTCTTCAGGCAGTGTCATATTTTTTGGGGATGACTGATAACAATCCACCCATGTCTCAGTTTATCCTTACTCTTCTAGAATTTGTGCTCACACACAACTTCTTTACTTTCAATGGATCCTTCTACCTACAGCTCCAGGGCACGGCAATGGGGGTAGCCTGTGCACCTTCGTATGCCAATTTGTTCCTGGGGTTGTGGGAGAGGAATCTTTTTCTGTCTGATCGGATATCGTCAATGGACAAGGTGGTCCTTTGGACCAGGTTCATTGATGATATCTTTATCATCTGGCATGGCACTAAAGACGAGTTTGCTCTTTTTATGACAGAACTTAACATCAATGACCTCAACATCCGCTTAACTTGGAAGACCAGTGAAGTGGCCATTGATTTTTTGGATATACTTATCAGGCGTGATAATGACGGTCACATCAGGACAGATATACATAGAAAGGACACGTCAGTTAACTCATATCTACATGCCTCATCCTCACATCCAAGTCATCTGATTCGTGCCATCCCTATTGGTCAGTTTCTGAGGATTAAGAGGTTATGTTCGTCTGACGATGATTTTGAGAAACAGGCAAATAATCTAAAACAACGCTCCTTGACAGGGGTTACAATAGAAAATGCATTAACAGGGCATATGAGAGGGCACGGAGGTCAACACGGACCCAACTCCTTCACCCTATCACTAAGAGAAATGTGGATCCAAAAATCAGGTATGTTACTACCTATCATGATAGATGGGGGCAGATGAGGAAATGTCTGACCAAACATTGGTCAATACTACAAACCGATACTATTTTGTCAGAAATTCTACCCATAAAACCTGCGGTAGCATCGAGAAGGGCAAGGAATCTTCGTGATACCCTTGTCCATAGTTACCATCAACCCCAAGGTGTAAAACCAATTTTTGGAGCATCAAAACCAAAATGGGGCTGTCGTCCTTGTGGACGATGTATAACCCGTCCAAATGTGGTCAATAGTGATGATTTTGTGGATTCTACTGGCCAGGTGACATATAAAATCACTTGGCCAATTAACTGCAACACTAAGGGAGTGATTTATTACGCATGGTGTCCGTGTCCGAAGATATACATTGGTCTCACCACAAGAGAACTTAAAATTAGAACAAGGGAACATGTGAATAGCATTGAGGCAGCGAGGGGCACTGCCCCGGGAAATATAGAGTTATTAAAAACTCTTCCAAGAAATTTCTTCATGCACCATGGATGTGAATCCAGAGACCTTGAAGTTAAAGGTATAGACCATGTGAAAATTTATTTGAGAGGTGGTTCATTAATGAAAAAACTGTTAAGATTGGAATCCAGATGGATCTGGAAACTAAAGACAGTACAACCTAATGGTCTAAATGAAAATTTGGGATTTGCAGCGTTTCTATAGGGGTGTCGGGATCTTTCATGGTGTTGGTTTTAATTGGTTAGCAACGAGTTCAGCAATTTCCGTTTCTAACTTTTATCTATTTTTAACGTTACAGATGGCCATTTATGAACTTGCTGTGATTTAGTATCCGATGACCTTTTGAGTCCATAACAACTTTTTCATCCAACCTTCAAGCAGCCTGTTTGGGGATGTATCTAATTCTTTGCTATTGATGTTCATGTATAAATTGTGTGGGCACAGCATCATCATGCATAGATATTCATATGTGTATATTTGCATAATTGTTCATTAATATTGTTTTTCCTGCTTGCAGGGGTTACATAAGTGCGTTTATCACACTATTTTCACTTTTAACTTTTTCACTTAATTATTATCTTTACACTACATAGATATATATTTTTTTTCACCTTGCTTCTTTTTATCTACTATACACAGTATATATATATATTTTACACTTAGATATTTATGTTCACATATTTTGATGGTGGCCAGGTTGCTGGACAGCAGAAAGGTTCAGGGGTCTATCCAGTACCTGGTCCATTGGAAAGGATATGGTCCAGAGGAGAGGACTTGGGTCCCAGTCTGAGATAATTTTCGAATAAACCTGGTTCGGGGGGGAGGGTCAAGTGGCCCCTTGTAAAAGGGGGTACTGTCACGTACTCCCTTCCTGCTGCTCCCTCGGTCTCCAGGACATTGAGAGTTATTCACTCGGGCGTCGCCCGGCAGGGTAGACTGAGGCAGTCTGCAGCCAATAGGAGCACAGGAGCGTCAGGCCAATCAAAGCCTGGCTGATGTTCCTGAGCTGCCGCCCTCTCCTTATTTAGTTCAGTCTGGGGTATTAGGCCTTTGCCTGTAATTAGAGTTACCTAGCCTGGTGCTTTCCCTGTTTGAGACTCCCCTGAGCGACTTGCATTTTGACTTCTTTGTGACCTGACCCCAGATGGACTCCTGACATTTATTTGCCTTTTGACTTGTTTTTTACGCACTCTCCCGGTTTGACCCTGCCTGCCTAACTCTGACTTTTTCGTGGAACAATTGCCCTGCCTCTCCCTCCGTGTACTTCCCAGGTGACCCTTTGTGATTTCGTACTGTCTCTGTCTAATTCGTTTGTCAGCTACACTGGTACTAGTATAGGGAACGCCGCCAAGTTGTGTGCCGTCGTTTAGGTCGGTTCGTGCAAGTAGGTAGGGACAGAGGTTTGGGAAGAACAGGGACCTCGCTATTTACTGTGTATTTGTTTGTGACACCTACTCACATTCAACTAGATAGTGATCAGTGGATAACATGCACATACTTGTATTCTTTTACTCATATCTTAATATGCAATAAATATCACATTAGACAGTGAGCAGTAGAGAACATACACCTATTTGTATTCCTGTACTCAATACTAACTGTTCAATAAATATCACATAAGACAGTGATCATTAGAGAACATGCACATACTTGTATTCCTGTACTCACATCCCAATATACAATAAATATCACATTAGACAGTGATCAGTAGCGAAAATACACAAACTTGTATTCCTGTATTCAAAACTAACTATACAATAAATATAACATAAGACAATGATCAGTAGAGAACATGTTCATGCCTGCATTCCTGTACTCATATCTAACTATAGAATACATATCACGGAAGACGGATCAATAGAGAACATACACATACTTGTATTCCTGTACTCAAAACTAACTATACAATAAGTATCACATAAGACAATGAATGATCAGTAGAAAACATGCTCATGCTTGTATTCCTGCACTCATATCTAACTATACAATAAATATAACAAGACGGATTAGTAGAGAACATACACACACTTGTATATCTGTACTCAATACTAACTATTCAATAAACATCACATAAGACAGTGAGCAGTAGAGAACATTCACATACTTGTATTCCCCTACTCACATTTAACTAGACACTGATTAGTAGAGAACATACACATACTTGTATTCCAGTACTCAATTCTAACTACATAATAAATATCACATAAGACAGTGGGCAGTAGAGAACATGCACTTATTTGAATTCCTGTACCCACATCTAACTAAACAATAAATATCACATAAGACCGTAATCAGTAGAGTACAAGCCCATCCTTTGATTCCTGTACTCACATATAACTATACAATAAATATCACATAAGATATTGATCAATAGAGAACATAAACAAACTTGTATTCCCGAGCCTCAATACTTAATATACAATAAATATCACATAAGACAGTGATCATTAAGTAACATGCACATACTTGTATTCCTATTTTCAATACCAACTATACAATAAATATCACATAATACCATGATCAGTAGAGAACATACACATACTTGTATTCCTTTACTAAAAACTGACTATATATTAAATATCACATATGACAGTGATCAGTAAAGAACATGCACATATTTGTATTCCTGTACTCAATACTAACTATAAAATAAATATCACAGACAGTGATCAGTAGAGAACATAATAAACCTATAAGAAACCTCAAAAAAGGGGAGAAAAGAAGGGGAGTACCCAACAAGCCTCAGAAACAACCTAAAAAGCACAAAAGCGCAGGGGACATGGCACCCCAATAAAATATAAGGATAAATCACTGCCATGTATCGTAAAAAATATATAAATCTTTATTAATACACAACAATACATAGTATCACAGTAATAAATATATTTGAATAAAGCGGGTCATACATGGAGAGCAATTACAGTAAGGCATAGATGACAACATACCATAAGGAAAACAAAGACAACCCATCTCAAAACAAACTTCCCATACCTAGCATACGATATGTGCCAAAAATATATGAAAATAATGCAATAGCCAAAAAGGCAAATATATGAAAAATAGCTATATATGTCCGATGGATACTAGCTGGTGAAACATATGTATAGCAGACATGCGCTGCAGAAATAACAGCGCATATACAGAGGAACTAATACATGTAATGCCAGGGATATGAATGAAAAGACCTACCTTTAGACATGGTGGAGACAAGGGACGTGGAGAGATATGGCACAGAAATTGCCTCACAGTGATCAGTAGAGAGCATACACATACTTGTATTCCTGTACTCACATCTAACTACACAATAAATATCACATAAGACGAATTAGTAGAGAACATACACATACTTGTATTTCATGTACTAAATACTAACTTTATAATAAATATCACACTAGACAGTAATCAGTAGAGAACATACATGCTTGCGTTCCCCTACTCACATTTAACTAGACAATGATCAGTAGATAACATGAACATACCTGTATTCCTGTACTCACATCTCAATATACAATAAATATCACATAAGAAAGTGAGCAGTAGAGAACATGCACATACTTGTATTTCTGTACACACATCTAACTATACAATAAATATAATGTATGACTGATTAATGGAGAACATACACATACTTGTATTCCTGTACTCAAAACTAACTATACAATAAATATAACGTAAGACAATGATCAGTAGAGAACATGATCATGCTTGTATTCTTGTACTCATATCTAACTATACAATAAATATCAAATAAGACGGATCAGTAGAGAACATACACATAATTTTATTCCTGTACTCAATACTGACTATTCAATAAATATCACATAAGACAATGAGCAGTTGAGAACATTCACATTCTTGTATTCCCCTACTCACATCGAACTATACAATAAATATCACATAAGACAGTGATCAGTAGAGAAACTGCACATATTTGAATTCCAGTACTCAATACTAACTATACAATAAATATCACATTTGACAGTTACCAGTAGAGAACATACATAAACTTGTAATCCTTTACTCAATACTAACTATACAATAAATATCACATTAGAGAGTAATTTGTAGAAAACATACACATACTTGTATTCCCCTACTCACATTTAACCCCTTAGTGACCAGCCCATTTTAGGCCCTAATGACCAAGCTATTTTATTCGTTTTGCTATAGTCGCATTCAAAGAGCTATAACGTTTTTATTTTTTCGTCTACATAGCTGTATGAGGACTTGTTTTTTGCGGGATTAGTTGGACTTTTTAATAGCACCATTTTAGGGTACATATAATTTTTTTAATTAACTTTTATTAACTTTTTTGGGGGGGGATTATAAAAAAAACCTGAAATTCCACCATTGTTCTATGCGTTTTTAAATTGTCGCCGTTCACTGTGCGGTGTAAATAACATGTTACCTTTATTCTATGGGTCGGTACGATTACGGCAATACCACATATGTAGAGTTTTATTTATGTTTTACGACTTTTTCACAATAAATATAGAGAATAAACCTTAAAGCACTCAAAAGATACTCGACTGAGTTGATTTTCAAGGAAGAATTATTTATTTTCATTCGTTCCAGAGTGGTAGTTTGTACACAACAGAATTTTATGGATACAAGCGATAAGTGTTTTGACGTTTCGGCCCATCCAAAGCCTTTCTCACACTCGCTATAAGGAAAATGGACAGTACAATATTATATACAGCACTTTCAAAAGGATAGAAAAAAATCAATCAAATACTAATGAAGAGTTTTAACAATGGTATCAATAGACCTTAATCCCAATGGAAAATATCGTAGGATACGTGGAAATATGCATAAAGAGCAAAATATGTTTAAATAACATACATATGGTCAGCATGATCATGTACATATTTATCGACTCATAATGCTTGAACTTCGTATTGTAGAATATACATCACGTCTGTGGAAAGACCAGCATATTGTCCCAACCGTTTTTTAGGGAATCGAAGGGGCAGGGGGCCCCAACCCGAAGGAGGAGAAGGGAGAAGTCGAGAGCCGGGGATACAGACGCGGTCCCAGGTAAGAACAGCGACCTGGTTGTGAACATATCTTCTTACACTTTGAACCCGGCTGAACTATCAGTTTTACAGAAAGGCTTGTCCTTCTGTCCGACTGTCTCCTGCAACTCCTTTACTCTAGAACAAGAACTCAATAGATTTTATCGATCTCTGAGACTCAAGACCCATTTAGGAGTGACTGCTACTAATATTGTTACACCTACACTTACTATAGCCCCGACACCATTATCGATTGAGTCATTGGGTTTACATAACCGCAGTAATTATTCTCCCCCAAAAATATATCATGCTACAGAAGCAGTAATCGATTTGATCAAGAAGGACACACAAACCCTCTTATCTAAATACAGGATGGGCTCCTATCCACATAAGAATAATCTCACTAGACTTGAGTCTACGGCTCTGAAATCCCTGAGTAACAACAAGGATATTTTAATTAAACCTGCAGATAAGGGAGGCGCAATAGTGGTATGGGATAAGAGAGACTATATTTTAGAGATAGAGAGACAACTATCAGACTCAACCACATATAACAAAATCAATAGTGATCCTACATTTAAGATCCGTACTAGAATCACTACTATTTTGGAAGAACATAGGAACTCGGGGAACGATTGACGAAAAAACTTTCAAGTACCTACAGAATCCCCACCCAGTAATTCCGGTCTTCTATATTCTTCCCAAAATTCATAAGTCTCTAGAACATCCACCTGGTAGGCCTATAGTAGCCTCGACAGATTCCATTCTCTCCCCATTGGCTGTTTTCCTAGAAAAGATCCTTACTCCCTTAATTAAAATGACACCTTCATTTATCCTTGACACAGGTCATTTTTTGAAGAAGATTAGAGAATTACCAAGGGTGAATCCCACTTGCACCTTGGTAACCCTAGACGTTAGCAGTCTCTATACTTCCATCTCACACCAGAGGGGTATTCAGGCTGTCGCCCGACTTTTATAATCAACTACCATGACCCCTGACTCTATATCACTATGCCTTGAGCTACTCAAATACATTTTCTATGAAAATTTCTTTTTATTCGGAGACTAATTTTATGTGCAGACATGTGGAACGGCCATGGGTTCAAATGTAGCCCCACCATACGCCAATGCATATATGGCACTTTTTGAAAAGGAACACATATACAACAACCCTCTTTTCCTACAACATGCCATATGCTGGTTTAGGTATATTGACGACATATTCTGCATCTGGGACGGTCCCACAACATCTCTTGACAATTTCTTCTCGTATATTAACCAAATAAGAGAGGGGTTAAAATTCACTCTTAACGCTAGTCGAGAAAGCATCTCATTCTTGGACACTACTATTGAACTGGTCTGCTACACTTTAAGAGTAGCCATCCTAGGAATACACTTAGCTCCTTGCCTCAATCCAAATTCATGACAGTATCTAGGATTGTATCTGATGTGGGTACTAAGAAAATCAGATTACAAAACATGTCCAATAAATTTGAACAAAGAGGTTATCCTAAATCCCTATTATCTAGAGAATTAGATAGATTTCTGAGGCCAAACCAGGAACAACCTGTAAAGAAACCCAAACAAGCTAGATTACCTCTGGTGTTGACCTACCATCCAATAATACCTAAATTACTACAGAGTGTTCGTAGAGACTGGCCAATACTCCATACCGCCTATCCAGATATCGAGGAATTTAAGAACCCAGTCATGATGTGCTCTAAGAGATCTTCCAATATACGTGACCGTGTCATTAGGGCTGACATTGGTAGCCCCTCAACAGTACCTAGACAGACTTTCCTGCAGACAAAACGTAACGGGACATTCCCATGTCTTCATTGTTCATGCTGTTCCAGCATCATTAAGGGCGATATCATCCAGCACCCTCATACCAATAAGACCTTTCCAGCCAGGGGCTTTTTTACTTGTGATTCCAATTTTGTGGTTTATTTAATTAAGTGTCCATGTGGCTTAACTTATGTGGGAGAAACCACCCAACACATTAGGGACCGCATTTCTAGCCACAAGTCCACAATCAGGTGCAAGAAAGTGTGGTTACCTCTTCCCGATCACTTTATTAAATTTAATCACAATATTTCCCAACTAAGATTCCAAATCATAGAACAGGTCCCTAGACCTAGGAGGGGTGGCAACCACATACGTCTGCTAAAACAAAGAGAGTCATGCTGGATCCACACGTTGGAGACCTTGATGCCTAAGGGCTTGAACAGGGAGTTTGACCTATCATGCTGAATTATCTGTAATATATTGCTATCCCCCATTACTAATCCCATGTATTTATCTCTTTTCTCAGGCACGATAGAAACACATTTGTAATCCAGATCCAGTGTGCGACCAGATACAGGTACCATAAAACCGGTTCACTTACTATTTTCCCTATACTACTTAGCAAGACTTTTTTCTTACCATATCATCATTTTTCTCCACTTTCTATTTCTTCCTTTTGTCTTACATACTTCATACATGCAATGTAATCATATATCTCTCTCTTCCTTCTACATCCCTCTAACTGAATAGCGATGCGGTTCCCGTACTTTAAATCCTTTAGGTGATATCCACCTTTACATATATATGTATTATCCATAAACACAACACATATACATGTTGATCCCCTAAAGAGACTACATTATCCACACAGTACACATGGATTAAGATCACCCATTCTACGTACATGCAGACCTAATTACCTTAATTCCCTTGACAACAACTCTATAGAGTCCATAAGCACACCCCTCATTAAACAGCGATTGTTTGCGTCTCATCGAGCTAGAATGCTCTTCCAACTACGCATGCGCGACAATGGCCGTGCGTTCCACTTACCGGTAATAAGGAGCTGCCTCCTTATAAATGAGTGCTAACATGAACACACTCACAGACAGGAGTACAACCGGTATTTTGTGGTATGGTCTTGAGAGGTATTTGTCCAATACCTCTCCTATTAACACCATTTGTTTATTGTGACCATATTGATATGTTAATCTGTCTTTTACATTTTTCCTGACGTATCCTTGTGGGCGTGATGTATATTTTACAATACAAAGTTCAAGCATTATGAGTCGATAAATATATACATGATCATGCTGACCATATGTATGTTATTTAAACATATTGTAAAGGATCTGCCAGGCACAACTTCTGTGTATACGCCCATAGGTAATCAGTCTGCACCTGAGTCTATGTCTCTGAGACTGACTCCAGCTTCCACCACTCAGGCTGGCAGGCTTAGGAGTGGGAGAGCCTATCGCAGCCTGGCCAGACGGAGCTAGCTCCCGCCCTCTGTCTATTTATACCTGCCTTTCCTGTTCCTCCTTCGCTTGTGATTCTGTAATGATGGGGGTAGGGAAACGGACAAGTGAGCCCTAATCTACCCGCCACTCTGTCCCTGCCTACTTGCAACGACCCGCCCTAGGCGACGGGGTACAACTGGGCGGCGGTCCCTACGCTCAGTAGGTGCACGAGACAAACAGACAAGGGTACACAAGGCTAAGGGAAATGGGGAAGTTGCCCACGGCAACACCGTGAGCAACAAGAGTGGTGAACGAGCCGAGTCAAACCAGGAGTGTACGAGGTACCAAACGCAGAGCAGGAGAGTAGTCAGTAAGCCAGGGTCAGTATGGAGCAGGATCAAATAGTCAGAAGCTGTAGCTGGGCCAGGAATCCACACGAGAAGAATCAGAAGCAAAGGAGGAACAGGAAAGGCAGGTATAAATAGACAGAGGGCGGGACCTAGCTCCGTCTGGCCAGGCTGCGATAGGCTCTCCCACTCCTAAGCCTGCCAGCCTGAGTGGTGGAAGCTGGAGTCAGTCTCAGAGACATAGACTCAGGTGCAGACTAATTACCTATGGGCGTATACACAGAAGTTGTGCCTGGCAGATCCTTTACACATATTTTGCTCTTTATGCATATTTCCACGTATCCTATGATATTTCCCATTGGGATTAAGATCTATTGATACCATTGTTAAAACTCTTCATTAGTATTTGATTGATTTTTTTCTATCCTTTTGAAAGTGCTGTATATAATATTGTACTGTCCATTTTCCTTATAGCGAGTGTGAGAAAGGCCTTGGATGGGCCGAAACGTCAAAACACTTATCGCTTGCATCCATAAAATTCTGTTGTGTACAAACTACCACTCTGGAACGAATGAAAATAAATAATTCTTCCTTGAAAATCAACTCAGTCGAGTATCTTTTGAGTGCTTTAAGGTTTATTCTCTACATCTATGAGTGGGGTACAACCCAAACCTGAATAGCACCAATATATATTGGAGTGCATCCTTACTATTCTATTTAAATTTTGCACAATAAAAACACTTTTGAACAAAAATTATTTGTTTTTGCATCGTTGCTTTCCAAGAGCCGTAACTTTTTTATTTTTCCATCAATGTACTGATTTTTTGGGCTTGTTTTCTGCGGGACAAGACATAGTTTTATTGGTACTGTTTTGGGGTGTATGGGACTTATTGATTCATTTTTATTATGACTTTTTTGGGGGGCAATGGAAAAAAATTGCAATTTCGCCCTTGTTTTATGCGGTTTTTTTTACGGTGTTCACCTTGCGGTTTAAATTACATATTAACTTTTTTAATTGAGTCATTACGGTCGCGGTGATACCATATATGTGTACTATTATTTATTTTTTACACTTTTACTAAATAAAACCACTTTTTTGGGAAAAAAAATGGTTTTATTAATTTTTTTACTGTGATTTTTATTATTAACCAGTTCAGGACCGGGCTATTTTGACCCTTCAGGACCAGACACCGTTTAGCCATTTTTAGCACGCGTTAGTTAAATGGCTATAACTTTTTTATTTGTTGGGCTAACGACGTGATTTTTGGGACGTTTTTTCCGTACACAATGCAGGTTTCTTTTTTTATCGTTTTTATACACACCTTTTTTGCTATTTTAGAATTTGTATTCATAAAGTTTGAAAATAATAGTAAAAAAATAAGCTTTTTTACGTTTCAGCTATTTTTTTGGGTAATAACATAGTTTTACCCTAAAATAGACCTTTTATTTGTAATCTTCATTGTTTACCGTAAATTTTAATATATTAGGGTAATTGGGTCAGTGCTAGCGTTACAACAATGATTGGCGGGGGGGAACGTTTTTTTTTTGGGGTGGGTATTTTATGTGTATTTATTATTACATTTTTTTGCACTTTACTTTACTATTTTTTTATTACTATGGTCTGTCCCTCAAAAGTCAAAATATATATATTTTTTCTTTCTTTTACAAAGCAGCCCCAGTTACAGGGGAAATCAGCCCTCTCATAGTGACGATTGTCACTAACTGGGCTGTGCTGGGTCTAGTAAGACCCAGCAGCAGTCTGTCAGTAACGGCACCCGGCGATCATGTGACCAGTCACATGATCACCGGGAGGAAAAGAGACAGCGCCGCTGCTGCTGTCTCTATTCCTATACACAGCGTTCATTGAGCGCTGTGTAAAAAGACATCGGAGAAGACAGAAGCAGCGAAAGCGGCTTCTATCCTCTCCTCAGGGTCCCCGGCAGTCATTGACAGCCGGAGACCCGAAATTCAGCTGCCCGATCGCACGGGCAGCAAGTTAAAACCCGAGCCGTAAAAAGTCTATAGCTCGGGGTTTTAAGGACCCTGACCGCTGGCCGTAAAAATACAGCCAGCGGTCGGGAACCAGTTAATCTTTATTTCACATTTATGACTTATTTCATTAGTCCCACTAGGGGACTTTACTGTGCGATCTTCAGATCGCTGCTATAATGCTTTGGTATACTTTGTATACCAGAGCATTATTGCCTGTCAGTGTAAATCTGACAGGCAATCTATTAGGACGTGCCTCCGGCGCGTCCTAATAGGCATATGTCCAGGGCAGACCTGGGGCCTTTTATCAAGCCCCCGACTGCCATGACACCCCATCGGAGACCCGCGATTGCATTTGCGGGCCGCCGATGGGTGACAGAGGGAGCTCACTCCCTCTGTAAACAAGTTAAATGCCGCGGTCGCTATTGACGGCGGCATTTAATAGGATAAACGGCCGCGATCGAAGAAAACTTCGATTGCGGGTGTTGGAGCAGGAGCCCAGCTGTCATCAGACAGCAGAGCCCCGGTTCCAGCCTGCACGGGACACCAGTGCAGGACTTAGACTAGGCTCATGTGAAAATGCGTCAGCCTAGCCTAAGGCTCCTTAGTGGGGATATCAGAGGACATTACACAGAGGAGGTATAAGAAGAGAGAACTACAACTCCCAGCATGTCCTGACTGTTATTATGTGATATCAGAGAACATAACATGGAGAGGGTATAAGAGGGGAGGATTACAACCCCCAGCATGACCAGGCTGTTATTATGGGATATCAGAGGACATTACACGGAGGAGGTATAAGAGGAAAGGACTACAACTCCCAGCATGTCCAGACAGTTATTATGTGATATCAGAGGAAATTACAGAAGGAGGTATAAGAGGAGATAACTACAACTCCCAGCATGTCCAGACTGATATTATGGGATATAGAAAAAAGATAGGAGGGAACCTCCAGCTCACCTTAGGGCAATGAATGAATTTGGTGCCCTTGTTGCGCCAGGATCCCCGTGTCGGCACACGTCAGTAGAGACACAAAAGACAGTAGATGTGATCCAGCGCAGGGAGAAATAAGTCCAATTTCCAGGTAAGTTAAAATGGAAACTCGTTCCAATTTTATTGATATGACGTAAAAAACACCAGGAGACTTGGCTCCTGCAGAGGAAAGGTGAATGAATGGAGAAAAGGTAGGTGTGTGGAGCCTACGCGTTTCAGACGATCTCCTCGTCCTTAATCATGGCTGAAGAATAAGTGATTTGACTGTTGGGGTGAGAACTTATATCCGGTTTGATACAGGTGTATTAAATTGCGGTTCAGGAGACTGGAGGTGGAACGCAACCGCGTGACCAGTCTCTCGTCGTGTCCTATCCTCCGTCAAACCCAGATATCTGTGACTCACAGCACCAGGACCCGGGATGAAATCGTGGTAAGTATATATGTGGCTATCTTATATATTTATTAATAGCAATCAGCTACGTCTATTTTGATCTTTGAAAAACGGAAGGGTTACGACGTAAATATAAAAGGAACAAAATTATATGTATGTTTGGACTCAACCGGATATAAGCTCTAGATGACAAACGCCCCATTCATCAAAATACAGTTTGGTGTGAAAAAGGATAGTGTGAATGCACCCTAGGTGCGAAAAATCTAAAAGAAATAAAATGTGACTAGCACTGGCGTATATATCTCCATGCATTTGAACTTTTGTTTTGACATCGAAGTAGTGTAGTGTACCCAAAGTACAACAGATCAAATTTGACAGTTTACGGTTGTTAGTTTACCACTACCTATACAATAAGAGTGTATGGACTGTATTGACCCTCTGGCACCAGAAATAATGGCTATATATTATGGTATGGACGAATCTCACAACATTTACTACCCCTTGAGCTTGTTGTTAATTAAAGGCAAAAAACCTTTTTATTGATATATAATACAACTCATAGGTATACAGGGAAAAACTACCGCTCATACGAATATATTTATATACTTATCAAATAAGGGGTTCAAGCTTCAAAAATGAAACATTTACTTTGCTATTAATTTGATATTTTTCTGTAACGAAACAATGTTCATAGTAACAAATTAAAACAAAGCTGGCCAGGACTATAGTGTCCCTTCCCATGTTGGAATTATATTCGCATTTTAATACGAGGGAAAGCCGTCGGGGTAAAACTAGGCACGCTGACCCCGACACTAGGAAATCCTTGGATGAAAACTCGGAAGTTTATTATCCAACAAGTTCTGGATTGTTGATATTTTTGATCGAACTTTATGTTTATTTTATTGAAACTAAGCCAATAATTTACAAGATGGAGGTTGTAAAAGAAATGATCTAATAATACAACATAAGTTCCTTCCTCAAATTGAGTCCATGAGGGTGCCTTGTTTTTAGACGAAAAATCCAAAAAGCCTCCCTGCCCAACGTTTTATGTTTCAAATTACCACCCCGTTTCGGTGTATATACCTTTTCAATAGCATAGCATTTCAGTGAGTCTGTGGACCTATTATGGTGTTGGATAAAATGTTTGGCTGCATTCGATGTATTTACAATATTAGGGTTTCTAATATAACTCAAATGTTCTAAGAACCTCTGTTTAAATTTTCGATTGGTGCAGCCTATGTACTTCAGATTACATGAAGTACACTCTAACACATAGATCACAGACTCACTGTTGCAATTAATATAATTCTTGATGAAAAAATTGTAAGTATCTGTTGAGTCCGAAAAGCTTTTTCTAGGGGAAACATAGGAACAGGTTTTACAGGGATGTGTGCCACATTTGAAAAATCCCCTTTGTTCCAACCACGAGCTTTTATGTATATCTGGTCGTAGCATCGATGGAGCCACAACATTGCCTATCGTGGGAGCTTTCCGGGCAACTATTCTACATCCTTCTTTTAAGATATTGTCAAGAATTTGGTCCTCCTTGAGAATAGGTAAATGTTTGAGGATAATATTCTTTATTAATGAGAATTGATTACTATATTGAAGAATAATAGCCGGTTTATTTGAATCCAATGTTGGGTATTTCTTTTTGTTAGTGAGCATGTCCTCCCTGTTTTTTTTGGAAGTTATCCTGGATGCTCTTTCAAGTATCCAGTTAGGATATCCCCTATTGCGTAACCTTTTGGAGATTGTGTTTTGTTCCGCAAGAAAATTCGCCTCCGTATTGCAGTTACGTCTAGCCCTATGTAGTTCACCCACGGGAATGGAGGTAACTGTTTGTTTAGGGTGATTACTCTTCGCGTGCAGAATAGTATTCCCCGAAACGGGTTTGCGATGTGTTTTTGTTTGAATTATTTCTCCCTCAATCCCTGCCAAATCTAAATCCAAGAAAATGGTGTTATTAGGATGAAAAGTATGGGTGAATCTAAGATTGGCATCGTTGGAGTTGAGGTAATTTATAAAGAAAGAAATGTCTGAGATTCGTCCCTTCCAAATAAATAGCAGGTCGTCAATATAACGACCATACCAATAAATATGTGTATTGAAAATATTTTTATCAGAAAAAATATATCGTTCCTCCCACCAAGCCATCACTAAATTCGCCAGAGAGGGTGAAAATCTTGCCCCCATCGAGACACCCTTAAGTTGGAGATAAAATTTATGGTTGAATGTAAAAAAATTATGTTGCATCAAAAAAAGTGAGACATCTAGAATATACAATTGAAGCTCATGACTATATGGGCTATATTTGTGCAGATGGTATTTCAATGCTTCATGTGCTATAGTATGTGGTATATTAGTATATAATGAGATGACATCACAGTTAAGCCAAACAAAATCCTGAGACCATAATTCATTCTCAAAGGATCTGAGAACATCTTGAGTGTCTCTGAGGAAACCTGGAGTCTTCGTTGCTAAGGGTTGCAAAAGGGAGTCCACCCATTCCGAAAATCTCTCTAGGAGTGACCCTATACCGGATACAATGGGTCTCATTGGCGGAGGATTTAGGTTCTTGTGCACTTTCGGGAGAGCATGTAAGATTGGAATAGTCGGAAAGTCCACATCAATGTATGACGACTGTTTGGAGGTAAGAAGGCCCTTATCCAGACCCTCTTGTATTAATTTTTTCATTTTTATCTGAAAGTTACTGGTGGGATTATGATCCAAGATCTTATAAGTGTCATTATCTGATAACATGGTGGTGACTTCTGCGATGTATGCATCTCTATTCATGATTACAATGCTTCCCCCTTTGTCCGATTTTTTAATAACGAGATCCTTGTTGTCTTCTAAAGACTTAAGTGCTAGAAATGAATCCTTGGACAGATTTTTGGGAAATTTCGTAGTTACAGTGGAGTCTGCAAGAAGTTGCAGATCTTTTTCCACAGCCATTTGAAATCTGTCCATTGATTCAATTCTTGATTCTAGTGGATAGAACTTGGGGTTACTAGTTTTCAATTCCGTGGAAATATTGACCTCCTGGGACTGGGATTCTAGGCTCAAACTCTCCAGATCTATAAGTGTTCTCAATTCATCAAATCGATAAAATTTGGGGTTTTGAGCCTTAATAGATGTTTTTTCTATCCCAGAATCTTGGCTGTCTGAATCTGGTTCCATATTGTGGGTGAAATGTCTCTTGATAGTGAGGTCTCTGACAAATTTGTTAATGTCTTTAAGTGTGTTGAAGGGATCAAAATTGCACGCGAGGGCAAAATTAAGACCAAGGGAGAGCACTTTTTCTTGTGCTGAGGTCAGAACAGTAGATGACAAGTTGATGACACTGAGTAAAGGTGTTATAATCTCCGATGTCTCAGGCGACGACCTTGGTCCTGCTCTGAATGGTTTGTGTTTTCTCCCCCCTCTTCGACCCCGTTTTTGAAAAGGTATATACACCGAAACGGGGTGGTAATTTGAAACATAAAACGTTGGGCAGGGAGGCTTTTTGGATTTTTCGTCTAAAAACAAGGCACCCTCATGGACTCAATTTGAGGAAGGAACTTATGTTGTATTATTAGATCATTTCTTTTACAACCTCCATCTTGTAAATTATTGGCTTAGTTTCAATAAAATAAACATAAAGTTCGATCAAAAATATCAACAATCCAGAACTTGTTGGATAATAAACTTCCGAGTTTTCATCCAAGGATTTCCTAGTGTCGGGGTCAGCGTGCCTAGTTTTACCCCGACGGCTTTCCCTCGTATTAAAATGCGAATATAATTCCAACATGGGAAGGGACACTATAGTCCTGGCCAGCTTTGTTTTAATTTGTTACTATGAACATTGTTTCGTTACAGAAAAATATCAAATTAATAGCAAAGTAAATGTTTCATTTTTGAAGCTTGAACCCCTTATTTGATAAGTATATAAATATATTCGTATGAGCGGTAGTTTTTCCCTGTATACCTATGAGTTGTATTATATATCAATAAAAAGGTTTTTTGCCTTTAATTAACAACAAGCTCAAGGGGTAGTAAATGTTGTGAGATTCGTCCATACCATAATATATAGCCATTATTTCTGGTGCCAGAGGGTCAATACAGTCCATACACTCTTATTGTATAGGTAGTGGTAAACTAACAACCGTAAACTGTCAAATTTGATCTGTTGTACTTTGGGTACACTACACTACTTCGATGTCAAAACAAAAGTTCAAATGCATGGAGATATATACGCCAGTGCTAGTCACATTTTATTTCTTTTAGATTTTTCGCACCTAGGGTGCATTCACACTATCCTTTTTCACACCAAACTGTATTTTGATGAATGGGGCGTTTGTCATCTAGAGCTTATATCCGGTTGAGTCCAAACATACATATAATTTTGTTCCTTTTATATTTACGTCGTAACCCTTCCGTTTTTCAAAGATCAAAATAGACGTAGCTGATTGCTATTAATAAATATATAAGATAGCCACATATATACTTACCACGATTTCATCCCGGGTCCTGGTGCTGTGAGTCACAGATATCTGGGTTTGACGGAGGATAGGACACGACGAGAGACTGGTCACGCGGTTGCGTTCCACCTCCAGTCTCCTGAACCGCAATTTAATACACCTGTATCAAACCGGATATAAGTTCTCACCCCAACAGTCAAATCACTTATTCTTCAGCCATGATTAAGGACGAGGAGATCGTCTGAAACGCGTAGGCTCCACACACCTACCTTTTCTCCATTCATTCACCTTTCCTCTGCAGGAGCCAAGTCTCCTGGTGTTTTTTACGTCATATCAATAAAATTGGAACGAGTTTCCATTTTAACTTACCTGGAAATTGGACTTATTTCTCCCTGCGCTGGATCACATCTACTGTCTTTTGTGTCTCTACTGACGTGTGCCGACACAGGGATCCTGGCGCAACAAGGGCACCAAATTCATTCATTGCCCTAAGGTGAGCTGGAGGTTCCCTCCTATCTTTTTTCTCTATTCCGGTCATCGGTTTGCCTTACGTGCTCACCTTGCCCTCATTAGGGCCGTTTTTGGATTACACATGCATGTATAGGAAGTGTTTATTCATTTTCCGTTGAAAGGTGGATGTTGTAAGCCTCTATCTGTATATTTTGGATAAATCTGCTTATGGAGATCTAATTCATTTGGTCTGAAAATATCAAGTGTGTTTTTTAATACGTGACATAACATTGACATTATTACGCTACTATATAGTAACACCATGCATCGAACAATGGGACACGAAGTACCATTAAGCAGAGTGGACATGGCGGCCCAAGTGTTCGGCAATTTGGATGATGTGGGGGATAATAATCACAGTCTGAATAACCTTTTCCACCAAGTCGAAAAACTTAAAATCCAGGAAGCAAAAGTGTGGTGGGATTTAACAACCCTTAACAACTATATATCTAAAAAAATGATTCCCCGAGGCTTGCGTATTAGGAAGAATCCTTCTTTCAAGTATTCAGATGAGTTTTTCACCAACTGGAATCAAACACTAACTGACTGTTCCCTCAAACTTATGGAACTCATTACTAAAGAAGAAGTGTTAAAGCTCACCAGCTTGGAAAAAGATATCCAAATAGTAGAGACACAGATCAATGCAGCCTCCAGCTCACCTGACTTTCCAATGCTTGAATCTCGTACCTCCCAATATATCAACAAGATCAATCAATCACTAGCGGAAGTTAAGAAGAAAAAATTTCTCCGAGATTCTAAGGATTATGCTAATAATGAAGTGTATTCTTGGACTAGAGAGGACAGAACACCGAATAAATTCAAGTCCATTTTGAAAAAACGGAACTTTGGAAAGAACAGAGACATTAATGCCTCCAGGGTCAGTTTCAGTTCCATGGAACTGGAGTCAGCGACAACTTCTGACAGTGAGGACTCAAGTTCAAGACCACAAGTCAGAGACAGAAATCAATTTAAGGCCTCAAAAAACGGGGTCGAAGAGGGGGGAGAAAACACAAACCATTCAGAGCAGGACCAAGGTCGTCGCCTGAGACATCGGAGATTATAACACCTTTACTCAGTGTCATCAACTTGTCATCTACTGTTCTGACCTCAGCACAAGAAAAAGTGCTCTCCTTTGGTCTTAATTTTGCCCTCGCGTGCAATTTTGATCCCTTCAACACACTTAAAGACATTAACAAATTTGTCAGAGACCTCACTATCAAGAGACATTTCACCCACAATATGGAACCAGATTCAGACAGCCAAGATTCTGGGATAGAAAAAACATCTATTAAGGCTCAAAACCCCAAATTTTATCGATTTGATGAATTGAGAACACTTATAGATCTGGAGAGTTTGAGCCTAGAATCCCAGTCCCAGGAGGTCAATATTTCCACGGAATTGAAAACTAGTAACCCCAAGTTCTATCCACTAGAATCAAGAATTGAATCAATGGACAGATTTCAAATGGCTGTGGAAAAAGATCTGCAACTTCTTGCAGACTCCACTGTAACTACGAAATTTCCCAAAAATCTGTCCAAGGATTCATTTCTAGCACTTAAGTCTTTAGAAGACAACAAGGATCTCGTTATTAAAAAATCGGACAAAGGGGGAAGCATTGTAATCATGAATAGAGATGCATACATCGCAGAAGTCACCACCATGTTATCAGATAATGACACTTATAAGATCTTGGATCATAATCCCACCAGTAACTTTCAGATAAAAATGAAAAAATTAATACAAGAGGGTCTGGATAAGGGCCTTCTTACCTCCAAACAGTCGTCATACATTGATGTGGACTTTCCGACTATTCCAATCTTACATGCTCTCCCGAAAGTGCACAAGAACCTAAATCCTCCGCCAATGAGACCCATTGTATCCGGTATAGGGTCACTCCTAGAGAGATTTTCGGAATGGGTGGACTCCCTTTTGCAACCCTTAGCAACGAAGACTCCAGGTTTCCTCAGAGACACTCAAGATGTTCTCAGATCCTTTGAGAATGAATTATGGTCTCAGGATTTTGTTTGGCTTAACTGTGATGTCATCTCATTATATACTAATATACCACATACTATAGCACATGAAGCATTGGAATACCATCTGCACAAATATAGCCCATATAGTCATGAGCTTCAATTGTATATTCTAGATGTCTCACTTTTTTTGATGCAACATAATTTTTTTACATTCAACCATAAATTTTATCTCCAACTTAAGGGTGTCTCGATGGGGGCAAGATTTTCACCCTCTCTGGCGAATTTAGTGATGGCTTGGTGGGAGGAACGATATATTTTTTCTGATAAAAATATTTTCAATACACATATTTATTGGTATGGTCGTTATATTGACGACCTGCTATTTATTTGGAAGGGACGAATCTCAGACATTTCTTTCTTTATAAATTACCTCAACTCCAACGATGCCAATCTTAGATTCACCCATACTTTTCATCCTAATAACACCATTTTCTTGGATTTAGATTTGGCAGGGATTGAGGGAGAAATAATTCAAACAAAAACACATCGCAAACCCGTTTCGGGGAATACTATTCTGCACGCGAAGAGTAATCACCCTAAACAAACAGTTACCTCCATTCCCGTGGGTGAACTACATAGGGCTAGACGTAACTGCAATACGGAGGCGAATTTTCTTGCGGAACAAAACACAATCTCCAAAAGGTTACGCAATAGGGGATATCCTAACTGGATACTTGAAAGAGCATCCAGGATAACTTCCAAAAAAAACAGGGAGGACATGCTCACTAACAAAAAGAAATACCCAACATTGGATTCAAATAAACCGGCTATTATTCTTCAATATAGTAATCAATTCTCATTAATAAAGAATATTATCCTCAAACATTTACCTATTCTCAAGGAGGACCAAATTCTTGACAATATCTTAAAAGAAGGATGTAGAATAGTTGCCCGGAAAGCTCCCACGATAGGCAATGTTGTGGCTCCATCGATGCTACGACCAGATATACATAAAAGCTCGTGGTTGGAACAAAGGGGATTTTTCAAATGTGGCACACATCCCTGTAAAACCTGTTCCTATGTTTCCCCTAGAAAAAGCTTTTCGGACTCAACAGATACTTACAATTTTTTCATCAAGAATTATATTAATTGCAACAGTGAGTCTGTGATCTATGTGTTAGAGTGTACTTCATGTAATCTGAAGTACATAGGCTGCACCAATCGAAAATTTAAACAGAGGTTCTTAGAACATTTGAGTTATATTAGAAACCCTAATATTGTAAATACATCGAATGCAGCCAAACATTTTATCCAACACCATAATAGGTCCACAGACTCACTGAAATGCTATGCTATTGAAAAGGTATATACACCGAAACGGGGTGGTAATTTGAAACATAAAACGTTGGGCAGGGAGGCTTTTTGGATTTTTCGTCTAAAAACAAGGCACCCTCATGGACTCAATTTGAGGAAGGAACTTATGTTGTATTATTAGATCATTTCTTTTACAACCTCCATCTTGTAAATTATTGGCTTAGTTTCAATAAAATAAACATAAAGTTCGATCAAAAATATCAACAATCCAGAACTTGTTGGATAATAAACTTCCGAGTTTTCATCCAAGGATTTCCTAGTGTCGGGGTCAGCGTGCCTAGTTTTACCCCGACGGCTTTCCCTCGTATTAAAATGCGAATATAATTCCAACATGGGAAGGGACACTATAGTCCTGGCCAGCTTTGTTTTAATTTGTTACTATGAACATTGTTTCGTTACAGAAAAATATCAAATTAATAGCAAAGTAAATGTTTCATTTTTGAAGCTTGAACCCCTTATTTGATAAGTATATAAATATATTCGTATGAGCGGTAGTTTTTCCCTGTATACCTATGAGTTGTATTATATATCAATAAAAAGGTTTTTTGCCTTTAATTAACAACAAGCTCAAGGGGTAGTAAATGTTGTGAGATTCGTCCATACCATAATATATAGCCATTATTTCTGGTGCCAGAGGGTCAATACAGTCCATACACTCTTATTGTATAGGTAGTGGTAAACTAACAACCGTAAACTGTCAAATTTGATCTGTTGTACTTTGGGTACACTACACTACTTCGATGTCAAAACAAAAGTTCAAATGCATGGAGATATATACGCCAGTGCTAGTCACATTTTATTTCTTTTAGATTTTTCGCACCTAGGGTGCATTCACACTATCCTTTTTCACACCAAACTGTATTTTGATGAATGGGGCGTTTGTCATCTAGAGCTTATATCCGGTTGAGTCCAAACATACATATAATTTTGTTCCTTTTATATTTACGTCGTAACCCTTCCGTTTTTCAAAGATCAAAATAGACGTAGCTGATTGCTATTAATAAATATATAAGATAGCCACATATATACTTACCACGATTTCATCCCGGGTCCTGGTGCTGTGAGTCACAGATATCTGGGTTTGACGGAGGATAGGACACGACGAGAGACTGGTCACGCGGTTGCGTTCCACCTCCAGTCTCCTGAACCGCAATTTAATACACCTGTATCAAACCGGATATAAGTTCTCACCCCAACAGTCAAATCACTTATTCTTCAGCCATGATTAAGGACGAGGAGATCGTCTGAAACGCGTAGGCTCCACACACCTACCTTTTCTCCATTCATTCACCTTTCCTCTGCAGGAGCCAAGTCTCCTGGTGTTTTTTACGTCATATCAATAAAATTGGAACGAGTTTCCATTTTAACTTACCTGGAAATTGGACTTATTTCTCCCTGCGCTGGATCACATCTACTGTCTTTTGTGTCTGATATTATGGGATATCAGAGTAAAAGAGGAGAGTACTACAATTCCCAGCATGTCCAGACTGTTATTATGTGATATCAGAGCACATAACAGGACAAAGTTATAAGAGGAGAGAACTACAACTCCCAGCATGTCCAGACTGTTATTATGGAATATCAGAGAACATTACAGGGAGGAGATATAAGAAGAGAGGACTACAACTCCCAGCATTTCTAGGCTGTTATTATGTGATGTCAGAGGACATTACAGGAAGGAGTATAAGAGGAGAGGACTACAACACCCAGCATGTCCAGACTGTTATTAAGGGATATCAGAGGACATTACAGGGAGGAGGTATAAGAGGAGAGAAGTACAACTTCCAGCATGTCTAGACTGTTTTTATGTGATATCAGAGAACATTACAGGGAGGAGTATAAGAGGAGAGAACTACAACTCCCAGCATGTCCAGACTGTTATTATGTGATATCAGAGGACATTACAGGGAGGGGTATAAGAGAACTACAACTCCCAGCATGTCCAGGCTGTTATCATGGGATATCAGAGGACATTACAGGGAGGGATATTAGAGGAGAGAACTACAACTCCTAGCATGTCCAGACTGTTATTATGGGAAATCAAGGGACATTACAGGGAGGGATATAAGAGGAGAATACTGCAACTCCCAACATGTCCAAACTGTTACTATTGGATATCAGAGGACATTACAGGGAGGAGTATAGGAGGAGCGGACTACAAATCCCAGCATGTCCAGACTGTTATTATGTGATATCAGAGGACATTCCAGGGAGGCGGTATAAGACGAGGGATATACAACTCCCAGCATGTGCAGACTGTTATTATGTGATATCAGAGGACATTACAGGGAGGAGGTATAAGAGGAGAGAACTACAACTCCCAGCATGTCCAGACTGTTACTATTGGATATCAGAGGACATTACAGGGAGGGGTATAGGAGGAGAGGACTACAAATCCCAGCATGTCCAAAATGTTATTATGGGATATCAGAGGTTATTACAGGGAGGAGGTATAATAGGAGAGAACTACAACTCCCAGCATGTCCAGACTGTTATTATGTGATATCAGAGAACATTACAGGGAGAGCTATAAGAGGAGAGAAATACAACTCCCAGCATGTCCAAACTGTTATTTGGTGATATCAGAGGACATTACATGGAGGAGATAAAATAGGATAGAACTACAACTCCCAACATGTCCAGGTTATTATGTTATATCAGAGGACATTACAGGGAGGAGGTATAAGAGAGGACTACAACTCCCAGCATGGCCAGGCTCTTATTATTGGATATTTGGGACATTACTGGGAGGAGGTATGAGAGGAGAGAACTACAACTCCCAGCATGTCCAGGCTGTTGATATGTGATATCAGAGGACATTACATGGAGGAGGTATAAGAGGAGAGAACTACAACTCCCAGCATGTCCAGACTTTTATTATGGGAAATCAGAGAACATTACAGGAGGAGGTATAAGAGGAGAGAACTACAACGCCCAGCATGTCCAGACTGTTATAATGAGATATCAGAGGACATTACAAGGAGGAGGTATAAGAGGAGAGGACTACAACTCCCAGCATTACAGGGAGAGGAATAACATGCGAAAACGAAAACTCCAAGCATGTCCAGACTGTAATTATGGGATATCAGAGGACATTACATGGGGGAGGTATAAAAGGAGAGAACTACAACTCCCAGCATGTTCAGACTGTTACTATTGGATATTTGAGGACATTACTGGGAGGAGGTATAAGAGGAGAGAACTACAACTCCCAGCATGTCCAGGCTGTTAATATGGGAAATCAGAGGATATTACAGGGAGGAGGTATAAGAGGAGAGAACTACAACTCCCAGCATGACCAGACTGTTATTATGGGAAATCAGATGACATTACAGGGAGGGGGTATAACAGGAGAATACTACAACTCCCAGCATGTCCAGACTGTTACTATTGGATATCAGAGGACATTACAGGGAGAAGTATAGGAGGAGAGGACTACAAATCCCAGCATGTCCAGAATGTTATTATGTGATATCAGAGGACATTACAGAGAGGAGGTATAAGAGGAAAGAACTACAACTCCCAGCATGTCCAGGCTGTTAATATGGGATATCAGAGGACATTACAGAAGGTGGTATAAGAGGAGAGAACTACAACTCCCAGCATGTCCAGACTGTTATTATGTGATATCAGAGGACAATAGATGGAGGAGTATAGGAGAAGAGAACTACAACTCCCAGAATGTCCAGATTGTTATTATGAGATATCAGAGGACATTACAGGGAGGAGGTATAAGAGAGAACGACAACTCCCAGCAAGTCCAAAATGTTATTATGGGATATCAGAGGTTATTACAGGGAGGAGGTATAATAGGAGAGAACTACAACTCCCAGCATGTCCAGTCTGTTATTATGTGATATCAGAGGACATTACAGGGAGGAGGTATAGGAGGAGAGAACTAGAACTCCCAGCATGTCCAGGCTGTTAACATGGGATATCAGAGGACATTACACGGAGGAGGTATAAGAGGAGAGAACTATAACTCCCAGCATGTCCTGACTGTTATTATGTGATATCAGAGAACATTACATGGAGAGGGTATAAGAGGGGAGGATTACAACCCCCAGCATGACCAGGCTGTTATTATGGGATATCAGAGGACATTACACGGAGGAGGTATAAGAGGAGAGGACTACAACTCCCAACATGTCCAGACAGTTATTATGTGATATCAGAGGAAATTACAGGAGGAGGTATAAGAGGAGATAACTACAACTCCCAGCATGTCCAGACTGTTATTATGGGATATCAGAGTAAAAGAGGAGAGTACTACAACTCCCAGCATGTCCATACTGGTATTATGGAATATCCGAGAACATTACAGGGAGGAGATATAAGAAGAGATGACTACAGCTCCCAGCATTTCTAGGCTGTTATTATGTGATGTCAGAGGACATTACAGGAAGGAGTATAAGAGGAGAGGACTACAACACCCAGCATGTCCAGACTGTTATTAAGGGATATCAGAGGACATTACAGGGAGGGTATAAGAGGAGAGAAGTACAACTTCCAGCATGTCTAGACTGTTTTTATGTGATATCAGAGAACATTACAGGGAGGAGTATAAGAGGAGAGAACTACAACTCCCAGCATGTCCAGACTGTTATTATGTGATATCAGAGGACATTACAGGGAGGGGTATAAGAGAACTACAACTCCCAGCATGTCCAGGCTGTTATCATGGGATATCAGAGGACATTACAGGGAGGGATATTAGAGGAGAGGACTACAACTCCCAGCATGTCCAGACTGTTACTATTGGATATCAGAGGACATTACAGGGAGGAGTATAGGAGGAGCGGACTACAAATCCCAGCATGTCCAGACTGTTATTATGTGATATCAGAGGACATTCCAGGGAGGCGGTATAAGACGAGGGATATACAACTCCCAGCATGTGCAGACTGTTACTATTGGATATCAGAGGACATTACAGGGAGGGGTATAGGAGGAGAGGACTACAAATCCCAGCATGTCCAAAATGTTATTATGGGATATCAGAGGTTATTACAGGGAGGAGGTATAATAGGAGAGAACTACAACTCCCAGCATGTCCAGACTGTTATTATGTGATATCAGAGAACATTACAGGGAGAGCTATAAGAGGAGAGAAATACAACTCCCAACATGTCCAAACTGTTATTTGGTGATATCAGAGGACATTACATGGAGGAGATAAAATAGGATAGAACTACAACTCCCAACATGTCCAGGTTATTATGTTATATCAGAGGACATTACAGGGAGGAGGTATAAGAGAGGACTACAACTCCCAGCATGGCCAGGCTCTTATTATTGGATATTTGGGACATTACTGGGAGGAGGTATGAGAGGAGAGAACTACAACTCCCAGCATGTCCAGGCTGTTGATATGTGATATCAGAGGACATTACATGGAGGAGGTATAAGAGGAGAGAACTACAACTCCCAGCATGTCCAGACTTTTATTATGGGAAATCAGAGAACATTACAGGAGGAGGTATAAGAGGAGAGAACTACAACGCCCAGCATGTCCAGACTGTTATAATGAGATATCAGAGGACATTACAAGGAGGAGGTATAAGAGGAGAGGACTACAACTCCCAGCATTACAGGGAGAGGAATAACATGCGAAAACGAAAACTCCAAGCATGTCCAGACTGTAATTATGGGATATCAGAGGACATTACATGGGGGAGGTATAAAAGGAGAGAACTACAACTCCCAGCATGTTCAGACTGTTACTATTGGATATTTGAGGACATTACTGGGAGGAGGTATAAGAGGAGAGAACTACAACTCCCAGCATGTCCAGGCTGTTAATATGGGAAATCAGAGGATATTACAGGGAGGAGGTATAAGAGGAGAGAACTACAACTCCCAGCATGACCAGACTGTTATTATGGGAAATCAGATGACATTACAGGGAGGGGGTATAACAGGAGAATACTACAACTCCCAGCATGTCCAGACTGTTACTATTGGATATCAGAGGACATTACAGGGAGAAGTATAGGAGGAGAGGACTACAAATCCCAGCATGTCCAGAATGTTATTATGTGATATCAGAGGACATTACAGAGAGGAGGTATAAGAGGAAAGAACTACAACTCCCAGCATGTCCAGGCTGTTAATATGGGATATCAGAGGACATTACAGAAGGTGGTATAAGAGGAGAGAACTACAACTCCCAGCATGTCCAGACTGTTATTATGTGATATCAGAGGACAATAGATGGAGGAGTATAGGAGAAGAGAACTACAACTCCCAGAATGTCCAGATTGTTATTATGAGATATCAGAGGACATTACAGGGAGGAGGTATAAGAGAGAACGACAACTCCCAGCAAGTCCAAAATGTTATTATGGGATATCAGAGGTTATTACAGGGAGGAGGTATAATAGGAGAGAACTACAACTCCCAGCATGTCCAGTCTGTTATTATGTGATATCAGAGGACATTACAGGGAGGAGGTATAGGAGGAGAGAACTAGAACTCCCAGCATGTCCAGGCTGTTAACATGGGATATCAGAGGACATTACACGGAGGAGGTATAAGAGGAGAGAACTATAACTCCCAGCATGTCCTGACTGTTATTATGGGATATCAGAGGACATTACACGGAGGAGGTATAAGAGGAGAGGACTACAA
This sequence comes from Rhinoderma darwinii, assembly GCF_050947455.1. NCBI lineage: Eukaryota > Metazoa > Chordata > Amphibia > Anura > Rhinodermatidae > Rhinoderma > Rhinoderma darwinii. The sequence goes on from NC_134687.1 coordinate 637,046,841, forward strand.
CTCCCAACATGTCCAGACAGTTATTATGTGATATCAGAGGAAATTACAGGAGGAGGTATAAGAGGAGATAACTACAACTCCCAGCATGTCCAGACTGTTATTATGGGATATCAGAGTAAAAGAGGAGAGTACTACAACTCCCAGCATGTCCATACTGGTATTATGGAATATCCGAGAACATTACAGGGAGGAGATATAAGAAGAGATGACTACAGCTCCCAGCATTTCTAGGCTGTTATTATGTGATGTCAGAGGACATTACAGGAAGGAGTATAAGAGGAGAGGACTACAACACCCAGCATGTCCAGACTGTTATTAAGGGATATCAGAGGACATTACAGGGAGGGTATAAGAGGAGAGAAGTACAACTTCCAGCATGTCTAGACTGTTTTTATGTGATATCAGAGAACATTACAGGGAGGAGTATAAGAGGAGAGAACTACAACTCCCAGCATGTCCAGACTGTTATTATGTGATATCAGAGGACATTACAGGGAGGGGTATAAGAGAACTACAACTCCCAGCATGTCCAGGCTGTTATCATGGGATATCAGAGGACATTACAGGGAGGGATATTAGAGGAGAGGACTACAACTCCCAGCATGTCCAGACTGTTACTATTGGATATCAGAGGACATTACAGGGAGGAGTATAGGAGGAGCGGACTACAAATCCCAGCATGTCCAGACTGTTATTATGTGACATCAGAGGACATTCCAGGGAGGCGGTATAAGACGAGGGATATACAACTCCCAGCATGTGCAGACTGTTACTATTGGATATCAGAGGACATTACAGGGAGGGGTATAGGAGGAGAGGACTACAAATCCCAGCATGTCCAAAATGTTATTATGGGATATCAGAGGTTATTACAGGGAGGAGGTATAATAGGAGAGAACTACAACTCCCAGCATGTCCAGACTGTTATTATGTGATATCAGAGAACATTACAGGGAGAGCTATAAGAGGAGAGAAATACAACTCCCAACATGTCCAAACTGTTATTTGGTGATATCAGAGGACATTACATGGAGGAGATAAAATAGGATAGAACTACAACTCCCAACATGTCCAGGTTATTATGTTATATCAGAGGACATTACAGGGAGGAGGTATAAGAGAGGACTACAACTCCCAGCATGGCCAGGCTCTTATTATTGGATATTTGGGACATTACTGGGAGGAGGTATGAGAGGAGAGAACTACAACTCCCAGCATGTCCAGGCTGTTGATATGTGATATCAGAGGACATTACATGGAGGAGGTATAAGAGGAGAGAACTACAACGCCCAGCATGTCCAGACTGTTATAATGAGATATCAGAGGACATTACAAGGAGGAGGTAGAAGAGGAGAGGACTACAACTCCCAGCATTACAGGGAGAGGAATAACATGCGAAAATGAAAACTCCAAGCATGTCCAGACTGTAATTATGGGATATCAGAGGACATTACATGGGGGAGGTATAAAAGGAGAGAACTACAACTCCCAGCATGTTCAGACTGTTACTATTGGATATTTGAGGACATTACTGGGAGGAGGTATAAGAGGAGAGAACTACAACTCCCAGCATGTCCAGGCTGTTAATATGGGAAATCAGAGGATATTACAGGGAGGAGGTATAAGAGGAGAGAACTACAACTCCCAGCATGACCAGACTGTTATTATGGGAAATCAGATGACATTACAGGGAGGGGGTATAACAGGAGAATACTACAACTCCCAGCATGTCCAGACTGTTACTATTGGATATCAGAGGACATTACAGGGAGAAGTATAGGAGAGGACTACAAATCCCAGCATGTCCAGAATGTTATTATGTGATATCAGAGGACATTACAGAGAGGAGGTATAAGAGGAAAGAACTACAACTCCCAGCATGTCCAGGCTGTTAATATGGGATATCAGAGGACATTACAGGGAGGAGGTATAAGAGGAGAGAACTGCAAATCCCAGCATGTCCAGACCATCATTATGGGATATCAGAGAACATTACAGAAGGTGGTATAAGAGGAGAGAACTACAACTCCCAGCATGTCCAGACTGTTATTATGTGATATCAGAGGACAATAGATGGAGGAGTATAGGACAAGAGAACTACAACTCCCAGAATGTCCAGATTGTTATTATGAGATATCAGAGGACATTACAGGGAAGAGACATAAGAGGAGAGAACTACAACTCCCAGGATGTCCACACTTATAATGGGATATCAGAGGACATTACAGGGAGGAGGTATAAGAGAGAACGACAACTCCCAGCAAGTCCAAAATGTTATTATGGGATATCAGAGGTTATTACAGGGAGGAGGTATAATAGGAGAGAACTACAACTCCCAGCATGTCCAGACTGTTATTATGTTATATCAGAGGACATTACAGGGAGGAGGTATAAGAGAGGACTACAACTCCCAGCATTTCCAGGCTGTTAATATGGGATATCAGAGGACATTACATGGAGGAGGTATAAGAGGAGAGAACTACAACTCCCAGCATGTACAGACTGTTATAAGGAGATATCAGAGGACATTACAGGGAGGAGGTATAAGAGGAGAGAACTACAACTCCCAGCATGTCCAGGCTGTTATTACGGGATATCAGAGAACATTACAGGGAGGAGGTATAGGAGGAGAGAACTACAACTCCCAGCATGTACAGACTGTTATAAGGAGATATCAGAGGACATTACAGGGAGGAGGTATAAGAGGAGAGAACTAGAACTCCCAGCATGTCCAGGCTGTTAACATGGGATATCAGAGGACATTACACAGAGGAGGTATAAGAGGAGAGAACTATAACTCCCAGCATGTCCTGACTGTTATTATGTGATATCAGAGAACATTACATGGAGAGGGTATAAGAGGGGAGGATTACAACCCCCAGCATGACCAGGCTGTTATTATGGGATATCAGAGGACATTACACGGAGGAGGTATAAGAGGAGAGGACTACAACTCCCAACATGTCCAGACAGTTATGTGATATCAGAGGAAATTACAGGAGGAGGTATAAGAGGAGACAACTACAACTCCCAGCATGTCCAGACTGTTATTATGGGATATCAGAGTAAAAGAGGAGAGTACTACAACTCCCAGCATGTCCATACTGGTATTATGGAATATCCGAGAACATTACAGGGAGGAGATATAAGAAGAGATGACTACAGCTCCCAGCATTTCTAGGCTGTTATTATGTGATGTCAGAAGACATTACAGGAAGGAGTATAAGAGGAGAGGACTACAACACCCAGCATGTCCAGACTGTTATTAAGGGATATCAGAGGACATTACAGGGAGGGGTATAAGAGGAGAGAACTACAACTTCCAGCATGTCTAGACTGTTTTTATGTGATATCAGAGAACATTACAGGGAGGAGTATAAGAGGAGAGAACTACAACTCCCAGCATGTCCAGACTGTTATTATGTGATATCAGAGGACATTACAGGGAGGAGGTATAAGAGGAGAGGACTACAACTCCCAGCATTACAGGGAGAGGAATAACATGCGAAAATGAAAACTCCAAGCATGTCCAGACTGTAATTATGGGATATCAGAGGACATTACATGGGGGAGGTATAAAAGGAGAGAACTACAACTCCCAGCATGTTCAGACTGTTACTATTGGATATTTGAGGACATTACTGGGAGGAGGTATAAGAGGAGAGAACTACAACTCCCAGCATGTCCAGGCTGTTAATATGGGAAATCAGAGGATATTACAGGGAGGGGGTATAACAGGAGAATACTACAACTCCCAGCATGTCCAGACCGTTACTATTGGATATCAGAGGACATTACAGGGAGAAGTATAGGAGGAGAGGACTACAAATCCCAGCATGTCCAGAATGTTATTATGTGATATCAGAGGACATTACAGAGAGGAGGTATAAGAGGAAAGAACTACAACTCCCAGCATGTCCAGGCTGTTAATATGGGATATCAGAGGACATTACAGGGAGGAGGTATAAGAGGAGAGAACTGCAAATCCCAGCATGTCCAGACCATCATTATGGGATATCAGAGAACATTACAGAAGGTGGTATAAGAGGAGAGAACTACAACTCCCAGCATGTCCAGACTGTTATTATGTGATATCAGAGGACAATAGATGGAGGAGTATAGGAGAAGAGAACTACAACTCCCAGAATGTCCAGATTGTTATTATGAGATATCAGAGGACATTACAGGGAAGAGACCTAAGAGGAGAGAACTACAACTCCCAACATGTCCAGGCTGTTAATATGGGATATCAGAGAACATTACAGGGAGAGGTATAAGAGGAGAGAAATACAACTCCCAGCATGTCCTGACTGTTATTATGGGATATCAGAGGACATTACACGGAGGAGGTATAAGAGGAGAGGACTACAACTCCCAACATGTCCAGACAGTTATTATGTGATATCAGAGAACATTACAGGGAGGAGGTATAAGAGGAGATAACTACAACTCCCAGCATGTCCAGACTGTTATTATGGGATATCAGAGTAAAAGAGGAGAGTACTACAACTCCCAGCATGTCCATACTGGTATTATGGAATATCCGAGAACATTACAGGGAGGAGATATAAGAAGAGATGACTACAGCTCCCAGGATTTCTAGGCTGTTATTATGTGATGTCAGAGGACATTACAGGAAGGAGTATAAGAGGAGAGAACTACAACTCCCAGCATGTCCAGACTGTTATTAAGGGATATCAGAGGACATTACAGGGAGGGGTATAAGAGGAGAGAACTACAACTTCCAGCATGTCTAGACTGTTTTTATGTGATATCAGAGAACATTACAGGGAGGAGTATAAGAGGAGAGAACTACAACTGCCAGCATGTCCAGACTGTTATTATGTGATATCAGAGGACATTACAGGGAGGGGTATAAGAGAACTACAACTCCCAGCATGTCCAGGCTGTTATCATGGGATATCAGAGGACATTACAGGGAGGGATATAAGAGGAGAGGACTACAACTCTCAGCATGTCCAGACTGTTATTATGGGAAATCAAGGGACATTACAGGGAGGGATATAAGAGGAGAATACTGCAACTCCCAACATGTCCAGACTGTTACTATTGGATATCAGAGGACATTACAGGGAGGAGTATAGGAGGAGGGGACTACAAATCCCAGCATGTCCAGACTGTTATTATGTGATATCAGAGGAAATTCCAGGGAGGAGGTATAAGAGGAGAGAAATACAACTCCCAACATGTCCAAACTGTTATTTGGTGATATCAGAGGACATTACATGGAGGAGATAAAATAGGATAGAACTACAACACCCAACATGTCCAGGTTATTATGTTATATCAGAGGACATTACAGGGAGGAGGTATAAGAGAGGACTACAACTCCCAGCATGGCCAGGCTCTTATTATTGGATATTTGGGACATTACTGGGAGGAGGTATGAGAGGAGAGAACTACAACTCCCAGCATGTCCAGGCTGTTAATATGTGATATCAGAGGACATTACATGGAGGAGGTATAAGAGGAGAGAACTACAACTCCCAGCATGTACAGACTGTTACTATTGGCTATCAGAGGACATTACAGGGAGGGGGTATAACAGGAGAATACTACAACTCCCAGCATGTCCAGACTGTTACGATTGGATATCAGAGGACATTACAGGGAGGAGTATAGGAGGAGAGGACTACAAATCCCAGCATGTCCAGACTGTTTTTATGTGATATCAGAGGACATTACAGGGAGGAGGTATAAGAGGAGAGAACGACAACTCCCCGTATGTCCAGACTGTTATGTGATATCAGAGGACATTACAGGGAGAAGGTATAAAAGGAGAATACTACAACTCCCAGCATGTCCAGGCTTTTATTATGTGATATCAGATGACATTACAGGGAGGGGAATAACAGGAGAAAACTACAACACCCAGCATGTCCAGACTGTTATTATTTGATATCAGAGGACATTACAGGGGAGTATTATAGGAGGGGACTACAACTCCCAGCATGTCCAGACTGTTATTATGGGATATCAGAGGACATTACATGGAGGGGTATAAGAGGAGAGAACTACAACTCCTAGCATGTGCAGGCTATTATTATGGGATATCAGAGGACATTACAAGGAGGAGGTATGAGGGGAGGACTACAATTTCCAGCATGTCCAGGCTGTTATTATGGGATATCAGAGGGCATTACACAGAGGAGGTATGATAGGAGAGGACTACAACTCCCAGCATGTCCAGACTGTTGTTATGTGATATCAGAGGAAATTACAGGAAGGAGGTATAAGAGGAGAGAACTACAACTCCCATGCATGTTTAGACTGTTATTATGGGATATCAGAGGACATTACAGGGAGAGCTATAAGAGGAGAGAAATACAACTCCCAACATGTCCAAACTGTTATTTGGTGATATCAGAGGACATTACATGGAGGAGATAAAATAGGATAGAACTACAACTCCCAACATTTCCAGGTTATTATGTTATATCAGATGACATTACAGGGAGGAGGTATAAGAGAGGACTACAACTCCCAGCATGGCCAGGCTCTTATTATTGGATATTTGGGACATTACTGGGAGGAGGTATGAGAGGAGAGAACTACAACTCCCAGCATGTCCAGGCTGTTAATATGTGATATCAGAGGACATTACATGGAGGAGGTATAAGAGGAGAGGACTACAACTCCCAGCATGTCCAGACTGTTGTTATGTGATATCAGAGGAAATTACAGGAAGGACGTATAAGAGGAGAGAACTACAACTTCCAGCATGTCCAGACTGTTATTATGGGATATCAGAGTACATTACAGGGAGGGGGAATAACAGGAGAATACTACAACTCCCAGCATGTCCAGACTGTTACTATTGGATATCAGAGGACATTACAGGGAGGAGTATAGGAGGAGAGGACTACAACACCCAGCATGTCCAGACTGTTATTATGGGATATCTGAGGACATTACAGGGAGGGGTATAAGAGGAGATGTATGGGTGGAAAGGGATGAAGATGGGAAATAGCGATGTAACAAAACAAAAAAAACAAAAAACAAAAGCAAAAAACTTTTATTAGTATTAAAAAAAAGATGCTCCTGCATCCTTAATATGATGTTAAAATATAACACTTATTCAGTTGTTAGCTCGGCTGTGCTCAGTATATTATACTAGCGGGAAACAGGGTGTACGGTCCCCTGCAACACCCTATATTGTTAAATAAACCCCACCTGGTTGGTTTTATTCTATTTTATTTGAAAACCACCAAATGCGATTGAGGGATAAAGACCAACTTTATTTTGAATTCTACACACTATTAGGGTATGTGCACACACACTAATTACGTCCGTAATTTACGGACGTATTTCGGCCGCAAGTTCCGGACCGAACTCAGTGCAGGGAGCCGGGCTCCTAGCATCATAGTTATGTACGACGCTAGGAGTCCCTGCCTCGCTGCCGGACAACTGTCCCGTACTGTAATCGTGTTTTCAGTACAGGACAGTAGTTCCACGGAGAGGCAGGGACTCCTAGCGTCGTACATAACTATGATGCTAGGAGCCCGGCTCCCTGCACTGTGTTCGGTCCACTACTTGCGGCCGAAATACGTCCGTCAATTACGGACGTAATTAGTGTGTGTGCACATACCCTTAGTGTGAGGGTATGTTCACACGGCCTATTTACGGACGTAATTCGGACGGTTTAACCCCCGAATTACGTCCGAAAATGCGGCTCGTTAGCATTGGCAAATATCTGCCCATTCATTAAAATGGGTCTTACGATGTTCTGTGCACACGGTCATGTTTTTTTACGCGCCGCTGTCAGAAGGCGGCGCGTAAAAAAGACGCCCGCGTCAGAGAAGTGCATGTCACTTCTTGGGACGTAATTGGAGCCGTTTTCCATTGACTCGATGGAAAAGCAGCTCCAATTACGTCCATAATGGAAGCAGCGAAAAAGCGCCTCAACATGCCATTACGGCTGAAATTACGGAGGTGATTTCTCCTTAAAACAGCCCCGTAATTTCAGCCATTACGGACGCTGCCGTGTGAACATACCCTTACACTGTAGTTGTAAAAAAGGCAGCATATATAATTGGCTCAAATATGCTGCAGAGCTTCCTGGTTAGCTGTGTGACAGCTGATTGTGGAGTCCTCAGCTAAAAGCAGACAACGTGTCTCACTGCCTGCTTTATAAGGGTATGTGCACACGAGGGCATTACGTCCGTAATTGACGGACGTATTTCGGCCGCAAGTACCGGACCGAACACAGTGCAGGGAGCCGGGCTCCTAGCATCATACTTATGTACGACGCTAGGAGTCCCTGCCTCGCTGCCGGACAACTCTCCCGTACTGAAAACATGATTACAGTACGGGACAGTTGTCCTGCAGCGAGGCAGGGACTCCTAGCGTCGTACATAAGTATGCTGCTAGGAGCCCGGCTCCCTGCACTGTGTTCGGTCCGGGACTTGCGGCCGAAATACGTCCGTCATTTATGGACGTAATGCCCTCGTATGCACATACCTTAACACTGAACTGTGTGACAGTGCAGATGATCACAATGCTTCTAACTCCGGGCACAAAAAGCTTCCTGGTTAGCCGTGTGACAGCACAGCTGATTGTGGAGTCCTCAGCTAGAAGCAGACAGCGGGTCTCACTGCCTGCTTTGTATCATCGAGCTGTGAGGCCTCGTGAACACTTACGTCACCGTTTTCACGGCTGCTTTTGACGGGTCCGTGAACCCGTTTTAGCGGCCGTGTGGTTTCCGTGTGCACTCCCGTGTGCACTCCGTGTTTCCGTGCGCCGAGCATGGTACTGTCCAGGGCGACAGTACCATGCTCGGCGCGCGGAAAATACAATTTTGATGTAATAAATTTTTTTTAAAAGAAAATACGTTCATACTTACATTCCTCCTGTCCGGCCTCCAGCGATGACGTTCAATCCATGTCGCCGCTGAAGCCAATCACAGGCTGCCGCGGCCTCGGCAGCCAATCACAGGCTGCCGCTGCAGCCAATCACTGGCTGCCACGGCCTCGGCAGCCAATCATAGGCTGCTGCGTCACAAAAGAAGGTCGGACTGGAGGAAGAAGAGGGACTCGTCACCAAGACAACGAAAGGGGAAGTATGAAAGGCTTTTTATTTTATTTTTAATCAGCAGCCTCTTTTCTCTATCAGTTATTGATAGAGACAAGTGGCTGCCAATTAGTGTAATATTTTATTAATGTTTTTTTTCCCGCCCTGTGGTTGCTAGGCAACGGCTCCATCACACACGGACGGCACACGGATGACTTCCGTGTGCCTTCAGTTTTTTTGACGGCCCCATTGACTTGCATGGGCCTCACGGTCACGGAATCCCGGACCAAAGTAGGACATGCTCTACTTTGGATCGGAACGGAGCAACGGACCGTCAAAAAAACTGAAGTGTGCATGGCCCCATTGAAATGAATGGGTTCAGGGTGCTATTAGTGACAAAAACGGATAGCACCCTGAAGGAAAAAACGGAAGTGTGCATGAGGCCTGACAGTGCAGCTGATTGCACAGCTTCTAACTCAGGGCAAACGGAGCTTCCTGGTTAGGGATTAGTTAGACTACACTTAGGGTATGTGCACACACACTAATTACGTCCGTAATTGACGGACGTATTTCGGCCGCAAGTCCAGGACCGAACACAGTGCAGGGAGCCGAGCTCCTAGCATCATAGTTATGTACGATGCTAGGAGTCCCTGCCTCTCTGCAGGACAAATGTCCCGTACTGTAATCATGTTTTCAGTACGGGACAGCAGTTCCACGGAGTAGCAGGGACTCCTAGCATCGTACATAACTATGATGCTAGGAGCCCGGCTCCCTGCAGTGTGTTCGGTCCGGTACTTGCGGCCGAAATACGTCCGTCAATTACGGACGTAATTAGTGTGTGTGCACATACCCTTATAATTCACAACCCGATTCACTGAACCAGTGACCGGGTACTTAGTGTAACGAAGCTGGCAGTGAGACACACTGTCTGCTTCTAGCTGTGGACTCCACAATCATCTGTCACACAGCTAACCAGGAAGCTCTGCAGCATATTTGAGCCAATTATATATGCTGCCTTTTCTACAACTACAGTGTAAGGCATCATTTAGACGAGCGTAATATACGTGCGTGCGATGGGCGTGCTTTTCACGCGTGTCGTACGCACCTATATTACTCTATGGGGCAGTGCAGACAGTCCGTGAGTTTTGCGCAGCGTGAGTCCGCTGCGTAAAACTCACGACAAGTTCTATATTTCCCCGTTTTTCGCGCATCACGCACCCATTGAAGTCAATGGATGCGTGAAAACCACGCAGGTCGCACGGAAGCACTTCCGTGCGAACTGCGTGGTTCGGGCAACAGCTGTCAAACTCTGAATGTAAACAGAAAAGCACCACGTCAAAATGATGGCGGCTGCGAGAAAATCTTGCAGCCGCGCATCATACACTGATGACACACGCAGCTGTTAAGTGCATTTTGCGCACGCAAAACGCTGCGTTTTTTACGTGCGCAAAACGCACACGCTCGTGTAAATCAGGCCTAACACTAATAATGTGTAGAATTCAAAATAAAGTTGGTCTTTATCCCTCAATCGCATTTGGTGGTTTTCAAATAAAATAGAATAAAACCAACCAGGTGGGGTTTATTTAACAATATAGGGTGTTGCAGGGGACCGTACACCCTGTTTCCCGCTAGTATAATATACTGAGCACAGCCGAGCTAACAACTGAATAAGTGTTATATTTTAACATCATATTAAGGATGCAGGAGCATCTTTTTTAATACTAATAAAAAAAAATTGTTTTGGGTTTTTGTTACATCGCTATTTCCCATCTTCATCCCTTTCCCCCCATACATAGACTATATTTTGGTGGTGCACACCTGATGTAACAACACAAGAGGATCCCTGTGGATACTTTTTTCATGTATAAGAGGAGAGAACTACAACTCCCAGCATGTCCAGGATGTTATTATGTGATATTAGAGGGAGGAGGTATAAGATGAGAGAACTACAACTCCCAGCATGTCCAGACTGTTATTATTGGATATCAGAGGACATTACAGGGAGGAGTATAGGAGGAGAGGACTACAAATCCCAGCATGTCCAGACTGTTATTATGTGATATCAGAGGACATTACAGGGAGGAGGTATAAGAGGAGAGGACTACAACTCCCAGCATGTCCATACTGTTATTATGTGATCTCAGAGGTCATTACAGGGAGGAGTATAAGAGAGAACTACAACTCCCAGCATGTGCAGACTGTTATTATGTGATATTAGAGGGAGGAGGTATAAGAGGAGAGAACTACAACTCGCAGCATTTACAGGCTGTTATTATGTGATAACAGAGGACATTACAGGAGGAGATATGAGGAGAGAACTACAACTCCCAACATGTCCAGGCTGTTATTATGGGATATCAGATGACATTACAGGGAATAGCTATAAATGGAGAGGACTATAACTCCCAGCATGTCCAGGCTGTTACTATAAGCTATAACGTCACGTGATCATCATCAATTCTCTACAGAGCACAGTAGCCCCGCCCCCTCACATAGACCCGCCCGTTATGTCACGCGATCAACATCACAGGTCCGTCATCCCCCACCCACGTCTCTTCCCCACTAATCAGCTCCGTCCCTTCTGCATTGGTCACATGGTGTTGACGTCACCAAAGGTCCTTTAGCCTCAACCCATTATATTTCGCACCGCTTAGCTCCGATCACTCCTGGCACTGATCACATGATCTTCATTAGCCCTCATGTCACGTGATTATCATCACAGGTCCTTCATCACTTCTCTGCACTTCTAAGTCACGCCCCCTGATACACCGGTCAGTTGATTTTGATATCACGGTCCTTCATGCACTTCTCTACTGATAGGCTCCGCCCCTCTTGCATTCTGTCATGTGGTGGTGACGTCATCACAGGTCCTTCAGCTATTGCCGTGTATGAGGTAGAGATAAGCGCTGGTCGGGTGTTCTCTCTGTTATCAGTCACCCCTGTATGAGTGTGTATACAGAGAGCTGTCAATCATTGAGTGACCCCGCACACTGGACTCCTAGCCGTGATTTAACCCCTCCAGTGCCGGTCTCTTTGGGGTAAGTTGTTATTTCTGGTCTTTGTAGTGGTCGGATGTTTTGTGGGACGAGTCATATTTTGTAATGACGTAATATTAGGTTTACGACCTTCCAACTTTTAAATAGCGTAAAGACGGACAAAACCACACCTCTAATCCAGCCCAATCTCCACACAATACACACCTGATTCAGCCCACACAGTATAATGCCCCCATATCTGCCCTCGTACAGTATGATGCCCCCATACCCTATAATTCCTCCACACTCTATAATGCCCCATAGCTGCCCCATACAATATAATGCCCCATAGCTGCCTCATACAGTATAATTGCCCCTTAGCTGCCCCTAGTGCCAGTGCCCATGTAGATAGTGCCACACTCCCTGTAGATAGCACTACTAACCCTGTAGCCATTGGGACTCCCTCAAGGGGCGGAATCCCCAGCCAGAGCATCGGCCGCGCTGTGGCCGGGGATTCTGCTCCAGGAGGAGCCACTTACCTCTCTGTCCATATATGACAGTGACGTTAAGGACTTCCCGGGCTCAATGCTTAAAGTAGCGATGTGCCTGGGGAGTCTTCTGTACTAATGCTGAAGCAGGGAGCTGACGGTTCCCTGCTTCAGAATTGGCTTCAACTGTATCTGCGTCCTGAGGATGCAGATACAGTTGACACCCAAAGTCCGGGGCATGCAACCGGCCTCCCAGGACAGCAGGACACCACCCGAAAACCGGGACTATCCTGTTTCTGGGATCGTTGGGAGGTATGGGTATATACAACTTATTCACTGACTTTTATACATTTCTTGTTAATGTCGTTCACCGTGCAGTTTAAAGGTAATGTGTCACTAGAAAAAAAAATTATTTTTTTTTTAGTTAAACAATTAGTGTATAGGTGATTAAACATTGTTCTAATTTTTTTCACGAGTCGGGAAATATTATAAATTAGATTCTAATTTATAATATTTCCCAGCGCTGGTCACTAGATGGAGCAATTCCCAAAATTGCAGCATTGCATGTGGTAAAGCAACCACATTGCTTTATGCTGCAAAATTTGAGAAAACTCACTCGCTCTAGTGAGCTCTCAGAATCCCCCCTCCTTTATCCTGGCTAGTGCCGGGATAAACGAGGGGATTGAACGGTCTAACCTCCTACACTGTGTGTCGCCATTTTTTGAGCTAACACACAGTGTAGTTGGTTTACATACAGTAGTAAACACACAGTAAAACACGTACATACACAGACCTACCTTACCTGCTCCTGCCGCCGCTCCCTCCGGTCCGTCCGCTCCGTCTGCTACCTCTGCTCCAAGTGCACAAGTCCGGAAGCCGCGACCGGAAGTAGTAATCTTACTGTCCGGCCGCGACATCCGGTCCACAATAAAATGGCGCCGGACGTCGCACAGTTCAAATTGGACTGTTTCCACACAGACGGCGTACAGCATAGTAGATGGAACGGGCCCCGTTCTCATTCACTATGGGACTGTATGTGCCGTATTCCATGTCTGTATGTGTCGTAAATCGACACATACAGAAATGGAAAAAAAAATGGCAGCCCCCAAAGGGAAGAAAAAGTGAAAAAATAAAAAAAAGTTAAACACAAACACACAAATAATTTTTTTTTTAATAAAACAGTAAAATCAAATTGATCTAAAATTTTTTTTTTTCGTGACACTGGTCCTTTAAGGGAATATTCACACATAGCGAATACGACCCACAACACGCAAGGAAATCACCCCGAATATTCACCCCAAATGGTGGACGTATAATCCTCCCGAATATCTACTACAGAAATACAAGGTTGATCCTCACCTCTCCGAGTGTTACCATAGCAACACGTCCCTGCTCTTCCGGCTGTGTCCAGGTGACCCCTATAATGACATGTGACCTCTCCAGCCTGTGATTGGCTGCAGGGGTCACATGATGCCTTCTTTTTTATATATGTGTAACCTGTAGCGTTGCTGTGAACACGCGGCGGAGCCGCAGAGGATTCTGGCAACAATGGCGTTTGTTGCGGAACTTGACTTTCCCAATGAACTTAATGGGGAAATTCTGCAACAAATGCGCGGTATAAATCCGATATCCTGCGTGTTTATAATCCGCACCGCAGGTTAACCCATTAACCACCAGGACATGTTTAGTTTTCGTTCCCCGCCCCCCCCCTTCCTAACTTTTTTAATTTTTTTGTTCATGGAGCGGTGTTGGGGATTATTTTTTGCGGGGCGGGTTGCAGTTTTTTGATCACTTTTTACTTTTTTTTGGTGCTAAGTTGACCAAAAAACAGCAATTCAATTTTGTTTTTTACGGCGTTCACGGTACGGGGTAAATAATGTTATATTGTAATGGTTTTGACTTTTACGGATGCGGTGATCCCACTTATGATTATCATTTTTCTTTGTACATTACTTTAGAGGAAAAAATGTTTTAAAAAAAATATATATTTATTACTCCCCTGGGGACGTGAACTAGTGATGATTAGATCGCTGGTACAATACACTATAATACGAATGTATCGCAGTATATCGTGATTAAGATTAAAGGGAATGTGTTGCCAGAAAAACATGTTTGTTTTTTTTTAATTAAACATTTAGTGTGTAGGTGATTAAACATTGTTCAAATTTTTTTTCTTTTTTTCAATAGTAAGGAAATATTATAAATTAGATTCTAATTTATAATATTTCCCATTGCTGGTCACTAGATGGAGCTATTCCCAAAATTGCAGCATTGCAAAATTGGGTAAAAAGCCCTCGCTCTAGTGAGCTCTCAGCATCCCCCCCCTCCTTTTATCCTGGCTAGTGTCGGGATAAACGAGGGGTTTGAACGGTCTAACCTCCTACACTGTGTGTCGCCATTTTTTGAGCTAACACACAGTGTAGTAGGTTTACATACAGTAGTAAACGTACACAAACACGAACATACATAGAAATCTCTTATCTGCTCCTGCCGCCGCGGCTCCCTCCGGCCCGTCCGCTCTGTCTGCTGCCGCTGGTCCAAGTGCACAAGTCCGGAAGCCGCGACCGGAAGTAGTAATCTTACTGTCCGGCCGCGACTTCCGGTCCACAGGAAAATGGCGCCGGACGGCGCGCATTTCAAATTGGACTGTGTGGGAGCGGCGCATGCGCAGTTCACACACAGACGGCGTACACAGAAGTGGATGGGACGGGACCCGTTCGCAGTCCCTATGGGACTGTGGCTGCCGTATTCCATGTCTGTATGTGTCGTTAATCGACACATACAGAAATGGAACAAAAAATGGCAGCCCCCATAGGGAAGAAAAAGTGTAAAAATAAGAAAAAGTAAAACACAAATAAATATAAACGTTTTTAATAAAGCACTAACATCTTTAACATATTTAAAAAAAAATTGTGATGACACTGTTCCTTTAAAGGGTTATTCCCAAATTGAGTACAAATTTTTTTTTAGACCTTCTAAGCTGAAATTAAATAATAAATCATTTGCTGTGAACATTTTTAAAAAATGTATTCCCTAGCTACTTTTTTTTTTACACTTGATAACTCAGCTAGTGCTGGTTATCTTTTATAAAAAGGGGTGTGAGCGGCTCGATGTCAATCAAGCCGCTCTGCAGTGTGCGCGTTCCCGATGTTGCTAGATACTGTAGTTCTAGCAGCATCGGGAGAATGTTCGTTTCAACCAGGCATGGTAAGCCTGATTAAAACGAACATACCGGGAATTTCAACAGCACGCATCCATTCTCAGCAAAACTCTTCACCCCGTTGCGGCAAGCCACTTCTCCCCCTCTAGCTAAGCAGCCCCCCCCCCCCCCCCATGTAATATCTGTAGTCACCGCACCGGTCCTGCATCAGCATCCATCGAAACACAGAAAAGATAGAAAAAACTCCCATAAGAAGTTCCCACGAAGATCTGAACGGTCCCGTCACTTTCCATCTTACTGCTACTTGGCGCCGCTAGCATTCACAGTAACAATGCGTTGTGGTGCTTATGTGATTACGTCATCTGCGTCCACTGCTTTGTTATTGTGAATGGGAGTGGCGCAAAGTAGCAGTAAGACGAAAAGTGACAGGACCGTTCAGATCTTCGTGGGAACTTCTTATGTGAGTTTGTACTATGTAGTATATTCGGTGGACTACTGTGATGATCTACAATTTTTGTTTAAATAAAATGGTTAGCGAGGATTCTGTGGTGGATTAATTATTTAAATCATTTTTTTTTGGAATATCTTATGTTTTTTTATACTTTATTAGCGCATGCATAATGACAGTTTTTTGACGATGTCCATTAGGCTAGCAGTAAACCGCCATTACCCCGGTATCAACCTCCACTACGGTTATCGAGAAGAACCTGGTACGATCCAGTGATGGTGGATCACTGGGGCGGCCGCAGGCTGGTGATATTAGCTTGGGAATCGACAAAACCAGTGGTTCTTCCCACCCGTGTAATGCCAGGCTGCTGTGTTGTATCCAGCTGGTTATTAAAAATGTGGGGGGCCTCACATCTGTTGTTAAATTTGTTAATTTGAATAAAAAAACGATGTGGGGTCCACCCCATTTTCATAACCAGCCAGATACAACACAGCAACAGCAGCCTAGCATTACAAGGGTGGGAAGGTCCACTGTTTTTGGCCCTTCTCAGCCTCATAAAACCAGCCTGCGGCCGCCCCAGTGCCCGACCATCACAGCAGATGGTCGGGTACTGGATCGTACCCAGCTCTTCCCGACATCCCTGGTGACAGTGGGTACCAGGGTAATGATGGGTGGTTAGTGCTAGCCTCTGCACCGGCTAACACTAAGCCCCGCCTTAATAATGGAAACTGTCAATCAGCCAACTGCCATTATCTAGGCACTAATAAAGTTTAAAAAAAAACACAATTTTTTTTTTTTTTATTGAAATAAGAAATCCCCCACAAAACCCTCGTTACCCATTTTATTACATGTTTTGAGAAAACGTAGTAGTCCAATGAATCAAAGATGTAGTCCAATCGGTATAGCAAAATCTGCAACAAAATAAAAATAAAGTTTTCAATGAACAATACCAATACTTATACTCACCTACACATATATACATGCAAACACAAATAAACCACACACATATACACATACACACAGATATACACAAACACACACACACATATATATATACACACACATTTTTATATATATATATATATATATATATATATATATATATATATATATATATATATATACACACGCACATATACACATACACACACAAACACACAAATATATACACACATACAGACAAACACATATACACACAAACACATACAGTGAAGGAAATAAGTATGTGATCCCTTGCTGATTTTGTAAGTTTGCCCACTGTCAAATACATGAACAGTCTAGAATTTTTAGGCTAGGTTAATTTTACCAGTGAGAGATAGATTATATAAAAAAAAAAAAAACTGAAAATCACATAGTTAAAATTATATATATTTATTTGCATTGTGCACAGAGAAATAAGTGTTTGATCCCTTTGCCAAACAAGACTTAATACTTGGTGGCAATACCCTCGTTGGCAAGCACAGCAGTCAGATGTTTTTTGTATTTGATGATGAGGTTTGCACAAATGTTAGATGGAATTTTGGCCCACTCCTCTTTGCAGATCATCTGTAAATCGTTAAGATTTCGAGGCTGTCGCTTGGCAACTCGGATCTTCAGCTCCCTCCATAAGTTTTCGATGGGATTAAGGTCTGGAGACTGGCTAGGCCACTCCATGACCTTAATGTGCTTCTTTTTTAAGCCACTCCTTTGTTGCCTTGGCTGTATGTTTCGGGTCATTGTCGTGCTGGAAGACCCAGCCACGAGCCATTTTTAATGTCCTGGTGGAGGGAAGGAGGTTGTCACTCAGGATTTGACGGTACATGGCTCCATCCATTCTCCCATTGATGCGGTGAAGTAGTCCTGTGCCCTTAGCAGAGAAACACCCCCAAAACATAATGTTTCCACCTCCATGCTTGACAGTGAGGACGGTGTTCTTTGGGTCATAGGCAGCATTTCTCTTCCTCCAAACACGGCGAGTTGAGTTAATGCCAAAGAGCTCAATTTTAGTCTCATCTGACCACAGCACCTTCTCCCAATCACTCTCAGATTCATCCAGAAGTTCATTTGCAAACTTCAGGCGGGCCTGTACATGTGCCTTCTTGAGCAGGGGGACCTTGCGGGCACTGCAGGATTTTAATCCATTACGGCGTAATGTGTTACCAATGGTTTTCTTGGTGACTGTGGTCCCAGCTGTCTTGAGATCATTAACAAGTTCCCTCCGTGTAGTTTTCGGCTGAGCTCTCACCTTCCTCATGATCAAGTATACCCCACGAGGTGAGATTTTGCATGGAGCCCCAGATCGATGTCGATTGACAGTCATTTTGTATGTCTTCCATTTTCTTACTATTGCACCAACAGTTGTCTCCTTCTCACCCAGCGTCTTACTTATGGTTTTGTAGCCCATTCCAGCTTTGTGCAGGTCTATGATCTTGTCCCTAACATCCTTAGAAAGCTCTTTGGTCTTGCCCATGTTGTAGAGGTTAGAGTCAGACTGATTAATTGAGTCTGTGGACAGGAGTCTTTTATACAGGTGACCATTTAAGACAGCTGTCTTTAATGCAGGCACCAAGTTTATTTGGAGCGTGTAACTGGTCTGGAGGAGGCTGAACTCTTAACGGTTGGTAGGGGATCAAACACTTATTTCTCTGTGCACAATGCAAATAAATATATATAATTTTAACTATGTGATTTTCTGTTTTTTTATTTTTTATATATAATCTATCTCTCACTGGTAAAATTAACCTAGCCTAAAAATTCTAGACTGTTCATGTCTTTGACAGTGGGCAAACTTACAAAATCAGCAAGGGATCAAATACTTATTTCCTTCACTGTGTACAGAAAAACACATATACATATAGACACACACATATATACACACACATATATACACACACACACACACACATATACACAAATATATACACACCCACATATACACACAAACACACATATACACACACAAACACACATACATACATACACACACACACACACACACACACACACATATACACAAAACAAGCACATATACACACACACACACAAACCTACATGCGCACACACACGCGCGCACACACACACACACACACACACACACACACACACACACACACACACACACACACACACACACACACACACACACACACACACACACACACACACACACACACACACACACATATATATATAAACACTTCACAAACCTTCAGCGGACCGCAGACTTCTCACGACTAGTGCCTTGCCCTGCATCTACTGAGCATGCGCCGATATGCGCGTTCATGAGATGACGGTGAGGATATCATTGCGCATGCACGTGGTGGCCGGATCCCTAGACAACGAGCTACAAACAAAGAGGGACGGACAGCGACTTTAATCAAGAATATCACGAAAATGACATCGCTGGGCTACAGACAGGTAGTTAGAAAAATTATTAACTTTAGAAGGGTGAGCTTAATAGCTAGATTTTTGTATATGAGAATAACCCTTTAAGGGGTTAATAGGAGCAGAAAAATGTCAGACCTACATTACCCCCCACAGGCTGCCAAGACAACCATTCATATCCCGTGATTGCTTTGCGAGGGGCTGATGAGTTGTCAGAGAGGACCACCCCCTCTTCTAAAAGCTTAGATTCTGCAATCGCTATTGACCGCAGCATCTTAGTAGTTAAATGTCCAGGATTGGCGTTCTCTCTGATCCTGGCCGTTAGTGCGAGGTGTCGGCTGTAACACACCCGCAGCGTGTGGAGTGGGCTCGGCCTGTAAGCCTGTCATGGGGATGGCCGTGTTTGGACATGGCTGATAGATTGCTGGCGTCTTTCTTGTTAGTATCTAGAAGAGGTTTATGTATTTGCACCATTAATGTTGTACAACTGACATTGAACCTGACATTGTAGAGAGCAGATGAGATAAATTAGGTGATGTGTTATAATCTATATCTGTCTTACTAGTGACACCCCGTTATCTGTACAAGACGAAGAACTATTTGTAGCTTTGTTATCATTCCAGGATCGGCTTTTTATGACCACGGTGGAAATAACCTTCAGTGGTGAGACAAGTATGACTCCGTATTTCACTCTCATATAAACTCGGGGGGAGACGTTGTCCTCGTGTTGGGGTCTCTCTGGAATAACTCTTACACCAACCTGAATAATGTCATCCAGTCCTGACCGGAAATGGAAAGACACTTTACAATAATCTTTCTGAATTCCTTAACTTCACGCTGAAAGAAGTCGTAAAATATCATCATTTATAAGTCCGGACATTATTTTTGGGGCGATAAAATTTTCACCTTACAAAATTTTTTATTGTTAATTTTATTTTTCTGTACATGATTGAAATTGACATCTCATCATTACTCCACAATCTCGAGGTGAGGATGGTCTCACAGAGGAGCCCCCTCCCAAACACTTAGGTGCACTGTCACTATTGACTTCAGCATCGAAGGGGTGAAACGGTTATAATCGTAGTTCTCTCCGGTCTCCGGCCTTTGCAGCAGGTGTCTGGTCTTCCCTATGTCTTGTCAACAACTCCTGAGCGGTAAATGTCCTGAGCAGGAAAGGGTTAAAGGAGTAAAATACAAGTTTATACAGAATCTTATCCCACAAAACATTCTATCACTCTTCTCCACTCCACCTGCGCTATAACATGATGATAAGAGATCACACCGCATGTTCCCTATATATAAATACACGCAGAACCTCACAGTTCATATCAAACACTGACTGCATAGTGTGCACCACGTCTTGTGAGATGTCAGCAATGTCTCCCCAGTATCCGCCATGTGTCAGGCTGTCAGGAGTCAGGTCTTCATTGTCTGGGGGGAAATGTCTTCATTTTGCTCTTCTCACCTGAGCGATATGCCATAAATGTCTGATATATTGGGGTCCCACCTCTATGTGGAGAACAGGGGCCCCCCGACCTGCCTGGTAAGGTGATGACTGCATCCAGGTGGAGAATGAATGGAGAGGTGACCACACATGTGCACGACTCTCTCCATTCACTTGTATAGGAGTTCCAGAAACATCCGAGCAAGGCCAGAGGTGGAGCCACATCTATCAGACATTTCTGGCATATCCTGGGGAGAAATGTCAGTGTTGGGAATACCCCTTTATTCCATGTGGTGACGGCTCTGAGAAGATGTTTCTCTCAATGATCAATAAGTGAGGTTCTGTATGTCACACATGATGTTGTCCCCTGTATGATTTCCATCTTCTCCTTTCTTCATAAAGACGTCTGCAGTACTAGATCCTCCAGTTCCTCCAGTTTTATCATCTTCTCCTCCACAACGTTCCTTCTCCTGAGTGACCCACCAAGGATGGACAAGGACAGGAATGAGATGAGCAGAAGAATATTAGACTTCACCTTGGAGATCATCTACCTGTTGAGCGGAGAGGTAAACTTTTCTACATTATAGAACAAGTCCAACATAGGGAAGGGACAATACATAATAGGAAGTAATAGGAAGAATCCAGTGTCCTGTATAACAGCGTCCAGACCTTCCAAGTGATGTCAAGAAGCTGAAGATCAGCCACCAATATGGTCAGTTATGTGTCATGTCACCAATGCAGCAATAGTAATGTTGTAGAGCAATGAGAATGACCAGGAACCAGGAGGATCAGGATGACATCTATATAGAAACATAGAAGATGACGGCAGGAGGAGAGCACATAGTCCATCTAGTCGTTCCCTCCCCCATTATTATTTCCTTTTTAGCTTTGGCCTCGTTCTATTTTCTCTATGTCTTTTTGTAGGTCTCCAGTATTACAGATGTGGGGTCACTAGAGCTCTATACAGCGGGGTCACAATCTCCCTCTTTCTACTGAGGGGGGAATACTATGCTCAGTTCTCTAAGTGTCTCTCTCCATACACAGGAGTACACAATAGTGAAGAAGACATCGAGTGACTGTACGACTCCCATCATCCATGAGTCAGGAGGATGGAGCAGTAGTCCGAGCCCCATCACAGAGCTTCCCCCTCACTCCCGGATACATGAGAAGATCTTAGAACTGATCTACAAGATGACTGAGCTGCTGACTGGAGAGGTGACACTGCTGGGAATGCTGGGAAATTCTACAGTAACAGCACTGGAGGTGTCTGGGTGATGACTGTATCATTGTGTGTGTCAGGTTCCTATAAGGTGTCAGGATGTCACTGTCTATTTCTCCATGGAGGAGTGGGAGTATCTAGAAGGACACAAGGATCTGTACGAGGAGGTCATGATGGAGGTCTACCGGCCGCGCACATCACAAGGTTAGAAGAGACAGATATATATTGGTCATTAAAAATGGTAATACAAGTAATTTAGAAAGATGATTATCGGCACACTCTGGCAGTATAATAGTTTTCTATATAATGTCAGTATAATCGGAGGTTGTCTTTACTATTACAAGTTATGGGTACTAGATTCTGGAGATGGGACGGTGATCCAGGAATTTATTGTGATTTCCAGATTTAGGGTCAGGGAGGAGTTTTCCCCTAATGAGACAATTGTCATCCACCTCATGGGGGGTTTTGTCTTTCTCTGGATCAACACGGTCAGATTATATGTTACACTTGATGGACTTGTGTCTTTTTTCATCCTTAGTAACTATGTAACACAGAATGTCTGGAGCAAAATCTACCACTAATATAAAGTACAATGTGTTCCCAAAAAACAATCTCACAATGACTTGGATAAATAAAATCTTATTCCCACTTATGTTACGTCCACACAGGGCGTAAACACTACGGAACTTCTGACTGGATTTTCTGTGTGGAGATTGCGCAGCGTTTTCACAGGAGATATTGACATGTTGTAGATTGAGAATCTGCACCGCACCTCTTTTCTGCGTGTTTTTTCCGCAGCGCGTGGATGAGATTTGTTGAAATCTCATCCTCATTGCTGCTACTCTAACACGCTGCAGATTCCCCAGCAGTGAAATACTTGTTGAAAATCTGCAGCTTATCCGCCCCGTATGCACATACCTCTAAAGTGACACATCCGATTTGAGAAATGGTTCTCTCTTCAAGAGGTCAAAAATAGGCCGTGGATTCCACTCCCGGAGGAGTCCTTGGCATCGCTGTCCCTGTTCATATATGGACAGACGTCAGGGTCTCCCTCCAGGATTACAATTCCCGGCCAAAGTGACGGCAACGCTCTGGTAAGGGATTCCGCTCCTAGAGGGAGCGTCAGTGGCGCTGTCTACAAGGGGGTGGCACTATCTACAGGGGCTTGAGGTGTTATCTGCAGGGGTTTGGGATCTAAGTTTGATAAAACTAACGGGGAGAGAGCCTGCAGACATGAAAGTGCAGCGCTGCACACATTAAACTTTGTTTCACTCTGCCAGCGTTTATTTACGTGACAACTGCCCGGGGCATCAGCAGTTGGAACGTATATAGCCGTATGGCCGTTGTGAAGGGGTTAATAAAAATGTATATAAAATATTGCCTACAGAGGTGTACACAGCCTTTAAGAGGCTAATAAGCAGGTGACACCCTGACACTTTTTTGGGTTGCAGTAAACTCTTAATATAGAGTCGCTCTGTGTCCCGCCACTTTCATGTGTATCCGCGACCACAGAAGGCAGATACAGTTAAATACAATGGCGGAGCAGGGAGCCGTTGGCGCCCCGCTGTTCGCTTTGGTAAGCCACAGTCTACTTTAGGTCTGCGGCTTACAAGGTGCAGGAACATCGGCACAGGTATTGAGGACCTCAACATTGTAATCTCGGCTCTGATCAGTAAACTTAGAAGTGTAGAGAGAAGTGTGTAATATATAGACAGATATACAGTAGTAATGTATTCAGTCACTGTGTGTTTCCTACAGATGGATCCCGTAGGAGAAATCCACCAGAGAGATGTCCCAGTCCTCTGTATTCCCAGGACTGTCCAGAGGAATATCACAATGTGCCAGGGAATCATCAGGTAGATGAAGCTGAGCCCTATACCAGATCTATATAGGGGGGTGTGGAGCTATTTGGTCCTGCGGTCAAAGATGGGGTCATAGATTTTGGTGGTTTCTTATGTTGATCTGTTAGATTCTTTGCACTCTCTGCTGCATTGTACTGAATTGTTACATATGTGAAATCAGGGTGAAGATCTGACTAATATTAAAGTGGAGGATGAAGAAGAAGAGTGGATGAGGGGCGATCAACCGTGTAAGAGTGAAGTGAAGGAGGAAATTCCAGGAGGTGTTACCAGAGGTAAGTGATAATGAATTTAGAAAGTGAATTGGGAGGTTTGTTAAGGTGAGGTTCCTCCTTAGTTCTACATTACAGTAACACGTCAGACAATGTGTTATACATAGTGCAGGAGCTGAGGGAGCTGTGACTGCAAATAGAAGTTCTCTACAAGGTGTTCTATGAATCCGGTCATGCACTGGGCTTGGCATCATGTTTTGGGAGGGGCACCTGGAGCCTGTAAAAATTACAATACACTATGATACATTAGTATTGCCGTGTCTTGAACCAGCGATCTGACTATCTCTAGTTCAAATCCCCTAGGGGAACTATTAAAAAGTGTTAAAAATAGTTACATAAACCATTTTCAGCGATCGCTGTTCCTGGCCTTTAGTCCGGGTGTCAGCTGGAAACTCAACTCAATATTTATTGCCCAGATTCTGCAGATTTTAGAAATATCCAACATGTGGCCCTAGTGTCCTAATGGACTGTAACACAGGCCTCAGAAGCAAAGGAGCACCTAGTGGATTTTGGGGCCTCCTTTTTTTAGGAATATATTTTAGGCACCATGTCAGGTTTGAGGAGGTCTTGTGGTACCTAAACAGTCGAAGCCCCACCAAAGTGACCCCATTTTGGAAACTACACCCCTCAAGGCATTTTTCTAGGGGTATAGTTAGCATATTGACCCCACAGTTTTTTTGCAGAATTTAGTGGAATTAGTCTGTGAAGATGAAAATCACCTATTTTTCTGTGGAAACATAGAATTTTTTCATTTTTACAAGGAATAAAGGAGAAAAAGCACCCCAAAATGTGTAAAGAAATTTCTCCCGATTACGGCAATACCCCATATGTGGTCGTAAACTGATGTTTGGACCCACAGCAAGGCTCAGAAGGGAGGGAGCGCCTTTTGGATTTTGGAGCGCAGATTTTGCTGGATTGGTTTAAAGTGCCATGTCGGGTTTGCAACGCCCCGGAGGGACCAAAACAGTGGACCATAAGTGACCCTATTTTGGAATCTACACCCCTCAAGGAATTTTTCTAGGCGTATAGTGAGCATTTTGGCCCCTCAGGATCTTTTTTAGAGCTAAGGTGACCCAAAAACAGCGATTTTGGCGCTTTAAATTCTTTATTTATTACAGCGTTCACCGTGCGCAATAAATTACGTTTTAATTTATTCTGCCGGTCGGTGTGATTACGCCGATACCATATGTGAATAGTTGTTTTTTTACGTTTTGCAGCGTTTGCACAATAAAATTACGTTTCTATTAAATAATTTATTTTCTGGGACACGCTATTCTGAGCCGTAACTTTTTTTTTTTTTCGTCAAAAAAGCTGTGGGAGGTCTTGTTTTTTGCGGGACAGGTTGTAGTTTTTATTGGTACCATTTTGGGGTAAATGCGACTTTTTGATCACTTTTTATTCTATATCTTGGGAGGGGTGGTGACCAAAAAATAGCGATGCTGACAGTTTTCCGTTTATTTTGTTTGCGGCGTTCACCGTGCGGAAAAATTAACATTATAGTTTCATAGATTGGGTCGTTACGAACGTGGCGATACCAAATATGTGTACTTTTTTTTAACGTTTTCATTTTTTCCCTATAATAAATGACTTATTATAGGAAAACAAAACCTTTTATTTTTACACTTTTATAAAACATTTTTATTAACTTTTTTTTACTTTTTACACTTTATATTTTTGTTTATTAACTTTTTTCTTTACTTTTTACACTTTCTTTTTTTGACCTGCAGCTCTGATCGCTGCTAGAATACATTACACTACCTAGGTAGTTAACGTATTCCAACTGTCAGTGTGACAGTTGGTCTACGAGGATCAGCAGAGGCTGATCCTCATAAGCTGACATACATGGCAGACTTGGGGGCTGTTGTCTGGCCCCCGTGTGCCATCACAAGCATCAGAAGCCCCCACGATTGCATGGGGGCTGTTGATGCGCTACAAACCCGCTACATGCGGAGATCGCAATCGAGCCCCGCATGTAATGGGTTAATTGCCTAAATCAGCGGCGATGAGCCGCTGATCGGCAACACTGGAGAGTGTCAGCTGTCGGGGACAGCTGATCCCCAAGTTCCCGATGCACACTGTCGCCGACAGTGTGCATCGGGAACGACACAGTGACTTCCTGTCACTCTGACAGGAAGCCTATCAGGACCAGCCGAAGGTTGGTCCTGATGGGCTTCCGTCCATGGCAGACCCGGAAGCCATTGTTTGGCTTCCGTTTGCCATACTAACTATCGGCAGACCCCGCGATTTCGGACGGGGGTCTGCCGATATGTTAGAAACCCCTAAAATTCGGCGATTGCACCCGATCGCCGAATTTAAGGGGTTAATGCGCCGAAATCAGCGGCAAAGGACCGCTGGCCGGCAAGAGGGGAGTGTCAGCTGTCGGCGACAGCTGACCTCCCGGTTCCCGGTACACACTGTCGCCGACAGTGTGCACCGGGATTAACTCAGTAACTGTACGTCCTCGTGCGGTAAGTAACCTCCCGCGAGGACGGACAGTTACGTCCTGGTGCGGATAGGGGTTAAAAGATGAGGGAAAGATTCCAGAAGAAAGAGAGGGGTTAAATATTTGTCAGGTGACCGGTGACAGCTGGGGAGAGAGACTGCACGAGGTGGGAGGGGATATGGTCACTGGGGCAGGTAGTAGGACGAGAAGAAGAGAGGAGCCTAGAGACTTCTTTCTGTTATTGGGTCAAATGCTGAAAGTGAAGTGGGAGTGCGGGATGGAAGGGGATCGATGTTACTAGGGGATTGGGAGATATCATGCCGGATGTTGTCAATTTTAACTTTAAAATAAGTGGCCAGGTCTTCAGCACTGAGATATGTGATCGGCGTCTGCACTTTAGGACTAAGGAGGGAATGAAAAGTATCAGAGAGTCATTTTGGATTATTAGATAGTGTGGATGAGAGAAGTGAAATAGACTTGTTTGGCACGGTGGAGGGCAGAGTTGTAAGTTTTGAGCATAAATTTATAATGGAGTAAATCTGCTGACAAAAGAGATTTTCTCTACAGATTTTCGGCACATCTCGAGCACTGCTGAAGAAAGCAGGATTGAGGCGTGCGCCATGGTTGTCGTCTGTGTCGGGTGGTTCGGAGTGTAGGAGGGGCTGCTTCATCCAACGCATTTTTGAGAATGTTATTGTAACGTTTGGCAGCCAGATTGGCACAGGAGATGGAAGAGATAGGGGACAATGCAGTTGCTGAGTGTTAATGACATGTAGATGTAAAGGATCTGCCAGACACAGCTTCTGTGTCGACGCCCGTGGGTAATCAGTCTGCACCTGCTCCTAAGTCTGAGAGAGTGACACGATCTTCTACCAGTCAGGCTGGGAGGCTGAGGAGTGGGATAGCCTATCACAGCCTGGCCAAACGGAGCTAGCTCCCGCCCTCTGTCTATTTATACCTGCATTTCCTGCTCCTCCTTTGCCTGTGATTCTTTTAATGACGGGGTAGGGAGACAGACAGGTGAGCCCTAATCTACCTGCCACTCAGTCCCTGACTACTTGCAACGGCCCGTCCTAGGCGACGGCTTACAACTGGGCGACGGTCCCTATGTTCAATAAGTTCACGACAGACAAACAGACAAGGGTACACAGAAGCTAAGGGAAATGGGGCAGTTGCCCACGGCAACACAGTGAGCAACAAGAGTAGTGAACGAGCCGAGTCAAACCAGGAGTGCACGAGGTACAAATCGCAGAGCAGGAGCGTAGTCAGTAAAGCCAGGGTAAAAAATGAAGCAAGGTCAATAATCATAGCAGAAGCAGCAGAGCCAGGAAACAGAAAAGAATCACAGGCAAAGGCGGAGCAGGAAATGCAGGTATAAATAGAGGGCGGGAGCTAGCTCCGTCTGGCCAGGCTGTGATAGGCTCTCCCACTCCTCAGCCTCCCAGCCTGACTGGTAGAAGATCGTGTCACTCTCTCAGACTTAGGAGCAGGTGCAGACTGATTACCCACGGGTGTCGACACAGAAGCTGTGTCTGGCAGATCCTTTACAGTAGATTTCTGTATGTCTGAGGGGTAGGCATGACCTGAGGAGGCAAATAATGTTTGATAGTAAAGTAGAGAAGATTGTGGTCAGAGAGCGGGAGAGGAGAGTTCATAAAGTCAGATACTGAGGAGAGTCGGAGGAAAACCAGATCAAGTGAATGCCCGTCTTTATGTGTAGAGGAATTAGTAAGTTGGGAAAGGCAGAGGGAGGAGGTTAAAGATAGAAACTGGGAGGCAGATGAGGAGATTGGGCTTTCAAGGGGGATGTTAAAATTACCCATAATGAGAGGGTGTTTCAGAGGACATGAATTGTAGAAGACAGGCAGCAAAATGATCCAGGTGAGCCCTGGGGACAGTAGACACTCAGAGGAAGAATGGGCGAAAGAGTCTGAGGGTGTGGACTTCGAAGGATGGAAATGTGAGTAAGGGTACAGGGGGAATGACCTGGAAAGTGCAGTGTGGGTAAAGAAGTATGCCTCCTCCTCCACCCTGCCTGTTCTCTGGTCTGGGGTACCGTATGCCTACGCCTCCACCCTGCCTGTTCTCTGGTCTGGGGAATGAGAAAAGTGGAGACCACCATAAGATGGAGAAGCAGTGTCAGACAAGTGTAGACATGTTTCTGTAAGAGCCAGGAGGTTGAGAGAGTTAGAAAGGAATAAGTTATGAATAAAGGTAAGTTTGTTGCACACGGACCCGGAATTCCAGAGCGCACAGTTAAGAGACAGGAGAAGACGTTCAACGAATGTTAGGATTAGCAGGATTTCTATGTGTGGCAGGTACGGGGTTGAACTTGACAGTAGAAATGGGAGGACCAGGGTTAGGGGAGACGTCCCCTGCAGCTAATAGCAGGAGAATGGAGAGAATCTACAGATGGTTCAGTGATATATGAGAGTGACTTTTGTGTTGAGCAGTGGGATGAGATGGTGTGAGGTGATTCAGGAAAGTGAATAGTGCATGGGAGCTGTACATGGGCGAGGGAAGGAGAGAGTGACTGATGTGGATAGACTTTACCAAAGGCATGAATGGGCGGTAGGATTGTAAGCAAACAGCTACAACGATGAGTGAGGTAGTGAACAGGATGTGTTTTTTGAAGAAAACAGATAAAATAATAATTATAATGTATACAAGTTTGTTTGTTTAGTCCACATGGCTTACCTGTCTCTTACCCTGTCCAATTATCATGTTGACTGCCAGGACACTGTCACGTAGGGTTCGTGGACCCACTGGGCCGTACCGCCTTGGCGGTATGGCAGCTGGCCAACAGGGCGCAGGTCATAGTCTATAGTTCATATAGGGTACCTATGGCAGCTCGGACAGTAGCAAGGCAGGCTCGGCTGGGACTAGGCAGCAGGTAGATGTCAGGTGTGGTATAGCAGGACAGGCGTGGTATACAGCTCAGCACGGCACTTGACCAGGATAGCATGGGATACAGGATACAGGAACAGGGAAAACTGGGACCTGGAAAACACTAGGAGACCATTTGCTTAGACAAACTAGTATACGACAAACAACGCTCAGGCATGGAAGAAAGGACCTGGGCCCCTCTTATAATCCAGGGTACTCCTTGGCTGATTACACATTAAAGTCTTTAAGAGCGGGCATGAGCGTGTGCACGCACCCTACGGGACCCGGCCTAGGTGAGTGGAAGTAAGCGCTGGCGTCTCCTGAGGAGGAGACTGGGGCCAGCGCTCACCAACCCATGGCTGCGGCCTTCAGGAGTTGAGTGAACCTGACGGCCCGCAGCCATGGACATGACGGACAATGTGACAATATGACACTTACACAAAGATGACTTCTGCACTCGTGCCACATATATATATATATAGATCAAAAATCAGACAGCAATCCAAGGTGTAAGTACAAAAAGTGGTGGTGTTTATTGGTCCATCAGTGCAACTTTTCAGCTCAACACAAGAGCCTTTCTCAAGCCTAGGATCTATTGATTTTGCAAAGTTGTCTAAAAATTTGGTAGCTTTAAAGGTCTTTAAGAAGGTTTCAAGATGTGTTTTTTATATTGGATTAAAAGAAAAACAGATCAATGATTATTAATTATTAGGAAGCACCTATTTTAACCAGTTGCTGACTGCCCATAGACTATAAACGTCCTGGTGGTCCACACCTATCTCTGCAAGGACGTTTGAAAACGTCCAGATTTGTCCCGTCTACGCCTCTTCCACTCCATCAGAGTTAAATATATAATTTATTTTCTTAAGAAAAATTGAAGACCTATATGTTTTGAGAAAAACAAGACCAAATAAAAATGTCGGCAAAGGAATAGCACAACAATTTGCTATTGAATTGTCACATAACTTAAACTTGAATGTGGCCACTTTATTAGGTCCATTTTTTAAAAAGGTAATTTGATTAAGACCTCATAACAAACAGCGGTACAAGTACAAAGGCAGAAAAGCCTGCATAATTGTAATGTCCATGGTGGCTGACCACGAACTCCTTCCATCCAGTCGACGCCCTTCCCTCTAGAGATGTCTGCACATACGGCCATCCTGTTCCACAGTGACCACCAGGGTGCGCTCGCGAGCTCAGTCCAGACTCAAGAAGCCAAAGCGTACGCATGTGGGAGATTTAGCTGATTGCTCCCAGAGCACCCTAGGCTATAAGAAGGTCTCAGCCCCATCCTCCCACGGCTGAGAGTTGTTGTTGTTGTATCCTAAGTTTGTCTTGCAAATGTTCGCCTAGTGTTTCCTGCTCCCAGTGTTCCCTGTTC
The DNA here is from genome assembly GCF_050947455.1 of Rhinoderma darwinii. Classification (NCBI taxonomy): domain Eukaryota; kingdom Metazoa; phylum Chordata; class Amphibia; order Anura; family Rhinodermatidae; genus Rhinoderma; species Rhinoderma darwinii. Next base: position 637,077,809 of record NC_134687.1, read on the forward strand.
CTGGTATCCTGATCTAGTGCCGTGTTGAGCTGTTGCCGTGCTGTGCTGTATACCACGCCTGTCCTGCTACTCCACGCCTTATGTCTACCTGCTGCCTAGTCCCAGCAAAGCCTGCCTTGCTACTGTCCAGGCTGCCACAGGTACCCTTATATGAACTATAGACTCTGACCTGCACCATGTTGGCCAGCTGCCATACCGCCAAGACAGTACGGCCCTGTGGGTCCACGAACGCTACGTGACAGTACGCTCAGGCCATGGACCCCGTGGGTCGATCCAAGACCATGACGACGTCACAAGAGATACGGGCGGATATGCTAGACCTCCGGTCTCGACAGGACCAACTTCTTTAGGCCTTGAAAATTCTCGCACGTCGGTAGGAGGCACAAGCTGCCGTTCCTCCTACTACACCTCCTGGTAGTACTGTTCCTCAGACTACACCTCCTGGCAGTGTTGATCCTTGTTTTTCTTTGCCACTTCCTGACCGCTATGATGGAGACGCAAGTACCTGTCGTGGATTTTTGAATCAGTGCCAGATCCACTTCAGCCTGTATTCTAGGGCATTTTTGTCTGATGGCGCAATGGTTGCTTTCATCATCTCTCTACTTACTGGCATGGCCCTTGCTTGGGCAAATCCTATCTGGGAGAGACAAGGAACTCCGGACATTTTGCACGGTGTTTGTGGAGCCTGGACGAGTCTCCTCTGCTGCGGCTTCCTTGCTGAACCTACGCCAAGGAGACATCTCTCTGGGTGAGTACGCCATCCACTTCCGCACCCTGGCGCGAGAACTTTTGTGGAACAATGAGGCCCTGGTGGCTACATTCTGGCATGGACTGTCTCCTAAGATTAAAGACAAACTTGCCGCTCGAGACCTGCCGTCTACCCTGGATGACCTCATCCTCCTGGCTGCCCGGATTGATAGAAGGCTCCGAGAACGGCTCCAAGAGGTTCGTCGGGAGGGAGGCTTTCCTAGTCCGGCCCCTACCTTGCAGCAACACCTGCCGTCCTCAGATGCCGATCCTCCTCAGGAGTCTGTGAGGATGGACCAATGTAAGCTATCTACAGAGGAGAGACAACGCAGACGCACTTCTGGACTCTGTCTTTATTGCGGCCTCGGAGGCCATCTTGTGTGTCTGTGTCCCCAAAGCCTAGGGTTGGTAGGAGAGAACCTTGGGTTAAGAAGGACTCCCGTCTAAGTTGTTCATACCCGTGACCATAGTGTCCGGTGAGAAAACGCATCAGGTCTCTGCGTATCTGGACTCTGTATCCGCTGCTAATTTCATTTGTAGAGACCTGGTGGACCCTCTCCAATTACCCCTCTGGAGAGACCGTTGATGGTTGCATCAGTAAATAGACTACCTCTGCCAGACCAAGTTATGGTTGTGACCAAGCCACTGAGGCTCCAAGTAGGCGCTCTCCACTCTGAAATTCTACCGTTCTATGTCCTGTCCAAGTCCGTTAACCCTGTGCTGCTGGGTCTGCTTTGGCTCCGACTACATGCTCCAGTCCTGGACTGGAACTCTGGAGAGGTTCTCCAGTGGGGCCCCGAGTGCCACAGCCGATGCCTGGTGCAGATTCGTTCGGTCCAGCCTTCTCTGCATCGATCATTGGCAGGATTGCCTGGTCATTATGCTTCATTTTCGGACGTCTTCAGCAAAAGGGAGGCGGACACACTGCCCCCACACCGGGCCTATGACTGTCCTATATGATCCCTGGTGCATCCCTTCCCTGTGGTAGGATATATCCTCTCTCCTTGCCAGAGACTCTGTCCATGTCCACCTATGTTAAGGAGAACTTGGAGAGGGGCTTCATACGGAAATCTTCCTCCCCAGCAGGAGCCAGGTTCTTCTTCATCAAGAAAAAGGATGGCTCCCTGCGTCCTTGTATTGACTAACGGGGTCTCCACCAAATCACGGTGAAGAATAAATATCTGTTGCCGCTGATCTCTGAATTATTTGATCGTATATGTAATGGCAAAAAAAATTCCAAACTAGACCTGCGTGGGGCTTACAACCTAATCCGGATTCACCAGGGTGACGAATGGAAGACTGCATTTAACACCCGTGATGGACACTATGAGTATCTACTAATGCCCTTCGGCCTGTGTAATGCTCCCGTGGTCTTCCAGGAGTTTGTTAATGACATTTTCCGTGACCTCCTCTATGTTTGTGTTGTGGTCTATCTTGATGACATCTTGATTTTTTTCTCCAGATCCTGCGACTCATCAGAGACATCTCCGTCAAGTTTTGCTGCGGTTAAGAGAGAATCGTATGTACGCTAAGTTGGAGAGGTGCGTGTTTAAAAAGGATGCTCTGCCCTTCCTCGGCTACATTGTCTGGAATAGAGGTCTCAAGATGGATCCTGAAAAGGTAAAGTCCGTTCTGCAAGGCTTGAGGGCCATACAGTGCTTTCTGGGATTTGGCAATATTTACAGACCGTTTATTCCAAACTTCTCCTCACTGTCTTCTCCTATCTCTGACCTCACTAAGAAGGGCATGAACGCCAAGGTGTGGATTCCTGAGGCAGAGTCTGCATTCAATAGCCTGAAGAGTGCCTTCACGTCAGCTTCTATCCTCCATCATCCCGACATTTCTCTACAGTTTTCGCTGGAGGTGGACGCATCCTCTGTCGGTGCTGGGGCACTCCTGTTCCAGAGAGGTTCCAAGGGCAAGTCTATGGTATGTGGATATTTCTCGAAGCTCTTCTCTTTCGCAGAACGCAACTACTCGATTGGGGATCGGGAGTTACTGGCCATCAAGTTGGCCCTGGAGGAGTGGAGACATCTACTTGAGTGCGCAGCTCATCCATCCTGATTTTTAGGGACCACAAGAACCTCACCTACCTGAATCCTCGTCAGGCCAGGTGGTCGCTGTTCTTTACCAGGTTCCAGTTTGAGCTCCTTTATCGTCCGGCCAACAAGAATGTGAGGGCTGATGCCTTGTCCAGGTCTTTCAAGACAGAGGACACCATGGAGATGCCACAGAACATTATTGATCTGTCTTGCATTGTCTCTGTGAATCCCCTGCAAGTTGGGGACATTCCTCCAGGCTGACCGAGGGAAAATCCTCCGCTGGGGACACTCCTCTAGACTGGCAGGTCACGAGGGGACCCGTAAGACCCAAGATCTGATTGCCCGTCATTTCTGGTGACCCACTCTGCCCAAGGACATTTTGGACTTTGTTTCCTCCTGCTCAGTGTGTGCAGCTACAAGGTCGCTCACTCCAGACCTGCTGGCCTGCTCCAGCCATTGCCTGTGCCCGATGCTCCCTGGCAGCATATAACTATGGACTTTATTACTGACCTGCCTCTCTCTGCTGGATGCAGTGCTGTCTCGGTGGTGGTGGTGGATTGATTCTCGAAGATGGCCCACTTCCTTCCTTCTGCTGCTCTACTGGCCAAGCTGTTCATCCAACACATCTTCCACCTGCACGGCTTACTGCAGCATATTGTGTCTGATCGGGGGGTTCAATTCACCTTGAAGTTCTGGAGAGCCCTCTGCGGACTCCTAGTTGTAAAGTTGGACTTTTCCTCGGCCTACCATCCTCAGTCCAATGGTCAGGTCGAGAGGATCAATTAGATTTTGGAGAACTACTCACGCCACTTCATCTCCAAGCAGCTTGATAACTGGGTGCAGTTGCTTCCGTGGGCTGATTTCTCATAAAACAATCACACCAGCGAGTCCACACAGAAGACACCGTTCTTCATTGTCTACGACCAACACCCACGAATTCCTCTCTCGATGCCTGATACATCCGAGGTACAAGCTGCTGACATCTTTTAGGGACTTTCTGCAGATCTAGCAGCAGACTCGATCCTCCATCCTGCTGGCGGTTGACCGCATGAAACGGAGGGAGGACACAAGGAGAAGAGAACCGCCTCAGTTTCTTCCTGGCACGAAGGTCTGGCTGTCCTCCAGGAATATTCGGCTGAGGGTGCCGTCGTACAAATTTGCTCCCAGGTTCCTCGGACCCTTCGTGATCCTTCAGCAGATCAACCCTGTCGCCTACAAGCTTCAGCTGCCTCCTACCCTCAAGAACCCCAACTCATTCCATGTCTCTCTCCTGAAACCGGTGGTTCTGAACCACTTTACCAAGACTCCTAGACCTGCGGTTGCCTCCAGCGGTCCTTCTGACACCTTCGAGGCTAAGGGGATCCCAGGCATTAAAAATTAAGAGGTAGAACCTTTTATTTAGTAGATTGGAAGGGGTTTGGTCCAGAAGAGAGGTCCTGGGAGCCAGAAGAGAATCTCAATGCTCCTACCCTCATTAAGTGGTTTCTCTCTCATTCTGGTCCCAAGGGGAGGGGGCGTAAGAGGGGGGATACTGTAACATCCGTGGTCGCTGACCACAAACTCCTTCCATCCAGTCGACACCCTTCTCTCCAGAGATCTCTGTACATATGGCCGTCCTGTTCCACAGTGACCACCAGGGTGCACTTGCGAGCTCAGTCCAGACTAAGAAGCCAGAGCGCACGCATGTGGGAGATTTATCTGATTGCTCCCAGAGCACCCTGGGCTATAAGAAGGTCTCAGCCCCTTCCTCCCACGCCTGAGCGTTGTTGTCGTATCCTAAGTTTGTCTTGCAAATGGTCCCCTAGTGCTTCCTGCTCCCAGTGTTCCCTACTCCTGTATCCTGTAACCTGTATCTTGATCTAGTGCCAGGTTGAGCTGTTGCCGTGCTGTGCTGTATACCACGCCTGTCCTGCTACTCCACGCCTGATGTCTACCTGCTGCCTAGTCCCAGCCAAGCCTGCCTTGCTACTGTCCGAGCTGCCAAAGGTACCCTATATGAACTATAGTCTCTGACCTGCACCCTGTTGGCCAGCTGCCATACCGCCAAGGCGGTACGGAACTGTGGGTCCACGAACCCTACTTGACAATAATACATAGAGGAGACAATACAATAGTACCAATGTATAAGGTCAATTATCAATTGAAACATACAAATAAAGTTTTGACACATCAATATGCATAGATATTCAAAAACAAAACTTAACAAACAGCCTTTCCTTATCACCAAAAGAATAACAAAAGATTTTGGTGAGTACCCGTGAAGGGAGCAGTGCAGTGGAGGAGTGGGGGACACAGAGATGGCAGCAGAGTTCACATCCAGATATCCTAGACAATATGATGTTAAGAGCTAGTATGAGGGTTGGCCACCGAAGAGTTCCATCCACGAGCTTCATATGTGAGTGTAAAACATGGGAGGGTAGAGTTAATCAACGCAATCCATGCGGATAACGTAGGAACCTTAGGATGCTTCCAGTGCAGGAGTATGTTTTTTTTAGCATACAATAATAGTAGTGTCATGAGAGATCTAACAGCCACAGTAGGAATAGTTTCTTCCACCAGCAATAGGAGACAAATTCTAGGGTCAAGAATACGAGGGAGCTCAAGAAATTCTAGTGTTTCAGCCCAGAAATTATTAATAATTGGACATTCCCAGAACTTATGCAGGAAGGAGCCCTCAGCTCCCCAGCAACGCGGGCAAACAGGAGTAGGTATACAACCTATTTTAAATAATTTGGAACGAGTGTAATAAATTTTGATGGAAAAATTTTACTTGAATAAGTCGGTCCCTTGTAGATATTAAAGGACCTGTCAGAGCAGATAGCATTTCTTTATGAACATCCACAGATACAGAGGAGAGGAGTCCGAGACCATCGGTCCAAGGATTTGTCAAGTTTATTGGAAGATACATTAAGCAACTGCTGATAAAATGTGGACAATGTTTTAGCCAACGTCTCCTGTATCACCCAATCCTCCAACGTGGATGTACATAGTCTGAGGTTATATCCTGCAAATTGCGACCAAAGAGCATGTCTAAGCTTAAAATAGCGGAACCTGAGATGAATCTGGTGTTTGGATCTAAGCTGAGTGAAAGTGGCAATCTTGTCATCCACCACCACCTCCTCCAAGGTCAACAACCCAAGGGCTGCCCACTCACTAGGGTGAGGGAGTCTTCTTAGCTGCGGTAAAAGCGGGTTATACCATAGTGGAGTCCTATGTGACAAGGGTTCCCCCTCTGACTTAAATAGCAGCATTGATCTCTGCCAAACCTTTAGAGTATTCTGCATTGGGACTGTAAGAGTGTATCCTGGAGGAAGGGGCGTTCCTATAAATAGATTTCACTAGGGATTTATAGGAACCAAGAAGTGAAACCTCCAGCTCAGTACAGGGGTTAAGCCTATGAGTAAAACACCACCAAACGTACACCAATTGGCTGGCAAGGAAGTAAAGATATAAATTCGGGAGAGCCAACCACCCCTCGCACAGTGGGGCATTGTAGTGTGTCCAGAGCAATTCTAGGAGATCCCCCTGACAAAAGATCGAAGATCTTTATCGATATTAGTATACAGTGATAGTGGTAGCCACACTGGAGAGTTATTAAAAATATATAAAAACCTGGGCAGGGACTTCATTTTAAAAAGATTAATTCTACCCATAGTTGTGAGAGGGAGGTGTTTCCATCTATCAAGGTCCATCTTAAGAGACTGTACCAAAGGAGTGATATTATCTGGTATAAAGCTATTATATTGGGCTTAATTAGTACACATAAATAAGTAATTTTATTCACCCACTGTAGAGGGGAAGGAAGTGCAACCCTCCCAGCTGCATCATCTATCGCCATCACCAAGGACTTTGACCAATTCACGCGAAGTCCAGAGAAGGATGCAAATAAATCAAACAAAGATAAAATTGCCCGCATAGATGGACCCGGATCATTAAGGAATAGAAGCATATCGTCAGCATAGAGAGAGACATGCCCCCCCATCCATCACAAATACCTTTATGTCAGGAGAGGCCCTTATAGCTAACGCAAGAGGCTCAATGGCTAATGCAAAGAGGAAAGGTGAGAGTTGGCAACCCTGTCTAGTCCCTCGGGCTAGTGTGAATGAGGGGGAGATGTGACAATTGGTCTTAATGCTGGCTATAGGTTGGTAGTATAATAGCTGTATCTATCGGATGAATCTGGGTCCAAACCCAAACTTATCATGTACAGACCACAGATAAGACCATTCTGCCGAGTCAAATGCCTTTTCAAGATCTAGAGGCGCAAAAATGCTGGATCCTCCCAAGCCCACAGCAGAGGACATGGTAAAGAGCCTTCGAAGGTTAACATCAGTGGCCTTCCTGGGCATAAAACCAGACTCGTCCAGATGGATAATATAAGGAATGATTTTTTGCAGACGCAGTGCTAAAATTTTGGCCAATATTTTAATATCTCAATTAAAGAGCGAGATAGGGTGGTAGGAGCCACACTCTTTTGGATCTTTACAGGGCTTGGGGAACTACTACAAGAGCCTCTCTCATGGAGGGAGGGAGGGTATCGCCGCCCATCAAGGGATTGGAAAAGTTTAAGCAAATGAGGGGAAATTAATTCATCATGTAGTTTATACCATTCTACGGGCAGACCATCCAGTCCCAGGGTTTTCCGGTTCGGAAAGGAAGCAATAGCCTCCGTAATTTCCTCTATAGTCAAATCAGCTTCAAGAATACCGACGTTGTCTCTTTCCAGAGTAGGGAACCCAATATTATCAAAGTATGCCTCTAGATACGAAGGGGTAGTGGAAACCTTAGAAGAGTATAAGTCCAGAGTAAAATTTTGCAAAGACTTCATTAATGGCCAAGGGATTTCTAACATACATCCCAGTACAGGAGGTTATTTCCAAAATAGGGTTTGGAGTAGTGTCCGCTCTAGCCAGGTAGGCCAGCAAAAGACGATTCTCGTCTCCATGCTCAAAAACCCTCTTCCGGGAATATAAATTTTTTTCTTAGTAAGTTCAGTTAACATAAGACTATATTCTCTTTGTTTCGCGGAGAAGGCAGCAAAGGCTGACGACTCTCCAGTCCTAAAATACTCTTCCTCTGCCACAGCCAACTCATCTTCCAAAACTGTACGCTGCTGAGATAGCCCCTTCCTATACAAGGATATTACCCGTATGACTACCCCTCTAATATATGCCTTGAAGGCATCCCATACCAGATTGCTATCTGCCAACCCCAGATTAGTACTCCAGAACCCTACAATTTATTTTTCCAATGTAGTCGCAATCTCAGCACAGGAGAGCCAAAGGGGACTCAATCTCCAGATCTTACGCTTTGACATTTCGGGGAACCCCAAAGTAACCATGAGGGGAGAGTGATCCGAGATTCCACGAGGGAGGTATTGCGCATCCACTACATATGCCGAGGCAGCATTACCAAATGCCAAGTCAATTCGGGAGAGGGATCTATAGCCTGGTGAGTGGCATGAATAAGCTACAGAGTTAGGATAACTAGCTCGCCAAATTTCCCATAGATTATACAGGGCAGCCTAATACGTTAAAAGGGAACAAGAACCCGGGACTCCTCCCAGTTTATCTGGAACAGAACACAGCAAGAGGTTAAAATCCCCTAGGAGCAGAAGAGGAACAGATCCAAGTTCCATTACTAGCGTCATTATATCAGTGAGTATTTGGATAGGGGCCGGAGGAGGATTATAGATATTCACTATAATAAAGGATGTAAAATGGATTTGGCAGAATAACACAATGAACTTCCCCCGTGAATCTGTCCTTACATTCGTGACATCGAATAATAGAGATTTGTGAACCAGCAAAGAGACCCTACAGGAGTAACTAGAGTAGGAGGCGTGATAACCATGCCTGACCCAAGGCTGTGTAAGAGCTTGCAGCTTGGAACCAAGTAAATGGGTCTCTTGTAAAAGAACGACCTGCGGATTGTAAGTAGAGAAGAAATTAAACACTAGAGCAAGTTTGAATTTGTCATTTAATCCTCTCACGTTCCAGGAGATAATTTTAAGATGGCGTAGCTTTTCCCTGAGTAATAATAAGGGCAATATAAATCTGGAAAGATATGGCACACTGTGGTTGAATAATGAATTTGTGTCCCCTATGGAAATCTCCAAAACAGCACTCCCATAGATTAAATCACCAGTCCACATATTCAGAGAAATTACATAAATACAAGCAGACAATTATGAAAGGCAAAAACATTTAAATCCAACCCAAACCCACCCTACCCATGCCCCCGAACTTGAGACAGGTTTCATTCCCAATTGAAGCAAGTAGCAAAAAAACAGAAACTAAACTACAAGGTATGTTGAAATGGTTAGCAAAAGGGGTCTGTTAAACATAGGGGCAACCCCCTCCCCCTAGAAAACAGCAAGAATTTTCACAAAATTAATAGACACGAGAGAACTACAGCTTGGAAGACAGAAGTATTACGGCAATATATCCAAGTCCTGGTAGATGACCTGACATCCATCATCACTGAAGAGATCAGTGAGGAAACTCCAAATCTTCACCCGAAGAGTAAAGTGAAGAACATGTTCCATGGTGTAAAACATTCTCCCTTTATTATAGTTCCTTAGAGCATAGGAAAATATGGAGCGATAGGAGCCCAATAGTGAGAGTACCTGGCGTAGATCGATAATTTGTCGCATCTCTCAGCACCCATTAGACCTGAAATCTTTGGTGAGGAGAATTGAGAGCTCAGTCAAGGAGCAAAATTAAGAACATGTTCCATGTTGCAGAACAGTTTCCCTCTGTAGTATGTCTCTGCCACATAAGGAGATACAAAACTACAGGAGTGTAGAAACCAGAGTCCATTAAAGTCCATTACGTTCTAACCAGGCAAATACGTCTTCCGATTTGTCGAGGAATATGGCGGAGCCATTGTATACCAATCTGAGTTTTGCGTGGGTATAGCAAAGAATAGAATATTTGTTTCTCCCTCAAATATTGCTCGGCCTTCGTAAACTTCTGCCTCTGTTTTTGTACTTCCAACGAATAGTCGGGAAAGACTCACACATCATGGTTGGTGTAATGTCCGTGGCTGCGGGCTGTCAGCTCCAATCCCCTCCTGACAGCCGCAGCCGCGAATAGGCAAGCGCTGGCCCTAGCCTCCCCCTCAGGAGATGCCAGCGCCCGCTTCTACTCACCTCAGCCGGATCCCGTAGGGTGCGCCCACACGCTCATGCCCGCTCTTAACCCCTTAGTGACCAGCCCATTTTAGGCCTTAATGACCAAGCTATTTTATTCGTTTTTCTATAGTCGCATTCAAAGAGCTATAACGTTCTTATTTTTTCGTCTACATAGCTGTATGAGGACTTGTTTTTTGCGGGATTAGTCGTGCTTTTTAATGGCACCATTTTTGGGTACATATCATTTTTATATTAACTTTTATTAACCTTTTTGAGGGGGATTATAAAAAAAACCTGAAATTCCGCCATTGTTCTATGCGTTTTTAAATTGACGCCGTTCACTATGCGACGTAAATAACATGTTACCTTTATTCTATGGGTCGGTACGATTACGGCGATACCACATATGTAGAGGTTTTTTTATGTTTTACGACTTTTGCACAATAAAAACACTTTTGAACTAAAATTATTTGTTTTTGCATCGTCGCTTTCCAAGAGCCGTCATTTTTTTATTTTTCCATCAATGTAGTGATTTTTTGGGCTTGTTTTCTGCGGGACAAGACGTAGTTTTGAATGGTACTGTTTTGGGGTACATGGGACTTATTGATTCATTTTTATTATGACTTTTTGGGGGGCAATGGAAAAAAATTGCAATTTTGCCATGGTTTTTTGTGTTTTTTTTTTACGGTGTTCACTTTGCGGTTTAAATTACATATTAACTTTATTAATGGAGTCATTACGGTCGCGGCGATACCACATATGTGTACTTTTTTTATTTTTTTACACTTTTACTAAATAAAACCACTTTTTATGGAAAAAAATGGTTTTTTTTATTTTTTTACTGTACTTTTTATTAATAATATTTATTTCACTTTGATAACTGATTTTATTAGTCCCACTAGGGGACTTTACTGTGAGATATTCCGATCGCTGCTATAATGCTCTGGTATACTTCGTATACCAGAGCATTATTGCCTGTCAGTGTAAATCTGACAGGCAATCTGTTAGGACGTGCCTCCGGCGCGTCCTAACAGGAATATGTCCAGGGAAGACCTGGGGGCTTTTATCAAGCCCCCAGCTGCCATGACACCCCATCGGAGACCCGCGATTTCATTCGCGGGCCGCCGATGGGTGACAGAGGGAGCGCACTCCCTCTGTAAACAAAGTTAAATGCCGCGGTCGCTATTGACGGCGGCATTTAATGGGTTAAACGGCCGCGATCGAAGTAAACTTCGATCGCGGGCGTTGGAGCAGGAGCTCAGCTGTCATCAGACAGCAGAGCCCCGGCTCCAGCCTGCACGGGAGACCCGTGCAGGACTTAGACTAGGCTGACGTGAAAAGGCGTCAGCCTAGCCTAAAGCCCATTAGTGACCGACGTAAAAAGGCGTATTAGTGGTCACTAAGGGGTTAAAGGGGCAGCGCGCGTACCGGACTTTTGATGAACTTTGACCCGTGAGTACCCTGGACTATAAGAGAGATCCAGCCCCCTGCTTCTATGCCTGAGCGTTGTTGATGTTCCCTAATTTGTCTATGTGATGGCCTAGTGTGTTTCCTGTACCTCTTCCTGTTCCTTGCATTCCATACCATCCTGGTCTAGCACTGTGCTGTGCCAAAGTCGTCTTGTGCTGTATTCCACATCTGACCTGCTCCACCTCGCCTGATGTCTACCTGCTGCCTAGTCCAAGCCGAGCCTGCCCTGCTGCTGTCTGAGCTGCCACAGGTACCTATATGAACTATAGACATTCACCTGCGCCCTGTTGGCCAGCTGCCTTACCGCCAAGGCGGTACGGCCCAGTGGGTCCACAGACCCTTCGTGACAGTCTTGAATCGACCAGCGGGGTCCATGGCCTGAGCATACTGTCACGAAGGGTCTGTGGACCCAATGGGCCGTACCGCCTTGGCAGTAAGGCAGCTGGCCAACAGGATGCAGGTGATTGTCTATAGTTTGTATAGGTACCTGTGGCAGCTCAGACAGCAGCAGGACAGGCTCGGCTTGGACAAGGCAGCAGGTAGACGTCAGGCGAGGTGGAGCAGGTCAGACGTGGAATACAACATGACACGACTTTGGCACAACACAGTGCTAGACCAGGATGGTATGGAATGCAAGGAACAGGAAACACACTAGGAGACCATCACATAGACAAATTAGGGAACATCAACAACGCTCAGGCATAGAAGCAGGGGACTGGACCCCTCTTATAGTCCAGAGTACTCACGGGTCAAAGTTCATCAAAAGTCCGGTACGCGCGCTGCCCCTTTAAGAGCGGGCATGAGCGCGCGCGCACCCTACAGGATCCAGCTGAGGTGAGTGGAAGCGGGCGCTGGTGCCTGCTGAGGAGGCTGGGGCCAGCGCTTGCCGACCCCGTGGCTGCGGTTGTCAGGAGGGGATTGGAGCTGACAGCCCGCAGCCACGGACATTACAGTTGGTATGTTTCAAAGGCTCTTGTTTCCTTACAAGTTTCAGCAATTTATCTCTGTGTTTGAAATTCAGAAACATAGCAATAAAACTACGCTGGGGTGCCCTAGGTGGAGGAGCTCTGGTCGGGATCCGATGCGCACGTTCCACACAGAACAAAGGACAAAAAGCAGTATCCCCAAATGCTGATTTGAGCCAATGTTCCAAAAACACAGCAGGGTCAGATTTTTCCACGCCTTCAGGCAGGTCAATGAAGCGGATGTTACCTCTAAGCGAGCAGTTATCCATATCATCAATTTTAGCCCGCCATGCAGACTGTTGTGTTTCTCGAGTGTCAACCCATGATCCCAGCGGATTAAGGCTAAATAGGTTTCATTCTTTTAATGTTTCCTCATAACTTAGATTTTCCATGCCCCTTATTAGCTTCGTTGCTCTTCTTTGTATTTTTTGCAACTCATTGGCATCCTTTCAATGAACTGGAGCCCAGAACTTAACTGCATATTCCAATGCTTTGTAAAGTGGTAATATTACATCCCTGTTCGATTCGGGCAAGGAAGGTCCCAAACTGTGCTTCTCGACAGCGGGAGTGCAATAGGACAGCGGCCAGGCGGATGATGGGCTCCGGGAGAGAGGATGGAGGTCGTAAAGTGTGCTACCAGCGGAGCTCGGGAAGCACCTCCTCTCCCACCGGAGTTCCGGGTGCATTCCCAGCCTGAATTCTTAGTGTAATTCTTAGTGGAATGATACAACAATGTACTGGAAACCTCTATTACAGATTCTGATTGATTACTTCACACACACTGTCTATTCCACTACATCCCAAAGATGTTCTATAAAATTGAGATCCGGTTACTGTTCAGCCATTAGGACATACAGACCTCATTGTCCTATCCGTGAATTCAGCCTGAGATGTGAGCTTTGTGTGATGACACATTATCTTGTTAAATGTAAACTGTGGCCAAGATTAGATTGTCAATAACTTTTGAGATAAGTTAAGATGTATGTCTAATGAGTATTGAAGGGCCAAATGTGTTGGCAGAGGACAGGCTTCATTGTCAGAGAAGATTTCTGCTTTTCCCAAAAAATGTTTTATCAAGTTAAGCTTTATGTATTAAAAGTGGAGGACTGGGTGTAAACCAGAATAATTGACTTTTGTCATGAATATATTTGAAACTGTTTATACAAAGCTTTTTAAGGCTGGAATCACACACATAATTTTCAAGACAGGTTTTTGAGCTAAAGCCTGGAGTGGATTCAAAAGTCATGGCTTAAACTTCTTCCTGCTTGATCCACTTCTGGATTTGGCTCAAAACACTTCATGTGTGTTTCCAGATTAATATGAATGTTGTACATCTTTCAAGTTTTGTGTTTTGAAACAAAATCACAAAATAAATTTTTAATCCCAACAGAAAATCCCACTAAGAAGTCTGAGGGAAACTTCATGGTATCGATAAATTTTAAAGTAGAAGATGAAAAGATCATGCAGCAGTCTTCAGGAGAAAACCTCATTACCCTTAATGTATATCCAGGACATCACAGTAGCGATCTATCCTGTAATTCCACTAATAATGCGGAACCTTCTACTAACCAATCACAGATTGTTACCACAAGTACAGCTCATAAAAGGGATGAAAGGTATCAATGTGGTAAACAGCTCATAAAAATCTCAGGTCTTTTTACAAACAGAAGAATTCACACAGGAAAGGAGCCATATCCATGTTCAGAATGTGGGAAACGCTTTTCATACAAATCATGTCTTGTTAGACATGAGAGAATTCACACAGGAGAGAAGCCGTATTCATGTTCAGAATGTGGGAACTGTTTTACAGTGAAATCAAGTATTGCTAGGCATAGGAGAATTCACACAGGAGAGAAGCCGTATTCATGTTCAGAATGTGGGAAATGTTTTACACAAAAATCATATCTTGTTATACATGAGAGAAGTCACACAGGAGAGAAGCCGTATTCATGTTCAGAATGTGGGAAATGTTTTACACAAAAATCAGATCTTGTTACACATGAGAGAAGTCACACAGGAGAGAAGCCGTATTCATGTTCAGAATGTGGGAAATGTTTTACAGATAAATCAAATCTTATTAGACATAAGAGAATCCACACAAGAGAGAAGCCGTGTTCATGTTCAGAATGTGGGAAATGTTTTACAGATAAATCACATCTTGTTACACATGAGAGCAGTCACACAGGAGAGAAGCCGTATTTATGTTCAGAATGTGGGAAATGTTTTACAAATAAATCACATTTTGCTGTACATGAGAGAAGTCACACAGGAGAGAAGCCATAATCATGTTCAGAATGTGGGAAATGTTTTACATATAAATCACATCTTGTTATACATAATAGAATCCACACAAGAGAGAAGCCGTATTCATGTTCAGAATGTGGGAAATGTTTTACTACTAATGGCAAACTTCGTACTCATCAGATAAGTCACACAGGGTAGAAGCCATTTTGATGTTCTGTACGTTATATACACTACCGTTCAAAAGTTTGGGGTCACCCAGACAATATTGTGTTTTCCATTAAAACTCACACTTATATTTATCAAATGAGTTGCAAAATGACTAGAAAATATAGTCAAGACATTGACAAGGTTAGGAATAATGATTTTTATTTGAAATAATAATTTTCTCCTTCAAACTTTACTTTCCTCAAAGAATGCTCCATTTGCAGCAATTACAGCATTGCAGACCTTTGGCATTCTAGCTGTTAATTTGCTGAGGTAATCGGGAGAAATTTCACCCCATGCTTCCAGAAGCCCCTCCCACAAGTTGGATTGGCTTGATGGGCACTTCTCGCGTACCATACGGTCAAGCTGCTCCCACAACAGCTCTATGGGGTTGAGATCTGGTGACTGCGCTGGCCACACCATTACAGATAGAATACCAGCTGCCTGCTTCTTCCCTAAATAGTTCTTGCATAATTTGGAGGTGTGCTTTGTCCTGTTGTAGGATTAAATTGGCTCCACTCAAGCGCTGTCGGGGGGCGGAGCTCGTCGCACAACCCGACCGAACCTACCTGAACCAGCAGGACCTTTTGCACCACGATGGGGAAAACGATCAAGGAGAAGAGCAGGGAACCCTCTGCCACCCCAAAGGCGGGGAAAACTCAAGCGGATCAGGATAAATTCCTCCGCAAACGGCTGGATAAAGCTCCTGTGGGGACTTCCAAGATGGCGCCGGACCATGCGGCTGAAGCTGACTCTGATGATGAGAGCATGGGAGATCGTTCTGATGCAGGGGGTAAGTCGGATATTGCCCCTGTATCTAGGGATTTTATAAGGAGCATTCTATACATAGCCCTGAGCCCCCTTGCTAAGGACCTTGCAGATATTAAAGCTGCTTTATGTCATATGGGGGAAAGAGTGGAGACACTTGAAACTGCACATAATGCTGTGCTTACATTTGGCTCTGCAGTACATGAATCTCTCCAGGTGCAACAAGATCACATTAACATGGCACTCTTGCAATTTGAGGATCAGGAGAATAGGAGTTGTCGCAAAAATGTCAGAATTCGGGGATTGCCCGAAAATATAGCATACGAGGCCCTGCCTAAAGTGGCCCTTGAGATCTTTGGCTCCCTGGTGGGGACGGAGGCTGCAGCAGTTATTAAAATTGAAAGGATCCACAGGGCGCTACGCGCAAAGCCACGCTTCGATGACCCCCCTAGGGACGTTATTTGTGGCATGTTAAGCTATACTGACGCTGCAGCAATTCTGAAGGCGGCTAGAGCATCCCCTGATTTCAAATATGACGGTTCCTCCATTATCTTCTTTCAAGATTTGGCAGCCTCTACGTTGGCTAAGCGCCGCACCCTAAAGCCCTTGCTGGAGGTACTGAGAATCAACAAAATGCCGTTCCGGTGGCTATTTCCGTTTGGCCTGTCTATCATGAAGAACGAGAAAAATATTGTGATCCAGAAACCGGAGGACTTGGACTCGGCTTGGGAACTGCTGGGTATAAGCCCAATCGCCACACCCTCATGGCTTAATTTATCTCAGCTCTCTGGATTTCCTACTCTACCCGCACCTGACACGTGGTCAGAGGTCCCTCACCGCCATTCTCCAGGCGGGAAAAGATCTTCGCACAAGAAGCGGGTCGCTTATCCTGCGCGCTGATGCGCTGTTTCATTTATGCAAATTACTATCTGCCGCATTTTGCACAGATGATTTCGTTATTTGAATGATCTTCTCTTTGAGTTGTAAGGCACTCCTGCTGCCTATTTTTTCAGATTGTATGTGTTACGTTTTTATGGGTCTGGTCGGGTTGTCACGATGTGGGTCAACCTCATTTTCTATTACAGATCTCCCCACTTCTTCACATTGAAGGAGTTACATTTCTCTAGACTGAACTTGTTAATGTCGTTGTGGGTTGCATCCGGGGTCTCCATAGTTGAGGGACACTGGACAGCAACTCAAACTTTGTATGGTTTCTTTTTACATTCCTCTGTCTCCAGGTTCCTCATAATACCTCTGCTTGCTCTATTGATGGCTGTATTTCTAGATATGGACTTAGGTGATGATTTTACAACATGACTACACTTAAGATAGTTTCACATAATGTGCGAGGTTTGAACGTACCGCAGAAGCGGAGCCAAGTGCTTCGTTTGTTGAGGAAGGACGCAGCGAGTATAGCCCTTTTTCAGGAGACACATTTTAAGCATGATAAAATTCCCTCACTTCCAACAGGTGAATTTGCTTTATGGTATCATAGCACCTACCACGCAGCAGCTAGAGGGGTGAGCATTGCTTTTAATAAGAGAGTACCTTTCACACTTATGGCAGAACTGAAGGATGTTGATGGCAGGTACTTATTTGTGAAGGGGAAAATAGGGGGAACTATTTATACCGTGGCCAACTTGTATGCACCAAATGCAAATCAAACTGCCGGGATAGTCCAGACTTTAAAGTTACTGAGGGATTTCGCTGAAGGGGCTCTAATGGTGGGTGGGGGTTTTAATCTCACTCTGAATCCTATGTTGGATACAACTGGCTCTCAACATGTGTCTTTTCGAAAATTATCTAGACTAAATAAGATACTGCATTCTTTACATCTGGTTGATATGTGGAGATTATATCATCCCACGGAAAAAGAATACACATATTTCTCTCCCACACATGACACATACCATAGACTCGATTATATTTTCCTTTCAAAAAAGTGTATCCCTTGGGTGCAAGTTGTAGACATTGGAAATATTGTGCTCTCGGATCATGCTCCGGTTTCTTTAGTTTTAAGATTGGCGGATACCCCAAAGGGGGATTGGAGCTGGAGGCTTAATAATACCCTGATTGCTGAGGCTTCTAATGCACATCTTGTTGAGAGCCATTTGTCTCAGTATTTTCTTCATAATGTATCTGAGTCTATATCTGCGCCTATTTTGTGGGAGGCACACAAGTCTGTTATTAGGGGTGAACTAATTTCTTTGGGTTCTCATGTGAAAAAACAAAGGACCAAAACTCTTGATTCTTTGTTTGATCAGATTTCGCGCCTTGAGGGGACACATAAAAAGACCAAGGCTTCCTCTTCCTTGAAGGAACTGTCTGCTCTCATGGATAGAGTTAAGGATGTTCTCAATGTCGGCTAAAATGCTTCAGATTCTGAAGTTTAAACAATATGCACACGGTGATAGAGGTAATAAGATGATGTCAGCCCTGATACGTAAACACCAAGGACATACTTTTATCTCGGAGATTAAGACGGCTAGCGGGAATTCGGTTACGGATACTAAGCTTATAGCAGATGCCTTCCAGTCATTTTATCAGGGCCTTTATAACATAAACAACCCGGCCAAGACAGGCTTAGGGGACGCTATAGATACTGAACTTATGAACTAATTTCTAAATTCAGTTGATCTACCAACATTGGAGGGTGAGGCCATAGAGATGCTAGTACGTCCTTTCACGGAGGCCGAATTGGAGAAAGTGCTCTCCACTATCCCTTCGGGGAAAAGCCCTGGTCCCGATGGTTTCCCGATCGGATACTATAAGTCTTTTAAATGTATTCTGCTCCCACACTTTACTGCTATGTGTAACTCCTTATTTAATGGCTGCTCCCTACCTAGACAGGCACTTGAAGCCCATATCACTATTCTACCTAAGGAAGGGAAGGATCCGACTCTTTGCGGTAGTTATAGGCCGATATCCCTGTTTAATACTGATGTTAAATGATGGGGCAAAGCACTTGCGTCTAGGCTCAGTCAGATCTTACCTGGACTGATTGGGGGTGATCAAACAGGCTTTGTAAAGCACAGACAAGGGAAAGACAACACGTGTCGAGTCATCAGATTGATCGAACTCGCCAAATCCAAGGGTGTACCCTTGGTCCTTCTCGGGACAGACGCCGAGAAGGCCTTTGACAGGGTCAGTTGGCCGCTTCTTGAAGCTACATTACGGAAGTTTGGGTTTCCTCCATTGTTTATTGAGGCCATCTTCACTCTCTATAAGTCTCCCAGTGCTAAAATCAGGGTGAATGGAACTCTCTCAAATTCCTTCAATATATGTAATGGTACAAGGCAAGGCTGCCCCCTATCGCCTTCAATATTTATACTGGTGATGGAACCCCTTTTACTGAAAATTAGGAAGGACCCCATGATAGAAGGATTGAAGGTGGGATCCTATACTCATAAAATAGCTGCATTTGCGGATGACCTCTTGGTCTTAACTACCAATCCAGCTGTCTCAATCCCCTATATCACACGGTTATTGAAATGTTTGGTACAATATCCAATTTTAAGGTTAATTTTGGGAAATCGGAAGCTCTAAATATATCTGCACCTACCACACTTATTGATCGGATTAAGGCCCACTCTCCCATTCAATGGCCAGCTACTTCTATAAAATATCTAGGCATACACCTCACCAAGGACCCTTCTAAACTATACAAATGTAACTATCTCCCGTTATTAACCTCAGTACAAAAACTTCTTCAGAGTTATAAAGTCCCTTTTCTTTCCTGGATGGGTCGCAAAAACCTGCTTAAGACCTTTATAGTACCTAAATTTCTGTACTTATTGCAGGTTCACCTATAGGAGGGCAAAAACTTTGAGGAACCTCATTGCACCCTGCAAATTACGCACTGTCCAACAGCACCCCCCTAAAACACCTCTGACTACCTACGGCTCGTTCCGTTGTGGGAAAACAAGATGCCTATGTTGTTTGAATATCAATACCAAGACATCAAAAGCTTTTTGAATTGCGGCAGCAGCTATGTGGTCTACTTACTACAATGCACATGCAACCTCCAATATGTAGGGCGCACAACCCAAACCCTTAGGGATAGGATGAATAAACATAGGTTTAATGTTAAAAATGGTTATCTGAAACATAGCGTATCCCGACATTGCGCTCTGGAACATAAATGCAATTTTGATGTCCTGACAGTCACTCCCATTGAAAGCATACCGTGTGAACTTTCTGACAGATTTACCAGACTTAAACAGAAGGAGAATTTCTGGATCTATAAGTTGGGGACCTTACATCCTAATGGGCTTAATGACATCACGGAATCTTCATTAGATTAATTCCGCCATTCTATCTCCCTTCCCATTGTCAATCTAATAATATCCCCGGCCCCAGCAACTGTATCTTAACAACTGTCTTATTTTTTAAACAATCTCCTCTTGCCATATTTTTTATTATATTTTCATTGTACTTATCATCCCATTGTCAATCTAATAATACATCTTGTTTAAATTGTATTTCAGCAACTATATTATTATTACTATACTGTTGCATTATTATTATTACCCTTGTATTATCATTGTTTTATTATTCTGTTTTCCAAACAAATTACTATCGTAATACTATATTTTATGCATACACTTATCTCTCTCTCTCTCTCTCTCAACGGAGCATTTCGATATTTTAATAGTTTAATCATTTGATATTTTAATAGCCTAGTATCTAATATTCTATTAATTGCGATGATTATGAAGCACAAATGTTTATTAATATAAAAAGATAGGTTTGCACCTACCATTCATCTCCCCTCTGTACTTTGCTCCGTGTGGTGCGGTTTGCGGTCCACCGTGCGTTTCATGGTCATGAGTTGCCATGATGGTAGTCATGACGCCCATACAACGCCATTTGTTTGTGCTTTCCATGATGCGTTCCAAGGTCCTTGTTTGTGATGGCTCCCGGAGGCGTGACGTCCCTCTATCCGATAAACAGTAAGGAGTCTTTGATATTATATGTTCCATATTTATATCATATTCATCTAATCACATACGCCATTTACCTCATTTTTTCGATGAAATTTATTAAATATTAAATATGAATTATTTTAGCTTTTTAACATGAACTGACTGTTACTTATGGGCTTCCTACCTAGCACATGATCTATGTCGGTTAGGTCATACTGCTACACATGGACCATCCATATGCCACATTGGCCTTTTTTTTTTTTTGTCCAACTTTTATTTATTTTTTTCCAACTTTATAAACAAGAGTTGTTTCTGTGACCTTTCCCCGTTTTTTGGCGTTTTTTTTACTGAATTGGCCCTATCACTGTTCACTTGTATGTGTATATATATGCATGATCTTGTACTGTATGTGTTATCTGCCTGAGGAAGACGCCAGTCCGGCGTTGAAACGCGTAGCAACCTATTCACCTTGCTTTATGCAATAAACCAACTTTTATCAACCAAGCAGCGCCTACAGTATCCCTCTTTTTTATTTTCTTTACAATTTTCATCAAGGCAACTCCTTTAGGTGTTTGTGTTTGGGGATCGGCAGCAGCTTGCACCTCTTTGCATTTACCTGCCAGTATTTGCAATTTGGAAAAGGAAGCACATATTTTGTTTCCCTGGAAAAACAAACTTCTTCTGGCGCCGTGTCCTGTTTTCTTTTATCTATCATTATGAGGGACAATGTCAAATGCCTTTGCAAAGTCCAAAAACACTATTTCCACAGTGGCCCCTCTGTCTAGGCTTCTGCTCACCTCTTCATAAAAACAAATCAGGTTGGTTTGACAACTTCTGTCCTTAGTAAAACCGTGCTGGCTGTCACTTATTATACTATTTTTTTGTCACATAATCCTGTATATATTCCCTCAATAGCCCCTCAAACATTTTCCCCACGATGGATGTTAAGCTTACTGGCATATAATTACCCGGGGAAGACCTAGAGCCCTTTTTGAAAATAGGCACCACATTTGCCCTGAGCCAGTCCCTTGGCACTATACCAGTCACTAGAGAATCTCTAAATATTATGAAGAGGGGGACAGAAATAACTGAACTAAGCTCTTTAAGACTTCTAGGGTGTAACTCATCTGGTCCCGGGGCCTTGTGTACATTTTATTTAACTTAGCTTGGACCATATCTACATTCAGCCAATTCAGTATATCAACTGATATATTAATAACACTGGCACCGGCTACATCAGCTGCTCTTTCTTCTGTTGTATATACAGAGGTAAAGAACCCATTTAGTAACTCTGCCTTCTCTAACCTATAATCCTACCATGTTGATCCAGAGTAAGGTTGATGTCAGTTGCCTAATTTGGGGGGGAAATTCCTCCGTGACTCCAAATATGGCAATCAGAATAAATCTCTGGATCAACGTCCCATCTCCAGAATCTAGTACTCATAACTTGTAATATTATATTTTTCAAGAAAGGCATCCAGGCCCTCCTAGAACTTGTTCAAAAAATCAACAACCACAACATCCTGTGGCAGAGTCCCATAGTCTCATTGCTCTGACAATAAAGAATCACCATCTGTGATGATGGTGAAACCTTATTTCCTCTAGACGTAGAGAATGCTTCCTTGTCCTTGTTACAGGCCCAGATGTAAAAATATCATTAGAAAGATCTTTGTTTATCTACAAGCACGTAGTTATGTCAAGCGCTTACTACAACATCTCCCTCCCTTGGAATGGAACACAGGCTTTCGTTCAATATCGGCTCGTCCCCCTGTGGGCAGGGGCCACACCTCCAGATATTATAAATTGATACATAGTCCCTTGGATTATCAGGAATCTCAGGTCGCTTTGACCAGATGGTGTAGGGACATACCACAACTCACAACACATAAGATACCTTCGCTCAAGTAGATATACTGAAATGACAGCAGATCTACTATATGGCATATATATCTTCAGTTCGGGGCTTCAAATTGACTGTATTTTCCACTGATAAGTGTTTTAGGTGGCAAGAAGATTCAGCGGATATATATATAATTGTCTTTGGAGTTGTCCAAGGATTCAGTCATTCTGGACAAAAGTGCACTTCATTACCACTCATTTGGTCAACTGTGTCCCATTCAACCCTATTTGGGCCATATTCGACCACATTAATGTGGAAAATATCTTATGCACTTCGGGGAGCATGAAGTTAGCTTTCAGGCCTGCCGCTGAAGCCATAAAAATTATCTTGGACACACCCGACATCCCCGCCATTTAAATTGTATTTTGAAAAAGTTTATTTTCTCATAAAAATGGATTAGATGGAGGCCTTGTGAGCCATGATCGACTGAGGAACATATGGGTCTCTTATGAGACCGGTAAGATGTTCATCAACAAATAAAGAGAGAGATTGTTCACAGTTGTTGTTCCGTTCAACTCCCCTTATTATCTTTTATCTCCCACAGAGTAAATCTGTGGAAGTATAACCCCACAAGAACATCCTTTCCCACATTCCCTTATGCAGGTTTATTTAGGTCTTTTTAATTTTTTCTTCTTGTGAATAGCTAACCCGGAAAATGACCTAACTTTATACCGTATAAATTATGTAATTATGTATATAAAAAGGTTGCATTTGAGATGTAATTTCTTATGCAACACTTGAACTGTGTAATTCCTATATGTCTCAATTTGTTATAACCTGTATGTACCTGCCTTCCCCTCTTGTTTATGAAAAATTCAATAAAAACATTGAACTATAGAAAGATCTCTGCACTGTCCAATTATATATCTGTACATCGTAATTAGATCGCCCCTAAGACGTCTTATTTACTAAACAGAATAGCCCCAAGTTTGATAACCTTTCTTGGTACTGCAATCCGCCCACTCCCCTAATTACCTTGGTTTCCCTTTGCATCCGTTCTAGTTTCGCCATGTCCTTCTACACAGGTGCCTAAATTGTACACAATATTCCACGAGTGGTATGACTTGTGATTTGAGTAGAGGCAAAACTATGTTCTTATCATGGGCATTTAGGCCTCTTTTGACGCATCCCATGATTTTATTTGCCTTGGCAGAAGCTGCCTCGCACTGGCTGCAAAAGGGAAATATACTGTCCACCAATAGCCCCAGATCTTTTCCAGTAGCAGTTTTACCCAGTGTTTTACCATTTAATGCATAATTTTAAAGTTAGTTTCCTCGGCCCAAGTGCATAACCTTACATTTATCAACATTAAACATAATTTGCCAGTTCTCTGTCCAGACCTCCAACTTCCCCTAATCCCTCTCCATATGAATCTTTACAATTGGTCGTCCTTAACTGTTTCTGGTATCCCCCTCAGGCGCATATTGTTTCTTCTGGCCCTGTCTTCCATATCCATAATTTTATTCTTGCAGGACTCCAGTTCTTTCTCTAGTTTCATAGTATTTTCTAGGAAAGCATTGTCACTTTGGATTATAGGGCTCGTTTGCAGGATGCCAACGGTCTGTAGACGCGGCCGTTGCAAGGTAAAGAATGGCGGCGGTCCGCTACCACAGGCCTGAGAGTACCCCCCGTTACACCCCTTATGAGGGTAGGGGCATTGAGGTTCTCTTCTGGCTCCCAGGACCTCCTTCCAGGACCAAACCCTCTCCAGTCCACTAGATAGAACGTTCTTTCTCCTACTCTCTTATAGTTCAGAATCTCCTTCACCTCGAACACATCAGAAGAAACCGCTGAGATCAACTGCAGACCTAGGAGCTTTACTGAAGCGGTTTAGAACCACAGGCTTAAGGAGGGACACATGAAATGAGTTGGTAATCTTGAGAGCAGGAGGCAACCGAAGTTCATAGGATACAGGGTTAATCCGTTGCAGAACTTCGAAAGGACCGAGGAACTTGGGAGTGAATTTGTAAGAGGGCACCTTGAGTCTAATGTTTCTCGAGGATAGCCAGACCTTGACCCCAGGAAAGAACTGAGGAGGAACTTTTCTTCTTTTATCGGCATGCTTTTTCATGCGGTCCACTGTTTTCTGCCAGATGTGAATAAAACTCCCAAATGAAGAATTTGCTGCTAGTACCTGAGTCATGGCTGACACAGGAAGAGGAACTCGAAGATGCCAGCTGTACACATTATAGAAAGGAGATGAGGCAGTAGACTCACTTGTGTGATTGTTGTACAAGAATTCTGTCCATGGCAGGAGTTGCACCCAATTGTCGTGTTGGGCGGAAACAAAATAACAGAGATAATTCTCTAAAATTTGACTACTTGACAATTGGACTGTGGGTAAGAGGCAGAAGAGATGTCCAGTTTTACGTCTGGCAGGTTGCACAGGGCTCTCCAGAACTTGGATGTAAACTGTACACCCCGGTCCGAGACAATATGCAGAAGAAGAATTCCGTGTAGCCAGAAGATGTGCAGAAAAAACAGATTTGCCAGGCGAGGCGCAGACGGAAGACCATTCAATAAAAGGTGCCATTTTAGAGAAACAATCCATTACTACCCAGATCGTAGTACATCCAGCTGAGGGGGGAAGGTCAGTGATAAGGTCCATAGTCATATGCTGCCAAGGGGCATCAGGAACAGGCAGGGTGTAGTAGCAGACCAGCAGGTTTGGAGCGAGTAAACTTGTTAGAGGCACAGTTCATATATGAGGAGACATAGTCCTCAACTTCTCCAGGCAGAGTGTGCCACCAATAGTGACAAGCTATCAAGTCCTGTGTCTTACGGACACCGGACTGCCCAGGTAGTTTAGAGTTGTGTCCCCAGCTAAGAATTCTCTTCCTGTCAGCAAGATGGACAAAAGTTTTTCCAGAGGGAATGTCTCTAAGTTGCAGAGGGTTGGGAACAATAATCCTAGAAGGATTTATGATGTATTGAGGAGTTTCCTCAGAGTCATTGGTTTCAAAGGAGCGAGACAGGGCTTCAGCCTTCACATTCTTGAATGTAGGAAGGAAGTGAAGCAAAAACTGAAATCGGACGCTTTTGAGGTTAATAAACACTGATTATGCCTCCTGTGGCCAAACCTTGGCATTCACCCCCTTCTTGGTGAGGGCTGAGATTGGAGCAGTCAGAGACGAGAAGTTCGGGATGAATTGCCGGTAGAGGATAGAGAATCCCAGAAAACGCTGTATGAACCTGTGCACGTGGCCATTTCACCTCCTCAGGATCCATCTTAAGTCCACCATCAGATACGATGTAGCCCAGGAAAGACAGAGAGTTCTTGTCGAACACACACTTCTCGAGTTTAGCATATAGACGATTACCCCTTAACCGCGACAGAGCTTGGTGAACATGCCTCCGATGCGTTATCAATTCAGGAGATTAGATCAGGATGTCATCCAGATAGACCACCAAACAGACATACAACATGTCCCGGAAAATGTCATTTGCAAACCCCTGGAACACAATTGGAGCGTTACATAGACCAAAGGGCATCATGAGATATTCGTAGTGGCCGTCTCGGGTGTTAAATGCCGTTTTACACCCGTCACCTATGCGGATACGGATCAAGTTATAAGCTGCGCGTAGATCTTGCTTTGTGAACACCTTGGCCCACGATTTCTATCAAAAAGTTCAGAAATGAGCGGCAGGGGATACTTATTTTTGACAGTAATTTGGTTCAGCCCCCGGTAGTCGAGACATGGACAAAGAGATCCATAGTTTTTCTTCATGAAGAAGAATCCGGCCGGGGAGGAAGACTTCTGGATGAACCCTCTCTCGAGGTTCTCTTTAACATAGGGGGACATGGCTAGAGTCTCTGGCAGGGAGAGAGGATAAACTCGCCCTCGCGGTGGTGAGGCATCAGTAAGTAACTCAACAGGGCAGTCATAGATGCGATGAGTGGGAAGAGTCTTTGCCTACTTCTTACTGAAGACGTCTGCAAAACTAGGATAATGAGATGGTAGATCAGAGAGTGACTGAGGCAGTGGAGGCAAAACAGGATGAGCTTGTGGCAGGCAATGGCTAAGGCTTCTGTGCCCCCATTACTTCTCCAGAACTCCAGTCGAGAACCGAAGTGTATAGACGAAGCCAAGGCAGGCCCAGCAAAACAGGGTTGATAGCTTTAGGTAGAACGAGGAAGGTAATCTGTTCTGAGTGAAGAACTCCGATTTGTAGTGTCAGTGATTTAGTGACAGACACAATAGGTTCGGGCAATGGTAGTTCATTCACAGAGGTAACAGCCAGGGGTCTCTCCAGAAGAACTGTGGGTAGATGTAGGTGATCCACTAAATCCTACTGGTTAAAACTTGCAGCTGCTCCGGAATCCAGATAGGCAGGAGGAGGAATGTGATGTCTCTCTAGAGATGACGGTCACAGGAATAGATAACTTGGGAGAGGCTTTGACGTTTGGCGTCATCCCACCTAGGTTTGTCTCTTCAACAAACCCTAGGTGCTGGAGTTTCCTGGCTTTTGTGGACATTGGCGCACAAAATGGCCTTTAACCCCTATCCGCACCAGGACGTAACTGTCCGTCGTCGTGGGAAGTTACTTCCCGCACAAGGACGTACAGTTACTGAGTTTTTCCCGATGCACACTGTCGGCAACAGTGTGCATCGGGAAACGGCTGACACTCCACTCTTGCCGACCAGCGGTCCTTTGCCGCTGGTTTCGGCGAATGAAGCCCTTAAATTCGGCGATCAGGTGCAATCGCCGAATTTTGGGGGTTTCTAACATATCGGCAGACCCCGGTCCGAAATCGCTGGGTTTGCCGATAGTTACTATGGCAAACGCAAGCCAAACAAATGTAGCAGCTGGCCAAACAAATGTCAATGACAGTCACTAGGATGAGTGTATCTGGATAGCTGGCTTGTGATAGATAATCAATGTCGATATGTGTAGCCAGAAGGATTAGGAGCATCCAAGGTAGAAGGGAGATCACAACCTGCCAGTTCCTTTTTAACTTTACTTGCTAACCCCTGCCGGAAGCTTACCACCAAGGCCTCGTTGTTCCAGGAGAGTTGTTCGGCTGCCATGGTGCATAATTGTATGGCGTACTCCCCTACCGTCAGAAGTGAAGCAGCGGCAGAAGACGTATGGCCTGCATCTTCAAATACTGTGCGGAAAGTCTCTAAGAACCACTGCAGGTTGGAAGACTTCAACCCCTCACATTCCCAGATAGGGTTCGCCCATACCAGAGCTTTGCCAGAGAGAAGGTAGAGAATAAAGGCAACTTTGGTCAGATCAAAAGGCAATAGATGTGCATGCAGCTGGAAGTGGATCTTGCACTGGTTGAGGCAGCCTCGACAGTTACTTGCATCCTCATCGTAACAAGGTGGAAGTGGCAATTCAATTCTGGCCACAGATCTGACTGGAGTGATGAGAGGTAGTCGAGGAGGCAACAGAAGCAAGCGTGTGGCAATAGAATTGACCGCTTGCAGAAGCTGATCCTGGCGTGCTCAGAGATCTCGCATGTCTGCTTGCATTGCTTGGACCGGCGTCTTGGGTTGACCAGCAGGATACTTCACCTGAGCAAACTGTCACGGCTGTGGGGAATGTGGAACCACTGGGCCAATCTGCCGTAATGGAGTAGCAGCTGGCCAAACAAATGTCAGTAGGACGAGTGTACCTGGATAGCTGGCGTGTGATAGATAATCAGAAGCTGGCTCGTGCTGGATAACTGGAAGCTGGCTTGGCACAGACACCGAAGTCGTCACGGACACCGGACTTGGGAACCTTTGCAGACTAACACAGGGTTAGACACAACATTGCTCAGGTAATGAGGAAGTGGGAAAGTTCTCGGTTGTGATTTGGGGTGATATTCCTGGTGTGCGCGCTGGACCTTTAAGACCAGGGACAAGCATGTGCACCCTATGGGCACTGGCCAGAGGAGAGTGTAGTTCACGCCAGCATCTCCGGGGAAGGAGACACTGGCGACGTTTCAGATTGCTGCGGTCGCGGCTGCCGGTAAATGGGGCATGCACCCACGGACTGTGTCCCCCAATGTAACAAACAAGAAATGTATTTTGTATGCAGTTTTTTTTTTGCAATACTATACATACAGACTCTGTACTTGATGAAACACCAACTATGATTGATGCTGCTCCCTTGTTATATTGTAAGTCTACAACTTATTCAATAAAAAGACCACTGAAAATATAACAACTGCATGTGTGTCTCCAGTCTAAGGATACAGTCACACACAGATGTATTACCGAAATGTATGGGACTGTTCCCGTCATCTGAATGGAGCTTGCTGAATCCATGTGCATGCTGCAGAAACAACCCCACCCAAATAGGAAACAGAAGCAAGATCCAAGCGTGTGACAATAGAATTGACCGCTTGCAGAAGCTGATCCTGGCATGCACGGAGATCTCGCATGTCCGCTGAATTACTTGGACCAGCGTCTTGGGTTGACCAGCGGGATCCATGGCCTGAGCAAACTATCACGGCTATGGGGAATGTGGACCCACTGGTCCATTCCGCCGTAATGGAGTAGCAGCTGGCCAAACAAACGTCAATGACAGTAACTAGGATGAGAGTACCTGGATAGCTGGCTTGTGCCGGACTATCAGAAGCTGGCTTGGCCCGGACACTGATATCATCACGGACACTGGACTTGGGAACCTCTGCAGACTAACACAGGGTTAGACACAACATTGCTCAGGCAATGAGGAAGTGGGCAGAGTTCTTTTTAAAGTCTCGGCTGTGCTTTGAGGTGATATTCCTGGTGCGCGCTAGCCCTTTAAGACCGGGTAAGAGCGCATGCACCCTATGGGCACTGGCCGGAGGAGAGAGTAGTGCGTGCCAGCATCTCTGAGGAAGGAGACACGGACGAAGTTTCAGATTCCTGCCGTCACGTTAGCAGGTCAATTGGGCATGCACCCACGGACTGTGTCCCCAATGATTATGATTGATGATTATGGTCGCCAGAAATTTATTTCGTATGCAGATTATTTATTTTTGCAATACTATACATACAGACTCTGTACTTGATGAAACACCAGCTATGAATGATGCTCTTCTCTATTGTTGTTATATTGTAAGTCTACAACTTATTCAATAAAAAGACCACTGAAAATAAAACAACTGTATGTGTGTCTCCAGTATAAGGATATAGTCACACACAGCAGATTTATTACCGGAATGTCTGGGACTGTTCCCTTCATCTGAATGGAGCTTGCTGAATCCATGTGAATGCTGCAGAAACAACCCCACTCAAATATTTGGAACAATGGTCAGTTGCAGAAGTTTCTGCTATAAATCTGCCGCTTGTGAATCCACCCTAACATATCTTCTAAACTTTACCAAATCTGAATAACTTGAATCTAATTTTAGGTCTTTAAAGAGGCTCTGTCACCACATAATAAGTGCCCTATCTCCTACATAAAGGAGATTGGCGCTATAATGTAGGGAACAGCAAACGATCTATTTTCACCACTTTATTAGCGATTTTAGATTTATGCTAGAGAGTATCTTAATGCCCAAGTGGGCGTGTTTTTACTTTCGACCAAGTAGGCGTTGTACAGAGGAGTGTATGACCAATCAGCGTCATGCACTCCTCTCCATTCATTTAGTCAGCGCATAGGGATCCTTTTAGATCGCTATGCGCTGTCTTATACTAACACATTAACGATACTGAAGTGTTTAGACAGTACATAGACATTCCACGGGATGTCTATTCACAATCTGTGCACTTCGTTACTCTGTCTGTGGTAGTTACAGCAGAGGAAGCGTAATCTCGCGAGATTACGCTGTGCTCTGCTGTAACTACCACAGACACATAGGTCCCGGTCACAGGAGACTTCAGGTAAATAAAATTTGGGTGTTTGGCAGATCCAGGTTAATTCCACTTAAATAAAATGAAAACGCTTATTGTCTCTTTAATGTCTGTGAAAAACCAGATGTATTAAGAATTTTATTTATAGCATTTTCAACATTCCAAACAAGAATATGGTTTCTACACTGTATGAATCCTCTCATGAGTTTAAAAATGTAATTTCCTTACAAGACATTTTTTACATATAGAATATCAAAATTGCTCTTTATCTTATGATCCCAAAGTTTGCCTTTAGTAATAAAACATTTCCCATAGTCTGAGAATTACAAAAGCTGTCCTTGTGTGAATTCTCTTATGTGTAACAAGACTTGATTTTTGTGTAAAACATTTCCCACATTCTGAACAAGAATATGGCTTCTCCCCTGTGTGAATTTTCTTATGTATAACTAGACTTGATTTGACTGTAAAGCACTTCCCACACTCTGAACAGGGGTATGGATACTTCCCTCTGTAACTTCATCTGTGTGTGAAACGATCTGATCCTTTTGTAAACTGTATACCACATTGAAACCTTTTACCCCCTTTATGAGCCTTACTTGTGGTAATAATATGTGATTGGTCAGGAGAAGGTTCCTCATGATTAGGAGAATTGTATGATAGATTTGTAATGGTAAGACCTGGATGTACATTTAGGGTGATGGAATTTTCTCCTGAAGACTGCTGCTTGATATCTTCATCTTCTACTTTATAATTTAGCAGGAACATGAAGTTTCCCTCTGAGTTCTTACTGGAATTTTCTATTAAAAGTAAAAATAGATTTCATAATTGAAATATGTTTTTTCAAACCACAAAAGTAGACAAAATGTATAACATTTCTATTAGGCTTAAAACACACATGCAGTTTTTTTTACGCCAAAACCAGAAGAGGAACGAAAAGTATAAGCCATTCCTTATGAATCCACCCCTGGCTTTGGCACTAAAACAAAAACACACCAAGCACTGACACAAAAACTACATATGTGATTCCAGCCTTACTAAAGCTCTGAAAAATAATTTTAAATATACAGAGTCTACGATTCTGGTCTACACCAGTCACGACTTTTATCACAGAAATTACTTGACTTGATGAAACTCAAACTTTTGAATTGAGGGAAGTTTGCAATTACCCTCTCAGTTCTAACATATAGAATGGATGGATGAGAGGAACCACAAAGGTGCACACCACCAGTATTGTGCAGGTATTTAATGGGGGGGGGGGGGGGGGGTGGGGGAAATGACAAAGGCATGTGGTTCAATGAGCAAAAAGTTAAATAAACTTTATTAATTGACATACAAACAAGTATTGTGAATTGTTAAAATTGGCCAATTGTTCAAAACGCCACAAAAAAAATGTGATGTATGTGAAACCACACTTATGCTGTCAAGGCTGGAAGTGTAATTGGGGGCCCCATCAGCATTGACTGCGGTGCTTCAGTGGTTAAACTGAGTCTTCCCGATCCCATCAAATAGGCTGGAGCTAGACTTAATTTTGTAGTAAGCGATAATATTATAAAGCGATTTGCTAGCGTTTATTTCTAAATTACTACATGCTGAGATTTCAGAGCTACACACTTGTCAGAAGCTTTTAAGAGATTTTCAAGTTACTCAATGAATTCCTAGGGGCCGCGATTTATTGCTCACTACAATAAAAAGTCTATTTTTAGCCCCAGCCTTAGTGCAGCTGTTAATTGCAACTGGTGCCCCTAAAAACCTCATGCTACACCTTTTGAATGACCGAAATCATAGAACACCTTGCAGAGTACTTCTATGTGCAGTCACAGCTCCCTCAGGTCCTGCACTATGTATAACACATTGTCTGAAGTGTTACTGTAATGTAGAACTAAGGAGGAACCTTAACAAACCTCCCAATTAACTTTATAAATTCATTATTACTTACCTGTGGTAACACCTCCTGGAATTTCCTCCTCCACTTCACTCTTACACGGTTGATCGCCCCTCACCCGCTCTTCTTCTGCATTAGTCAGATCTTCCCCCTGATTTCACATATGTAACAATTCAGTACAATACAGCAGAGAGTGCGAAGAATCTAACAGATCAATATAAAAAACCACCAAAATTTATGACCACATCTATGACTGCAGGACCAAAAAGTTCCACACACCCCTGTATACAATGCTTAAAAAAATTAAGGTAACACTTAAACATAACAGTATAATATCCAAGTCAATTAAATTTCAGTGATCTCAATCTGTCCAGTTTGGAAGCATAAGTGACTGTGCATCCATTCACCTGCTTTGGTGCAAATGAAAGGGTCAACAGGTGCACTGGAGGAATCAGCAAGATAACCCCTAAAAAGGGAAAGGTTATGCAGGTGGTAGCCACAGAATATTTCTCTCTCCTTATCCTTCCTGACTGATTATTCTACAGTTATCCATTTCCCTAGTGTTCTTGTCACTATCGATAGCATGAGGCGGTACCTGCAACCCATTCAGGTTGCACAGGTAGTTCAGCTCCTCCAGGATGGCACATCGATGCGAGCCGTCACAGGGTGGTTTGTGATGTCTTCCAGCACAGTCTCATGAGCATGGAGCAGAAACGAGGACACCGGCCATTACACAAGGAGAGCCAGACAGTGCTGTAGAAGGGCATCAATCAGCAGGACCAGTATCTGATATTTTGTACAAAAAGGAACAGGAGAAGCACTGCCAGAGCCCTACAAAATGACCTCCAGATGGCTACTGGTGTGTGTTTCTGACTAAACTGTCAGAAACAGACTCCATGAAGGTGGCATGAGGGCCTGACATCCCGTAGTGGGACCTGTGCTCGTAGACCAGCACAGCGAAGCTCGATTGGCGTTTGCCACAGAACACCAGAATTGGCAGGGAAGCTATTGGCACCTCGATCTCTTTAAAGAGGAGAGCAGGTTCACACCGAGCACATGTGACTGGCGTGAAAGACTCTGGAGATGCTGTGGTGAACGTTATGCTGCCTACAACATGATCCAGCATGACCGCACTGGTGGTCGGTCAGTAGTGGTCTAGGGAGGCATATCTTTGGAGGGTCGCACAAAACTTTACATGATGGCCAAAAGGTACCCTTACTGCTGTAAGGTCGCGGGAATTATATCCTCAGAGCAATCGTCAGACCTTATATTGGTGCAGTGGGCCCTGTGCTCATGCTGGTGCAGGAAAATGCCCAGCCACATGTGACCTGAGTGTGTAGGTAGTTCAGGGATGACAAAGGCATTGATGCCATTGACTGGCCCTCACGTTCTCCCAAGCTGAATCCAATTGAGAACCTCTGGGACATTATGAATTAGCGTATCCGACGCTGCCCTAGTAGCGCCACAGACTGTCCAGTAGCTCACTGATGCCCTGATCCAGCCGTGACATCAGGAGCATGCCCAGACGTTGTCGTGTGTGCATACAGGTAGATGGGAGGCCATACAGACTACTGAGTCACATTAAGAGCTGTCGTGATAAAAATTCATGCAAATTGGATGAGTCTGATTTAAATTTTGAACTTTCATTTTTGGCGTAAATTTGGAATCCAGTCCCCAATAGGTTGATGATTTTGGTTTCTATTGACTGTTAATATGTCATTTTGATCTCAACGAATTACACAGTTTATATCAGTAAAGATTTCAACCTTGAATCTTTCGTTCATCAAGATCCGATGCGTGATTTGTCTTTCCTTAATTTTTTTGATCGGAGTAGATTTGGTATGCAGGGGACTCTCAAAACAGGTTTTTGTCTTACAACTAATGAAAGTCTCCCCCTCCTTACACTGCTGATCAGCCCTTAAATCCATCTCCTCTTCTGCTTCATCTATAACTTCAATCTTAATATCAATCAGATTTTCTCCCTAAACAGACAAAAAAAAAAAAAAGTTAACTAAAACTTGGATTCAATTACCCTAGGTTTATATTTTGTTGAGACTTTAGCGCCATCTACCTGATGATTCTCTTGGACATTGTGATTTTCCTCTGGACAGTCATGGAAATACAGAGGACTGGGACATCTCTCTGGTGGATTTCTCCTACTGGATCCATCTGTAGGAAACACACAGTGACTGAATACATGACCTACTGTAGATCTGTCTATACTAGTCCTTCTCAATGAATTACAATATCATCAAAAAGTTAATTTATTTCAGTAATTCAATTCCAAAAGTGAAACTCATTATATAGATTCAGTACACATAGAGTGATCT
Source organism: Rhinoderma darwinii (assembly GCF_050947455.1). Lineage (NCBI taxonomy): Eukaryota > Metazoa > Chordata > Amphibia > Anura > Rhinodermatidae > Rhinoderma > Rhinoderma darwinii. The sequence continues at coordinate 637,112,196 of NC_134687.1, forward strand.
ATTTCCAGCATTTATTTTAATTTATTAATGTTGATGATTATGGCTAACAGTTAATGAAAACCCAAAATGTAGTCCCTAAGAGAATTGAAATATTAAATAAGCCCAAATTACAAAAATGATTTTTAATACCAAAATGTCGGCCCACTGAAAAGTATGTACGGTATATGCCCTCAATACTTGGTCGGGGCTCCTTTTGCGTGAATTACTGCATCAATGCAGTGTGGCATGGAGGCAAAGTGTTGCATCTTTTTTGTAATTGCTGTGTTTAAGACTAATGCGGTTTTTTATTTGCTGCTAGTGTCGATATAATGGATTCCTGTAGAAAGGGATACCGAAAAAATCCGGTGTATATGGATTAGTGCCGATGATTATATAAGCTGGAAGATGCGAAGTTACAAATATAATACATGGCTGTATCTATGAATTATATGTGTATGGATTTTTATATATGTACGAGTGGTTATATGAATTATGTATTTATATGTATGTAAGGCTTTCCCTTCCCTTTCTTTCCCTTGTTTTCCCTCCCTTCCTCACCCCCCTTTTCCTAACCAAATACCCCCCCTCCCCTCTTTTCTTCTCCTTTTCCCCCCTCCCCCCTTTTTTTAATATGTAGAATGTATATACACGTATGCATATCATTAAATAATACATTTTGTTATGGAAAGTTTTTGATGTGTACACATACAGTGGAGGAAATAAGTATTTGATCCCTTGCTGATTTTGTAAGTTTGCCCACTGTCAAAGTCATGAACAGTCTAGAATTTTTAGGCTAGGTATATTTTACCAGTGAGAGGTAGATTATATATAAAAAAAAAAAAAAAAAAAAAATCACAGTCAAAATTATATATATTTATTTGCATTGTGCACAGAGAAATAAGTATTTGATCCCCTACCAACCATTAAGAGTTCAGCCTCCTCCAGACCAGTTACACGCTCCATATCAACTTGGCGCCTGCATTAAAGACAGCTGTCTTAAATGGTCACCAGTATAAAAGACTCCTGTCCACAGACTCAATTAATCAGTCTGACTCTAACCTCTACAACATGGGCAAGACCAAAGAGCTTTCTAAGGATGTCAGGGACAAGATCATAGAGCTGCACAAGGCTGGAATGGGCTACAAAACCATAAGTAAGACGCTGGGTGAGAAGGAGACAACTGTTGGTGCAATAGTAAGAAAATGGAAGACATACAAAATGACTGTCAATCGACATCGACTTGGGGGCTCCATGCAAAATCTCACCTCGTGAGGTATCCTTGATCCTTAGGAAGGTGAGAGCTCAGCCGAAAACTACACGGGGGGAACTTGTTAATGATCTCAAGGCAGCTGGGACCACAGTCACCAAGAAAACCATTGGTAACACATTACGCCGTAATGGATTAAAATCCTGCAGTGCCCGCAAGGTCCCCCTGCTCAAGAAGGCACATGTACAGGCCCATTTGAAGTTTGCAAATGAACATCTGGATGATTCTGAGAGTGATTGGGAGAAGGTGCTGTGGTCAGATGAGACTAAAATTGAGCTCTTTGGCATTAACTCAACTCGCCGTTTTTGGAGGAAGAGAAATGCTGCCTATGACCCGAAGAACACCGTCCCCACTGTCAAGCATGGAGATGGAAACATTATGTTTTGGTGGTGTTTCTCTGCTAAGGGCACAGGACTACTTCACCGCATCAATGGGAGAATGGATGGAGCCATGTACCGTCAAATCCTGAGTGACAACCTCCTTCCCTCCGCCAGGACATTAAAAATGGCTCGTGACTGGGTCTTCCAGCACGACAATGACCCAAAACATACAGCCAAGGCAACAAAGGAGTGGCTACAAAGAAGTACATTAAGGTCATGGAGTGGCCTAGCCAGTCTCCAGACCTTAATCCCATCGAAAACTTATGGAGGGAGCTGAAGATCCGAGTTGCCGAGCGACAGCCTCAAAATCTTAATGATTTACAGATGATCTGCAAAGAGGAGGGAGCCAAAATTCCATCTAACATGTGTGCAAACCTCTTCATCAACTACAAAAAAACGTCTGACTGCTGTACTTGCCAACAAGGGTTTTGCCACCAAGTATTAAGTCTTGTTTGCCAAAGGGATCAAATACTTATTTCTCTGTGCACAATGCAAATAAATATATATAATTTTGACAATGTGATTTTCTGTTTTTTTTTAAATATAATCTATCTCTCACTGGTAAAATTAACCTACCCTAAAAATTCTGGACTGTTCAGGTCTTTGACAGTGGGCAAACTTACAAAATCAGCAAGGGATCAAATACTTATTTCCTTCACTGTACCTATTGGATATTTATTCATTGATCTATTGATATTCACTGTGTATAAATTTATGGTTATTTTTATATTTTGAGTGTATTAGTGTATTCTAATATATATGTATAATTAATGTTTATCACTGTGGGGGATATGTATGCACAAATGTGTTTGTTATCATGTTATTAAATTTAATTTTATATGTGATTTATTTTATTGTAAATATTATATATTTATAAATCTATGTGTATGTAATAAATTTCACTTTATTTTTGGATCCGTGCTGCTCATCCTGGTCGTAACCCGTGATTCCTGGTTTCGGGTTTCCGATTGGGATCAGCACCTACGAATCCATCAACTTATTAGTGAGCACTTTATATTTATATTTGAATTATTAATTATATTCAAGGGTCTGGTCCGGTTTGGTCCTCTTAATTTATTTATCTATGGGGGGTTTTTCAAGACACATGGTATTTTGCGTTAGATTTGGTACAATTATGTTTAATCATATTTAATCACTATTTGTGTAATATAGCACATTAATAAATTTTATAGAATTTTAATATATGGATGATATTTGAATATATGGTCAGTCATGTAATTATTTTTCTATTTATTGAATGAGTAATCTATTTTTGGTATTGTGTAATACGCATATTAAGGATACTTTTGATATAGTCAGGTCTATTTTCATGTGCATGTATATAGGTATGACTGATAGTTTGATAGTTCCAGGGACCGGAATGATTTATGACACTCTCCCCTATTCACAGTATGTTTCCTGCTTCACCTGTTGGGTACTTGATGGGTGCGCATGCGGGTCGCGTGATCTCCCGTGCGTCGGACCGGAAGTTGCCTCTAGGTTTGAGAACTAGTCCTGGTTTCCAGGTATGAACTTCCGGCCGTGACGCGGATGGTCTGACGCATGGAGATGTGCGTGACCTGTCATGCGCCGGTTAACATCACCTCATTTGGAGGCGTACTTAAGAGGGGAAACATTAGGCATATTTCACCTCCTGACGAAGGAAGCGAAACGCACGTCGAGGTGGTCCTCGGATCGGAGTGTGTTCTTTTCACCATGTCCACTTCATGTAAATGACATATCCACTTAGACTTTGATGTTCTTTTGCATACTTTTTGAGTTATATCTTGCCGTTTAAAGTTGATCATTCTAGATATTGGATCTTCTGGCTATTCTACTATTATATCATATTGCTGTCATCATGTTATAATATATGGTAATTTCCATGGGACTTGGTGCACATTCCCATCCGGGGTGTTTTTAGCTCTTTGTATTTTAAATGTATGTTTTTTGTGGGTAATTTTTCCCGTATGGGATAATAAAGATTTATATATTTTATTCTTGCCGTCTACTTGATGTTATTTGTACATCAGGTGGATTTATCAATGCGGAGTGGCATGGAGGCGATCAGCCTGTGGCCCTGCTGAGGTGTTATGGAAGCCCAGGTTGCTTTGATAGCGGCCTTCAGCTCGCCTGCATTGTTGGGTCTGGTGTCTCTCATCTTCATCTTGACAATACCCCATATATTCTCTATGGGGTTTAGGTCAGGTGAGTTTGCTGGCCAATAAAGCTCAGTGATACTGTGGTTATTAAACCAGGTATTGGTACTTTTGGCAGTGTGGGCAGGTGCCAAGTACTGCTGGAAAATGAAATCAGCATCTCCATAAAGCTCGTCAGCAGAGGGAAGCATGAAGTGCTCGAAAATGTCCTGGTAGACGACTGCATTGACTCTGGACTTCATATAACAAAGTGGACCAACACCAATAGATGACATGGCTCCCCAAACCATCACTGACTGTGGAAACTTCACACAGGACCGCAAGCAACTTGGATTGATGCCTCTCCACTCTTCCTCCAGACTCTGGGACCTTGATTTCCAGATGAAATGCAAAATTTACTTTCATCTGAAAACAGGACTTTGGACCACTTAGCAACAGACCAGTCCTTTTAGAGGCTTAGGAAACCTTTGCAGGTGTTGTGTTAATTCACTGATTAGAGTGTCACACCATGAGTCTACAATCTTCAACTTTTACCCAATATTTACATTTTCTGAGATACTAAATTTTGTGTTTTTATTAACGGTTACCATAATCATCAACATTATAAGACAAAAAATGCTGGAAATAGATCACTGTGTGTAATGAATCTATATAATATAGGAGTTTCACTTTTTGAATTTAAGTACTGAAATAAATTCACTTTTTGATGATATTCTAAATTATTGAGAAGTACTAGTATATCAGACACTTTTCCTAATACCTTTAATTAAATTTTTATGAATCAAAGCATAAAGGGCGCGTTCTGAGATATGCGGATACAGTTGAAAGAGGTAGGGGGCAGAGGTCATTTAACTCCTTGGAGACACGGCCAATTTCACTTTTTTCATTTTCGTTTTTTCCTCCCCGCCTTCTAAAAGTCATAACTTTTGTTTTTTTGTCGACATAGACGTATGAGGGCTTGTTTTTTGTGGGACAAATTGTAGTTTGTTATGGCACCATTTATTGTACCGCATAATGTACTGGGAAGCTGAAAAAAATTATTTGTGCGGTGAAATGTGAAAAAGCAGATTTTTTGTGGGGGGGAAAAACAAAAAATGTGCACCTTATTCTACAGGTTGATTCGATTACGGCGATACCAAATGTCTATGTTTTCTTTTATGTTTTACCACTTTTAAAATAACAAAACTATTTGCTAAAAATATAAAAAATGTTTTGTGTCACCACGTTCCGAGAGCCATAACTTTTTTATTTTTCCGTCAATTTAATGATGTGAGGGCTTAATTTTTGCGAGGCAAGATGTAGTTTTTACCAATACCATTATTTTTACTGCGATCACCGAGCGGGTTAAATAACGCTTTATTGTGATAGTTTGGACTTTTGAGGACACGGCGATACCAACTTTTATTTTTATTTAACATTACTTTGAGGTGAAAAGGTTTTTTTTTTTTACTTTTAATACTTTTTATTTTTTTAAACATTAAAAAATCGTAAGTTTTTTTTTTTTAGTCCCCCTAGGAGACTTGAACCAGCGATCGTTGGATGGCTAGCATGATATACTGCAATACTAATGTATTGAAGTATTTTGTGATATGGACTGTCTCCTTTGAAGCCCTGCCAGAGGCAAAGCTACAAAGGAGTACAAAGACGGCAGACCTGGCGGCCTTTAGTAGGCCTCCAGGCTGCCATAACCATTGTAAATGGCCGATCGCGTCGCAGGTGGACACGATGGTGTGTTTGAGGGAGCTCCCTCCTGATTGACAGCGGCATTTAAAGAGTTGAACGTGCGGAATCAACGTAAACTTTAATTCCGCCTGCTGGAGTGAGGTGTCGGCTGGCGACATCTCAGTAATAGTACATCGTATGTCGCCAAGGGGGTAAGAGCTCCGTGCCCTGGCGCACCCTGGAACAATGACACCTCCGCTTTTATAGGGAATTCTACAATATGATGTCTAGACGACTGGGCTAGAGCATCTCCAAAACGGTAGGATTTTTGGGGTGTTCCTGGTATTCAGTGGTTAGTATCTATCAACAGTGATCCAAGGTAGGACAACCAGCAACACGAACATGGATGTATGTGGGGAGCAAATGCTAGCCCATCTGGTCTGATCCCACAGGAGAACTACTGTAGGAAAGATTGCTGAAAAACGTAATGCTGGCTATGACAGAAATATAGAGACAACCTATAAAAAACAGGCATACTGGTGTAAATTATATTGGTGTCCATGTGACAAAATATGTACAACTGATAAATACTCAGGACAAAACTATATATGTAAATAGTAAGGGACTGGCTTTATTTTACAAATAGAACAATACAAATCATACAAATTTGTGGTGTTCTAGGTAAAATCATAAAAATGTGGTTATTAAGTGGTCAGTTCATAACCCCTTCTGGACCAGAAAAAGCATTTGTTTTTCCTTAAGAAATGCAATCTTTGACCATCAAAGGACGTCCACTCTTAGGCAAATGTTTAATTGGCCCTTTCCTCACCAAGGTGAAGAAGTGTTAAGAATTTTGTCACTAGGGCCTGTATCTAGCATCAGATAACATTCCCACCCAGGGTTGGAAGTAATTACCCACACATTCTGACCAGTCATCAAAAGGTATGCAAATGGTTACTTGTGTGTCTGCCATGCTGACCTGGGGAAACGTGTGACAATGGCCTAAGTTTAAAGGAAATAGGATTCATCAAGGCAAACCCCATCATAGTTGATATTTGGAGTGACCAATATAGGTAGTTATGATCAGGGAAAATAGCCTTTGGATATATTTTAAGTTCACAACCTCACTGTAATGGCGGGGTAGCGAGACAGACAGGTGAGCCCTAATCCACCCGCCACTCAGGCCCTGCCTACTTGCAACGGCCCGTCCTAAGCGACGGCGTACAACTGGGCGACGGTCCCTACGCTCACTAAGTGCATGACAGACAAACTGACAAGGGTAACAGAAGCTAAGGGAAATGGGGCTGTTGCCCACGGCAACCCAGTGAGCAACAAGAGTAGTGAACGAGCCGAGTTAAACCAGGAGTGGACGTGGTATAAAACGCAGAGCAGGAGAATAGTCAGTCAAGCCAGGGTCAATATGAAGCAGAAGACAAATAGTAAGCAGCAGCAGCAGGGCCAGGAAACAGACTGAAAGAATCACAGGCAAAGGAGGAGCAGGAAGTGAAGGTATAAATAGACAGAGGGCGGGAGCTAGCTCCGTCTGGCCAGGCTGTGATAGGCTCTCCCACTCCTCAGCCTCCCAGGCGGATTGGTGGAAGAAGGGGTCACTCGACCAGACTTAGGGAAAAGTGCAGAGTGAGTAACCACGGGCGTCGACACAGAAGCTGTGTTAGGCAGATCCTTTACAGTACCCCCCCTTTTATGAGGGGCCACTGGACCCTTTCTAGGTGGACCTGGCTTATAGGGGAACGGAAGATGGAACCTCCTGAGCAATACTGCAGTGTGAACATCCCGGGCGGGTACCCAAGTCCTCTCCAATGGACCAGATACTGGAGAGAGCCCTGGACCATCCTGCTGTCCACAATCTTGGCCACCTCGAATTCTACCCCTTCAGGGGTGAGAACAGGGACCGGAGGTTTCCTCGAGGGAGCCAAGGACGGGGAGCAGCATTTCAGGAGGAAGGCATGAAACACATCGTGTATTCGAAAAGACGGGGGTAACTCCAGTCGGAAGGAGACAGGGTTAAGGACTTCAATGACCTTGTACGGCCCTATATACTTGGGAGCAAATTTTTTGGACAGGACTTTAAGGCGCAAATTTCTTGAAGACAGCCACACCAGATCCCCGACCGCAAACAAGGGGTTAGCAGAACGTCTTCTATCTGCCTGGGTCTTTTGTATGCTCTGGGACACCTCTAGGTTCTTCTGAACCTGGGCCCAGACTGTGCACAGTTCCCGATGAACGACATCTACCTCAGGATTGTTGGAACCACCAGGTGAAACGGAGGAGAACCGTGGATTGAACCCAAAATTACAGAAAAAGGGGGAGACCCCTGACTATTTACTGATAGGGGTTATTAAGGGAAAATTCAGCGAGGGAAATGAAGGAGACCCAATCATATTCACAGTCAGAGATAAAACACCTTAAATATTGTTCTAGAGACTGATTAGTCCTCTCAGTTTGGCCATTAGTTTCAGGATGGAAGGCCGAGGAGAAGGACAGATCAATCTCCAACTTTTTACAGAAGGCTCTCCAAAACAATGAAACAAATTGTACCCCTCTGTCACAAACAATATTGACAGGAACCCCATGGAGAAGCAGGATGTGTTTGATAAACAAGGTAGCTAACGTCTTAGCATTTGGTAGTTTCTTGAGGGGCACAAAGTGGGACATCTTACTGAAGCGGTCCACTACCACCCATACCACCGACTTGCCTTGAGATGGAGGCAGATCGGTGATAAAATCCATGGAGATATGGGTCCAAGGTCTCTGGGGAATGGGCAAAGAACATAGTAAGCCCGCTGGTCGGGACCTGGGAGTCTTGGACCTAGCACAAATTTCACAAGCGGCAACGTAGGCCTTAACAACTTTAAGCAACCCAGGCCACCAATAGTCTCTGGCAATGAGGTGCTTGGTACCCAGGGTGCCTGGATGGCCAGATAGTGCAGAGTCATGATTTTCCCTTAGCCGGAATTGCAGGGGAACAAACCGCTTGTTCTCAGGAAGGTTCCCGGGAGCTGAACCTTGATCAGCCGCAATTTCAGAGACTAAATCAGAATCAGAGGAAATGATTATACCTGGGGGCAAAACACAAGCAGAATCTTCCTCCGAAGGAGGGCTGGCCATGAAGCTATTTTTAGACCCAGCCCTATAGGTGACCAAAAAGTTGAATCTAGTAAAAAATAACGCCCATCGAGCTTGTCTCGGGTTTAGCCTCCGGGCAGATTCTAGGAAAACCAGATTCTTGTGGTCAGTAAGGACCGTTACCTGGTGCCTAGCCCCCTCCAGGAAGTGGCGCCACTCTTCAAATGCCCATTTAATGGCTAAGAGTTCGCGGTTGCCAATGTCGTAGTTACTCTCAGTGGGTGAGAAGTTCCTGGAGAAGTAGGCACAGGGACGGAGATGGGGGAGGGACCTGGTACCCTGGGACAAAACAGCACCCACTCCCACCTCGGAGGCGTCAACCTCCACGATAAATGGCTCCATTTGATTAGGCTGATCCGTAAGAGGCTTAGCGATGACCGAGAAGTTAGCAATAAATCTCCTGTAATAATTAGCAAACCCCATTCCGCCACAGCCTGAACCTTGGCAGGGTCCATGCGGAATTCATGAGGAGTGAGGATTTGACCCAAAAATTGTATCTCCTGCACCTCAAACACACATTTTTCGGTTTTAGAAAACAGTTTGTTTTCCCGAAGGGCCTGGAGCACCTTCCGGACATGCTCAATGTGGGAGGACCAGTCCTTGGAAAACACTAGGATGTCATCAAGGTACACTACAAGAAATACCCCCAGGTAGTCTCTTAAAATCTCATTTATGAAATTCTGGAAGACCGCGGGAGCATTACACAACCCAAAGGGCATGACGAGGTATTCGAAATGACCTTCGGGCGTGTTAAACGCAGTCTTCCACTCATCCCCCTCTTTGATGCAGATAAGGTTATAAGCCCTCCGTAGATCAAACTTAGAGAACCATTGGGCCCCCTGAACCTGATTGAAGAGATCAGGAATCAAAGGAAGGGGATACTGGTTCCTTACAGTGACCTTATTCAAATTTCGGTAATCAATGCACGGCCTAAGACCACCGTCCTTCTTCCCTACAAAGAAGAAGCCAGCACCTACCGGCGAAGTAGAGGGGCGAATGTAACCCTTGGCCAGGCATTCCTGGATATACTCTCTCATGGCTTCACGTTCGGGACAAGAGAGATTAAATATCCTACCCTTAGGGAGCTTAGCTCCTGGTACAAAAATCGATTGCGCAATCGTATTCTCTATGAGGAGGTAACGCTTCAGAGGCCTTTTTAGAAAAAACCATCAGCGAAGTCCTGAATAAACTCAGGTAGAGTGTTCACCTCCTCAGGGAGAGAAATAAAATTAACAGAAAAACTTGACGTCATGCATTCATTACCCCATTTGGTAACATCCCCAGTATTCCAGTTAAACGTGGGATTATGCAACTGCAACCAGGGAAGGCCTAAAACCAAATCGGACGATAATCCCTGCATAACCAGTACAGAGCACTGCTCCAAATGCATGGAGCCAACAAGGAGTTCAAAAAGAGGGGTATGCTGTGTAAAATAACCATTAGCAAGTGGAGTGGAGTCGATACCCACTACCGGAACAGGTTTAGGCAAATCAATCAATGGCATAGTTAGAGACATAGCAAATTCCACAGACATAATATTAGCAGAAGACCCTGAATCCACGAAGGCACTGCCGGTAGCAGACCTACCACCAAAAGAGACCTGAAAAGGGAAGCAAGATCTTATTAGGTTTCATATTTACGGGAAATACCTGTGTGCCCAAGTGACCTCCCCGATGATCACTTAGGCGCGGAAGCTCTTCCGGCTGCTTATTCTTATGCCTAGGACAGTTGTTCACTTGATGCTTATCCTCCCCACAATAGAAGCAGAGACCATTCTTCCTGCGGAAGTCTCTACGTTGTTGGGGGGACACGGAGGCCCCGAGTTGCATAGGTACATCAGAGTCTTCCGTGGAAGAACGAAGCAACGGAACCTCGGGAGGCATCATGGGGGAGTCAGAGGAGAAGGCACAAAAACGTTCAAGTCGTCGTTCCCTGAGACGTCGGTCAAGTCGTACCACTAAAGCCATAACCTGATCTAGGGAGTCAGAAGAGGGATAGCTAACTAGCAGGTCTTTCAGGGCGTTCGACAGACCCAATCTAAACTGGCACCTCAAGGCAGGGTCATTCAACCGAGAAGCTACACACCACTTCCTAATGTCAGAATAATACTCCTCTACAGGTCTCTTACACTGACGTAAGGTCACCAGCTGACTCTCGGCAAAGGCAGTCTTGTCAGTCTCGTCAGAAAAGAAAAGATCAACGGAGGAAAGTTCAGGGACGTCAGGAGCCAAGGAGAAGGCCCATTCTTGGGGCCCGTCCTGGAGCCGGGACATAATTATACCCACCCGCTGGCTCTCAGAACCTGAGGAGTGGGGCTTTAAGCGAAAATAGAGCCTACAACTCTCCCGAAAGGAGAAAAAAGTCTTCCGGTCACCTGAGAACCGGTCAGGCAACTTGAGGTGGGGTTCAAGAGGTGAGGTGGGGGCACTACCAGGGTAGCATCATGCAGATTGTCCCTCTGAGCCAGGGCATGGACCTGTAGAGAGAGGCCCTGCATTTGCTGAGCCAGGGTCTCAAGGGGTTCCATAGTTGTGTCAGGGACCAGGGTAGACTAGGTATATGGGCCTGTGATTATGTAATGGCGGGGTAGGGAGACAGACAGGTAAGCCCTAATCTACCCGCCACTCAGTCCCTGCCTACTTGCAACGGCCCGTCCTAAGCGACGGCGTACAACTGGGCGACGGTCCCTACGCTCACTAAGTGCACGACAGACAAACAGACAAGGGTAACAGAAGCTAAGGGAAATGGGGCGGTTGCCCACGGCAACCCCGTGAGCAACAAGAGTAGTGAACGAGCCGAGTCAAACCAGGAGTGGGCGGAGGTACAAAACGCAGAGCACGAGAATAGTCAGTCAAGCCAGGGTCAATATGAAGCAGAAGAAAAATAGTAAGCAGCAGCAGCAGGGCCAGGAAACAGACTGAAAGAATCACAGGCAAAGGAGGAGCAGGAAGTGAAGGTATAAATAGACAGAGGGCGGGAGCTAGCTCCGTCTGGCCAGGCTGTGATAGGCTCTCCCACTCCTCAGCCTCCCTGGCTGATTGGTGGAAGAAGGGGGTCACTCGACCAGACTTAGGAGCAAGTGTAGAGTGAGTAACCATGGGCGTCGACACAGAAGCTGTGTCAGGCAGATCCTTTACACACACACACCCAGAAAAACTACACGGAATTGGCTAAAAACATGGGCCTATTACAGTGGTGTTTGATATGCCCTGGTTGGTAAATGTATGCACAGGTGAATGGAGGTATTATATTTCTAGAAGATCCGTGCAAAAAAACATGACCATTTTTGGGTATCTCAATAGAAATGTGTAAGTGGAGGAGTACACTTCATTATCATATGAACAGCCTTCTCTCAGTGACACCACCAGCCAGTGGACTGGAGGGAAAAAGTGGGTTTAAAATGTCAGGCAAAGCTGAGGGTAAAGGTTCCTGTAGCTGTTCAGTGTTATCAACGCTATTACAACGGCTGACAGCCTGTCCCCAAGCTTCCCCTCCTACAGCAACACTGTATTGCAGCACGGGTGCCGGCCTCACAGCACTGCTATGTCCAGCTCCTTTATAGAATAGATTGTCAATCTTCTGTGCTAAGCTCACCGACCTAGCAAAGCAGAGTTCCTGTAGCTATAAGGCTGGGTTCACATGACCTATTTTCAGACGTAAACTAGGCGTATTTTGCCTCGTTTTACGTCTGAAAATAGGGCTGCAATACGTCGGCAAACATCTGCCCATTCATTTGAATGGGTTTGCCGACGTATTGTGCAGACGACCTGTAATTTACGCGTCGTCGTTTGGCAACTGTCAAACGACGACGCGTAAATTGACTGCCTCGGCAAAGAAGTGCAGGGCACTTCTTTGCAATGTAATTTGAGTTGTTCTTCATTGAACTCAATCAAGAGCAGCTCAAGATATACGAGCGTCACAGACGCCTCGTATATTACGAGGAGGAGCATTTACGGCTGAAACGAGGCAGCTGTTTTCTTCAGAAAACAATCTGTCATTTCAGCCGTAAATGCCTGCTATCGTGTGAACATACCCTCACAATGGCCGACAGCCTGTCCCCAAGCTTCCCCTTCTCCAGCAGGATAGTTCACCTTAAGGAAGTGGTGTAGCAAAAGGACTCAGCAACAACATTCAGCAGCGTTTCTGATAAGATCACAGCTGGGGGTTAGACACAGGCTTTCCAGTCTTCACATGCCGTTTACTCCCTTCTCAGTCTCCTCCAAGTAGCAAGGGGGTTGATAGCAGGAGCGCAGAGAGCACATCGTTTTTTTCTGGCCACTCAGATACTATGAAACATTCCAGAGACGCACAAAGCATACTCAGAGCACAGCACAGGGTATGAAGATCACACCTGCTTCTCTCCATAGGGCATGCAGCTCACAGCCTGCTACATCATCACTTCATCAGGAATCCTGATGATCTGCATCTACCGAATAAGTGAGATTTTTGTAAATCAGTGTAGATAATAGGATGAGCAGCCCCATCTAGCAAATACCTCCACTTTTTTAAAGACTTTTCTCATGGTCCCTATAGGAGTAGTTTCTTTCTGCAGCAGAGAAGGAGCCACAGGAAACCACCTTACCCTTTGAGTTTGAAAGAGAAGTGCTCCAGCATTAATGGAACAAGCGCCAACCTCCAACCAGAATTGGCAAGAAACATCAGGTTGGTGAAGAACGGAGGCAGAAGTGAGGGCCCTCTTGAGATTTATAAATGCTTAAGGGGTCCAGACTTCAGCGTTCCCGCCCTATGTTGGTGTGAGCAAAGATAGGGGCGGTAAGCGAAGGGAAGTTTGGGATGAACTTGCGATCGAAAATTGCGAAGCCAAGAAATCTTTGTATGGCACGGAGCCCTTGAGGACATGGCAACTCTAAGACGGACTTCAGATGGATCCGGAGAAACTGGAGTCCATGATTGGAAACTATATAGCCCAGAAAGGGCAAGGAATTACTTTCGAATAGGCACTTTTCTAGTTCGGCGTAGAGGTTAATCCCCCTTAATCGCGACAGGACTTGGCGAACATGCTTCCGGTGAGTCGTCAGATCTGGGGAGAAGATCAAGATATTATTCAGATATACCACCATACAGACATATAGTAAATCCCAGAATATGTTGTTCACGAATAACACAGCTAGAGCGTTACACAATCCAAAGGGCATCACAAGATATTTGTAGTGACCGTCTCTGGTGTTGAATGCGGTTTTCCATTCGTCGCCTTTGCGGATATGGATCAAGTTCTAAGCCCCGCGTAGATCCAGCTTTGTGAAAATCTTGGCCCCATGTATTCTGTCGAAGAGCTGTGAGATCAGCGGTAAGGGGTACTTGTTCTCGACAGTGATTTGTTTCAAACCACAATAAATCGATACAAGGCCGAAGAGAACCATATTTAATTTTCCAAAAAAAGATTCTGGCTCCGGCTGGAGAAATAGATTTCCTGATCAACCCCCTCTCGAGGTTCTCCTTGACGTATACCTGGTTTTCATGGCCTGGGTCTCAGGCAAGGAGAGAGGATAATCCCGTCCATGAAGACGTGAAGCTTCGGGAGCAATTCAATCGTACAGTCATAGGGGACAATGGGGAGGCAGAATCTCAGCCTCCTTCTTGCTGAAGAGATCCACATAACAGGCATACTGTGGAGGCATACCAGAGAGCGACTGAGGTAACGGGGACTGGACAGGGTCGAACCTTAACCAGGCATCGGTGTAGACATTGGAATTCCAGAGAGGTTCTCCAGTGGGGATCCCGGTCGAGGACAGGAGCGTGTTGGTGAAGCCATGGTAGTCCCAGCAGGATTTGGTTAATAGCCTTAGGAAGAACATAAAAGGCAATATGTTCCTGGCAAGAATTGGGTCTGGCAGAAGTTTATCATTCACAGAAGCAACTGCTAGAGGTTTCTCCAGAGGAGTCGTGGGCAACTGGAGACTGTCTACTAAGGCCTGATGGATGAAGTTCGCGGCCGCTCCAGAATCCAGATAACGGAAACAGTGTGCGATTCTTCACCAGAGGAGATTGTCACAGGAATCCATAGTTTGGGAGAGAATTTTGTAGAAGGCGTCGGTTCACCTGGGTAGTCAGTCAAACAATAAATACTAGGTGCTAAGGTTTCACGGTTTCTGGGGACATTGACGCAAAAAATTACCCTTGTTACATAGTTTGTACGGTTGAAAAAAGACACATGTCCATCAAGTTCAACCAAGGGATGGGAAAGGGGAAGTGGGATGGGAAAGGGGAAGTAAAAAATTTCTACACATAGGAGTTAATATTTTTTTGTTCTAGGAAATTATCTAAGCCTTTTTTAAAGCCATCTTCTGTCCCTGCTGTGACCAGCTCCTGCGGTAGGCTATTCCATAAATTCACCGTTCTCACAGTAAAGAAGGCTTGTCGCCTCTGCAGGTTGAACCTTTTTTTCTCCAGACGGAGGGAGTGCCCCCTTGTTTTTTGAGGGGGTTTTACATGGAACAGGATTTCACCATATTTTTTGTATGTGCCATACATATATTTATATAAGTTAATCATGTCCCCCCTTAGTCATCTTTTCTCAAGGCTAAATAGGTTTAGTTCTTTTAATCTTTCCTCATTACTTAGTTTCTCCATGCCCCTTATTAGCTTCGTTGCTCTTCTTTGTATTTTTTCCAACTCCAGGGCATCCTTTCTATGAACTGGAGCCCAGAACTGGACTGCATATTCTAGATGAGGCCTCACTAATGTTTTGTAAAGTGGTAATATTACATCCCTGTCTCGCGAGTCCATGCCTCTTTTGATACACGACAATATTTTGCTGGCCTTTGAAGCAGCTGATTGACATTGCATGCTGTTATTTAGTTTATGATTTACAAGTACACCCAGATCCTTCTCAACAAGTGACTCCCCCAGTGTAGCTCCCCCAAGGACATATGATGCATGCAGGTTGTTCGTACCCAGGTGCATAACTTTACATTTATCTACATTAAACCTCATTTGCCAAGTGGACGCCCAAACACTTAGTTTGTTTAAATCTGCCTGCAATTCACAAACATCTTCCATAGTCTGAAGTATATTGCATAGCTTGGTGTCATCTGCAAAAATAGAAATAGTGCTATTAATCCCATCCTCTATATCATTAATAAATAAGTTGAATAATAGTGGTCCCAGCACTGAACCCTGGGGTACACCACTTATAACTGGGGACCATTCAGAGTAGGAATCATTGACCACAACTCTCTGGATTGAGAATTGGCTCAAGGACCGTATCCAATTACAAACTATACTTTCTAAACCTATAGTCCTTAATTTACCCATTAGATGTCTATGAGGGACAGTGTCAAATGCCTTTGCAAAGTCCAAAAACACTATATCCACAGCGGCCACTCTGTCTAGGCTTCTGCTTACCTCTTCATAAAAACAAATCAGGTTGGTTTGACAGCTTCTGTGCTTTGTAAAACCGTGCTGGCTGTCACTTATAATACCATTTATTGTCACATAATTCTGTATATAGTCCCTCAAACATTTTCCCCACAATTGATGTTAAGCTTACTGGTCTGTAATAACCCGGCGAAGACCTAGAGCCCTTTTTGAAAATAGGCACCACATTTGCCCTGCGCCAGTCCCTTGGCACTATACCAGTCATGAGAGACTCTCTAAATATTATGAAGAGGGGAACAGAAATAACTGAACTAAGCTCCTTAAGAACTCTAGGGTGTAACCCATCTGGTCCCGGGGCCTTGTGTACATTTATTTTATTTAATTTAGCTTGCACCATATCTACATTCATCCAATTCAGTATATCAACGGATATATTAACAGCACCGGCAGCGGCTACATCAGCTGCTCCTTCTTCTGTTGTATATACAGAGCAGAAGAACCCATTTAGTAACTCTGCCTTCTCTTGATCCCCTGTGATCAACTCCCCATTACCACTATCTAAGGATCCTACATGTTCAGACCTTGGCTTTTTTGCATTTATATGCTTGAAGAATTTTTTAGGATTTGTTTTACTATCCTTGGCCATATGCCTTTCATTTTGTATTTTTGCTGATTTTATTATCTTTTAACAGATTTTATTAAGCTCTTTATATATTTTACAAAGGCTACAGCTGTACCCTCAGATTTGTATTTTTTAAATGCCCTTTTTTTGTCATGTATATCCCTTTTTACAGAAGGTGTAAGCCATGTGGGGTTTAATTTTAGTCGTTTATACTTGTTACCTGTAGGAATACATTTTGCACTATAATTACCCAAAGTAGATTTGAAAATCTCCCATTTATCATTTGTCCCATTATTTAACATTAGTTCTTCCCAGTCTATATCCTGAATTGCAGCCCTCATCCTGGGGAAATTTGCCTTCTTAAAATTAAGTGTTTTCGCCCTCCCAGCCTGTGTTTGTTTTTTACAGTATAGGTAAAATATAACTATATTATGATCACTGTTACCAAGGTTTTCACGAACATTGACATTCCCAACAAGCTCTGCATTATTAGAAATGACCAGATCCAACAGAGCTTCACCTCTAGTCGGGGCTTCCACAAACTGGCCCATAAAATTTTCCTGCAACAGGTTGAGGAAATGTCTCCCCTTTGCAGTTGAAGCCGAACCATGACACCAATTAATATCCCGATAATTAAAATCTCCCATTATCACAACAGTACCCGCCTGTGCAGCCCGCTCCATCTGTTTATATATTTGACCTTCTATCTCTTCAGTTATACTGGGGGGTCTATAGATTACACCAAAAGTAATTTTTTCAGTGTTTACCTCCCTTTGTAATTCCACCCACAAGGTTTCAACCTCCTCACAATCTTCACCCTCTAATGTCTCATTTACACTCACCTTCATATCGCTTCTCACATACAGACATACACCACCACCTTTCCTATTTGCCCTGTCTTTCCGAAAAAGTGTAAAACCCTGTAGATTTACAGCCCAATCATGTGAAGAGTCCAGCCATGTTTCAGCAACACCAACTATATCTATATCTTCTTCCAGTATCAAGGCCTCCAGCTCCCCCATTTTGCTTGCTAGACTTCTGGCATTTGTGAACATACACTTTAACTTGCCTTTAAATGTTTCACTTTCAGTATCAGAAATGTGATTATTTGACATTTGGGCCTTTTTATTTTCACTGCTGTTTTGTAATGAAAGGATCTCCTTATCTTGTTGCCTAGTCCTCTCCCCACCATCTGTTTCTCCCCCCCACCAATATAGTCTGACCCCTCTCTAACCTAACTACCCCTTTATTTTCTACATTGGCCTCCCTCCTCAGCCCTAGTTTAAACACTCTGCCACCCCAGCTAGAATTCTCTCCCCCAGCACAGCGGACCCCCTTCCATTTAGGTGCAAATCATCTGCAGAATACAGTTTGTACCCCAATGAAAAGTCAGCCCAGTGCTCTAGGAACCCAAAGCCTTCTCCTCTACACCAAGACTTCAGCCATGCATTTAACTCCCTGAGCTCCCGCTGTCTTTCCTGTGATGCGCATGGCACAGGCAGTATTCCTGAGAATACAACCTTGGAGGTCCTTCCCTTCAGCTTGTAGCCTAGTTCTTTAAAATTATTCTTAAGGCTCCTCCACCTACCATTTATTCCGTCGTTGGTACAGACATGGACCACAACAGCTGGATCATCACCAGCCCCTCCCAGCAATTTGTCCACCCGTTCCACCACATGCCGAACCCTGGCACCAGGGAGACAGCAAACCATTCGGTTGAGGCTGTCTTGGCGACAAATTATTCTATCCGTCTTCCGGATTATAGAATCCCCTACAACTATCAATTGTCTTGGCTTACCTGCATTACCATCCCGCCGACTACTAGCTGGGCTGTTCTCCCGGCTGTTAGGGAGATCAGTATCCACTAGGGCTGCCATTTCTGAGACTGACACCCTCGCATCATCACCCAACTTGGCAATTTTGCTTGGAATGTCAGAAACCGGATCGGCCTTCCTTTTCTTTGACCCCTTTCTACTGCCCCTAACTACATTAACCCAGCTACTTACCTGATCCTGCTCACCCATGTCTTCACCCTCCATTTCTAACCCACTAACTGCATGCTCCGTGAGCAGCAAGCTCAGCTCAAGATTGTCTATCCTCCTCAGTGTTGCATTCTGCTCCTCCAGATTTCTAATGCGAGCTTCCATGTGACCAACATGCTCACATCTGCCACAGAGGTATTCACCCTGGAACTCCGGCTCCAGTCGTGCATACATATGGCAAACTGTGCACTGAAGAAAACCTCCAATCTTGCTATCCATTATCCAAGTTACAACAAAACAGTGAACAAATGTCAAAGTAAAAGAAAAGAAGAGTACTTACTGGGGCTTCAACGCCTCTTTTCAACTCCGGTTTTAGAACTCCACTTAGATCACAGGCCACTTAAACCACCAAGCTCAGAAAGAGCAAGCTCAAAATGAGGTCTGCTGACTAATTTATACCACCTGTGTCCAGTTAACCCCTTCCCCCTAGTCAGCTGCTCAACTGGAACGAATCTGCAAGGGAAAAAAAAAGCGTGTGTGTGTATGCAGGGTCCCGGTGGCGCAGCATGTGTATGCATGTAAAGTCCCGGCAGTGTACTATGTTTATGTAAGGTCCTGGCAGTGCAGTGAATGTATGTATGGTCCTGGTCGCGTCGCGTAGTGTGTATGTATGGTCCCGGCAGTGCAGAGTGTGTGCGCGTATCTAATATACTAACCACTGGCTGATAACAGAGAACACCCGATCAGCGCTGCTCTATAATATACTAACCACTGGCTGATAACAGAGAGAACACGCGACCAGCACTGCTCTATAATATACTAACCACTGGCTGATAACAGAGAGAACACCCGACCAGCGCTGCTCTAAAATATACTAACCACTGGCTGATAACAGAGAACACCCGACCAGCGCTGCTCTATAATATACTAACCACTGGCTGATAACAGAGAGAACACCCGACCAGCGCTGCTCTATAATATACTAACCACTGGCTGATAACAGAGAACACCCGACCAGCACTGCTCTATAATATACTAACCACTGGATGAGAACAGAGAACACCCGACCAGCACTGCTCTATAATATACTAACCACTGGCTGATAACAGAGAGAACGCCCAACCAGCGCTGCTCTATAATATACTAACCACTGGCTGATAACAGAGAGAACACCCGACCAGCGCTGCTCTATAATATACTAACCACTGGCTGATAACAGAGAGAACACACGACCAGCGCTGCTCTATAATATACTAACCACTGGCTGATAACAGAGAGAACACCCGACCAGCGCTGCTCTATAATATACTAACCACTGGCTGATAACAGAGAGAACACCCGACCAGCACTGCTCTATAATATACTAACCACTGGATGAGAACAGAGAACACCCGACCAGCACTGCTCTATAATATACTAACCACTGGCTGATAACAGAGAGAACACCCGACCAGTGCTGCTCTATAATATACTAACCACTGGCTGATAACCGAGAACACCCGACCAGCACTGCTCTATAATATACTAACCACTGACTGATAACAGAGAACACCCGCACTGCTGCCTACCTCTTAGACGGCCATAGCTAAAGGACCTGTTATGACGTCACCGCGATGTGACCGGGCAGGAGGGGCGGGGCTTGTACGTGGCGAGTAGTGCTGGATAAAAAAACCACCGAAAAAGGCCATACTTACAAATGGACACAGCCAGGTCAGAAACGCTGATGAAGGCGAGTGAGCAGGTGCTTTAAATAATAATAGCCACTCCCACTAGTCTTGAGGGGAGTGGTATGTGGTGCATGGGATGTGTAGTAAGAAATAATAAATGGTGTATGTGCAAGTGTAATAATGTAAGTGAAATATAGGGGGCAGTAATGAGTAAAGTGCCTAAAAAATAAATGAATAATGGGATGCAAGTGTGTGAAACATGGAGGGATAGTGTGTAAGTCATGAGGCGCAACGTGTGTAGCCAGGTAGAAGCCTATTTGTGACGCCTTGATAATTCATAGAGCGGGCTACCCTGCTTACTATGCCAAACAACAGCACACCATGCTCTCCCAGCATCAAAGACACGGCTGTGTCCAAAAGAAGCAAATATAAGTAAGAATGGAAATCATTACTGCCCCCTATATTTCACTTACATTATTACACTTGCACATACACTATTCATTTATTATTTCTTACTACACATCCCATGCACCACATACCACTCCCCTCAAGACTAGTGGGAGTGGCTATTATTATTTAAAGCACCTGCTCACTCGCCTTCATCAGCGTTTCTGACCTGGCTGTGTCCATTTGTAAGTATGGCCTTTTTCGGTGGTTTTGTATAAATGTCCTTGTTTTTATCTGTTTTGTTTGGATAAAAAAAACGATGATGATGGGACACGAGGGGCGGAGCTCTGTGAGGGGGCGGGGCTCCTGTGCTGTTTTGAGAAGTGATGGATTCATTGTCTTCTTCTATAGGTTATAAGCAATTGTGTGAGTGCAGGAGCCAGGGACATTCTGAGAGTTGTAGTTCCCTCCTCTTACACCCCTCACTCTAATGTCCTCTGATACAACATAACAGCTGTAATTCCCTTGTGATAGCCCATAATAACAGCCTTCGACGCGCAGCACAGGAGCTGCACCCCCATGAGGCTCCGCCCCTCATGTCACATGATCATCATCACCACAGGTCCTTCATCCACTACGTCTCTCTAAATCTGAGCTGGGTGCGACATCAACATGTCCTTCATCTATTGCCGTGTATGAGGTAGAGACCGGCACTGGTCGGGTGTTCTCTCTGATCAGCCAATAGTTGTGAGTTGACCTGTTACATGTGGAGTTACTGTAATATATGATGTATAGAATATAATATAATAGTTACAGGCGCAGTAGTCACATGATGGCGGTGGTGAGATGACGTGTTACATGTGGAGTTACTGTAATATATGATGTATAGAATATAATATAATAGTTACAGGCGCAGTAGTCACATGATGGTGGTGGTGAGATGACATGTTACATGTGGAGTTACTGTAATATATGATGTATAGAATATAATATAATAGTTACAGGCGCAGTAATCACATGATGGGGGTGGTGAGATGACGTGTTACATGTGGAGTTACTGTAATATAGGATGTATAGAATATAATATAATAGTTACAGGCGCAGTAGTCACATGGTGGTGGTGGTGAGATGATGTTACATGTGGAGTTACTGTAATATATGATGTATAGAATATAATAGTTACAGGTGCAGTAGTCACATGATGGCGGTGGTGAGATGACGTGTTACATGTGGAGTTACTGTAATATATGATGTATAGAATATAATATAATAGTTACAGGAGCAGTAGTCACATGATGGTGGTGGTGAGATGACGTGTTACATGTGGAGTTACTGTAATATATGATGTATAGAATATAATAGTTACAGGTGCAGTAGTCACATGATGGCGGTGGTGAGATGACGTGTTACATGTGGAGTTACTGTAATATATGATGTATAGAATATAATAGTTACAGGCGCAGTAGTCACATGATGGCGGTGGTGAGATGACATGTTACATGTGGAGTTACTGTAATATATGATGTATAGAATATAATATAATAGTTACAGGTGCAGTAGTCACATGATGACGGTGGTGAGATGACATGTTACATGTGGAGTTACTGTAATATATGATGTATATAATATAATAGTTACAGGTGCAGTAGTCACATGATGGCGGTGGTGAGATGACGTGTTACATGTGGAGTTACTGTAATATATGATGTATAGAATATAATATAATAGTTACAGGTGCAGTAGTCACATGATGACGGTGGTGAGATGACATGTTACATGTGGAGTTACTGTAATATATGATGTATAGAATATAATAGTTACACGCGCAGTAGTCACATGATGGTGGTGGTGAGATGACGTGTTACATGTGGAGTTACTGTAATATATGATGTATAGAATATAATATAATAGTTACAGGCGCAGTAGTCACATGATGGTGGTGGTGAGATGACGTGTTACATGAGGAGTTACTGTAATATATGATGTATAGAATATAATATAATAGTTACAGGCGCAGTAGTCACATGATGGCGGTGGTGAGATGACGTTACATGTGGAGTTACTGTAATATATGATGTATAGAATATAATAGTTACAGGTGTAATAGTCACATGATGGTGGTGGTGAGATGACCTGTTACGTGTGGAGTTACTGTAATATATGATGTATATAATATAATCGTTACAGGCGCAGTAGTCACATGATGGTGGTGGTGAGATGGCGTGTTACATGTGTAGTTACTGTAATATATGATGTATAGAATATAATATAATAGTTACAGGTGCAGTAGTCACATGATGGCGGTGGTGAGATGACCTGTTACATGTGGAGTTACTGTAATATATGATGTATAGAATATAATATAATAGTTACAGGTACAGTAGTCACATGATGGTGGTGGTGAGATGACATGTTACATGTGGAGTTACTGTAATATATGATGTATAGAATATAATAGTTACAGGTGCAGTAGTCACATGATGGCGGTGGTGAGATGACATGTTACATGTGGAGTTACTGTAATATATGATGTATAGAATATAATATAATAGTTACAGGTGCAGTAGTCACATGATGGTGGTGGTGAGATGACATGTTACATGTGGAGTTACTGTAATATATGATGTATAGAATATAATATAATAGTTACAGGTGCAGTAGTCACATGATGGTGGTGGTGAGATGGCGTGTTACATGTGTAGTTACTGTAATATATGATGTATAGAATATAATATAATAGTTACAGGCGCAGTAGTCACATGATGGCGGTGGTCAGATGACATGTTACATGTGGAGTTACTGTAATATATGCTGTATAGAATATAATAGTTACAGGTGCAGTAGTCACATGATGGCGGTGGTGAGATGACGTGTTACATGTGGAGTTACTGTAATATATGATGTATAGAATATAATAGTTACAGGCGCAGTAGTCACATGATGGCGGTGGTGAGATGACGTGTTACATGTGGAGTTACTGTAATATATGATGTATAGAATATAATAGTTACAGGCGCAGTAGTCACATGATGGCGGTGGTGAGATGACGTGTTACATGTGGAGTTACTGTAATATATGATGTATAGAATATAATAGTTACAGGCGCAGTAGTCACATGATGGTGGTGGTGAGATGACATGTTACATGTGGAGTTACTGTATTATATGATGTATAGAATATAATATAATAGTTACAGGCGCAGTAGTCACATGATGGCGGTGGTGAGATGACGTGTTACATGTGGAGTTACTGTAATATATGATGTATAGAATATAATATAATAGTTACAGGTGCAGTAGTCACATGATGGTGGTGGTGAGATGACGTGTTACATGTGGAGTTACTGTAATATATGATGTATAGAATATAATATAATAGTTACAGGCGCAGTAGTCACATGATGGTGGTGGTGAGATGACGTGTTACATGTGGTGTTACTGTAATATATGATGTATATAATATAATAGTTACAGGCGCAGTAGTGACATGATGGAGGTGGTGAGATGACGTGTTACATGTGGTGTTACTGTAATATATAATGTATATAATATAATATAATCGTTACAGGTGCAGTAGTCACATGATGGCGGTGGTGAGATGACATGTTACATGTGGAGTTACTGTAATATATGATGTATAGAATATAATATAATAGTTACAGGCGCAGTAGTCACATGATGGCGGTGGTGAGATGACGTGTTACATGTGGAGTTACTGTAATACATGATGTATAGAATATAATAGTTACAGGCGCAGTAGTCACATGATGGTGGTGGTGAGATGACCTGTTACATGTGGAGTTACTGTAATATATGATGTATATAATATAATAGTTACAGGTGCAGTAGTCACATGATGGTGGTGGTGAGATGACGTGTTACATGTGGAGTTACTGTAATATATGATGTATATAATATAATAGTTACAGGTGCAGTAGTCACATGATGGCGGTGGTGAGATGACGTGTTACATGTGGAGTTACTGTAATATATGATGTATAGAATATAATATAATAGTTACAGGCGCAGTAGTCACATGATGGTGGTGGTGAGATGACGTGTTACATGTGGAGTTACTGTAATATATGATGTATAGAATATAATATAATAGTTACAGGTGCAGTAGTCACATGATGGCGGTGGTGAGATGACGTGTTACATGTGGAGTTACTGTAATATATGATGTATAGAATATAATAGTTACAGGTGCAGTAGTCACATGATGGTGGTGGTGAGATGACGTGTTACATGTGGAGTTACTGTAATATATGATGTATAGAATATAATAGTTACAGGTGCAGTAGTCACATGATGGTGGTGGTGAGATGACGTGTTACATGTGGAGTTACTGTAATATATGATGTATAGAATATAATATAATAGTTACAGGCGCAGTAGTCACATGATGGTGGTGGTGAGATGACGTGTTACATGTGGAGTTACTGTAATATATGATGTATAGAATATAATATAATAGTTACAGGCGCAGTAGTCACATGATGGCGGTGGTGAGATGACGTGTTACATGTGGAGTTACTGTAATATATGATGTATAGAATATAATAGTTACAGGCGCAGTAGTCACATGATGGCGGTGGTGAGATGACGTGTTACATGTGGAGTTACTGTAATATATGATGTATAGAATATAATATAATATTTACAGGCGCAGTAGTCACATGATGGAGGTGGTGAGATGACGTGTTACATGTGGAGTTACTGTAATATATGATGTATATAATATAATAGTTACAGGCGCAGTAGTCACATGATGGAGGTGGTGAGATGACGTGTTACATGTGGAGTTACTGTAATATATGATGTATAGAATATAATATAATAGTTACAGGCACAGTAGTCACATGATGGTGGTGGTGAGATGACGTGTTACATGTGGAGTTACTGTAATATATGATGTATAGAATATAATATAATAGTTACAGGCGCAGTAATCACATGATGGCGGTGGTGAGATGACGTGTTACATGTGGAGTTACTGTAATATATGATGTATAGAATATAATATAATAGTTACAGGCGCAGTAGTCACATGATGGAGGTGGTGAGATGACATGTTACATGTGGAGTTACTGTAATACATGATGTATATAATATAATAGTTACAGGCGCAGTAGTCACATGATGGCGGTGGTGAGATGACGTGTTACATGTGGAGTTACTGTAATATATGATGTATAGAATATAATAGTTACAGGTGCAGTAGTCACATGATGGCGGTGGTGAGATGATGTGTTACATGTGGAGTTACTGTAATATATGATGTATATAATATAATATAATAGTTACAGGTGCAGTAGTCACATGATGGTGGTGGTGAGATGACGTGTTACATGTGGAGTTACTGTAATATATGATGTATAGAATATAATATAATAGTTACAGGCGCAGTAGTCACATGATGGTGGTGGTGAGATGACATGTTACATGTGGAGTTACTGTAATATATGATGTATAGAATATAATATAATAGTTACAGGTACAGTAGTCACATGATGGCGGTGGTGAGATGACGTGTTACATGTGGAGTTACTGTAATATATGATGTATATAATATAATAGTTACAGGTGCAGTAGTCACATGATGGTGGTGGTGAGATGACGTGTTACATGTGGAGTTACTGTAATATATGATGTATAGAATATAATATAATAGTTACAGGTGCAGTAGTCACATGATGGTGGTGGTGAGATGACATGTTACATGTGGAGTTACTGTAATATATGATGTATAGAATATAATATAATAGTTACAGGCGCAGTAGTCACATGATGGCGGTGGTGAGATGACGTGTTACATGTGGGGTTACTGTAATATATGATGTATAGAATATAATATAATAGTTACAGGTGCAGTAGTCACATGATGGAGGTGGTGAGATGACGTGTTACATGTGGAGTTACTGTAATATATGATGTATAGAATATAATGGTTACAGGTGCAGTAGTCACATGATGAGGTGGTGAGATGACATGTTACATGTGGAGTTACTGTAATATATGATGTATAGAATATAATATAATAGTTACAGGCGCAGTAGTCACATGATGGCGGTGGTGAGATGACGTGTTACATGTGGAGTTACTGTAATATATGATGTATAGAATATAATATAATAGTTACAGGCGCAGTAGTCACATAATGGCGGTGGTGAGATGACGTGTTACATGTGGAGTTACTGTAATATATGATGTATAGAATATAATATAATAGTTACAGGCGCAGTAGTCACATGATGGTGTTGGTGAGATGACGTGTTACATGTGGAGTTACTGTAATATATGATGTATAGAATATAATATAATAGTTACAGGCGCAGTAGTCACATGATGGCGGTGGTGAGATGACATGTTACATGTGGAGTTACTGTAATATATGATGTATAAAATATAATATAATAGTTACAGGTGCAGTAGTCACATGATGGTGGTGGTGAGATGACATGTTACATGTGGAGTTACTGTAATATATGATGTATAGAATATAATATAATAGTTACAGGCGCAGTAGTCACATGATGGCGGTGGTGAGATGATGTGTTACATGTGGAGTTACTGTAATATATGATGTATAGAATATAATAGTTACAGGTGCAGTAGTCACATGATGGCAGTGGTGAGATGACGTGTTACATGTGGAGTTACTGTAATATATGATGTATAGAATATAATATAATAGTTACAGGCGCAGTAGTCACATGATGGCGGTGGTGAGATGACGTGTTACATGTGGAGTTACTGTAATATATGATGTATAGAATATAATATAATAGTTACAGGAGCAGTAGTCACATGATGGTGGTGGTGAGATGATGTGTTACATGTGGTGTTACGGTAATATATGATGTATAGAATATAATATAATAGTTACAGGTGCAGTAGTCACATGATGGAGGTGGTGAGATGACGCGTTACATGTGGAGTTACTGTAATATATGATGTATAGAATATAATATAATAGTTACAGGCGCAGTAGTCACATGATGGCGGTGGTGAGATGACGTGTTACATGTGGGGTTACTGTAATATATGATGTATAGAATATAATATAATAGTTACAGGCGCAGTAGTCACATGATGGCGGTGGTGAGATGACGTGTTACATGTGGAGTTACTGTAATATATGATGTATAGAATATAATATAATAGTTACAGGCGCAGTAGTCACATGATGGTGGTGGTGAGATGACGTGTTACATGTGGAGTTACTGTAATATATGATGTATATAATATAATAGTTACAGGCGCAGTAGTCACATGATGGCGGTGGTGAGATGACATGTTACATGTGGAGTTACTGTAATATATGATGTATAGAATATAATATAATAGTTACAGGCGCAGTAGTCACATGATGGCGGTGGTGAGATGACGTGTTACATGTGAAGTTACTGTAATATATGATGTATATAATATAATAGTTACAGGTGCAGTAGTCACATGATGGCGGTGGTGAGATGACGTGTTACATGTGGAGTTACTGTAATATATGATGTATAGAATATAATAGTTACAGGCGCAGTAGTCACATGATGGCGGTGGTGAGATGATGTTACATGTGGAGTTACTGTAATATATGATGTATATAATATAATAGTTACAGGTGCAGTAGTCACATGATGGTGGTGGTGAGATGACGTGTTACATGTGGAGTTACTATAATATATGATGTATAGAATATAATATAATAGTTACAGGCGCAGTAGTCACATGATGGCGGTGGTGAGATGACATGTTACATGTGGAGTTACTGTAATATATGATGTATATAATATAATAGTTACAGGTGCAGTAGTCACATGATGGCGGTGGTGAGATGACGTGTTACATGTGGAGTTACTGTAATATATGATGTATATAATATAATAGTTACAGGTGCAGTAGTCACATGATGGCGCTGGTGAGATGACGTGTTACATGTGGAGTTACTGTAATATATGATGTATAGAATATAATATAATAGTTACAGGCGCAGTAGTCACATGATGGCGGTGGTGAGATGACGTGTTACATGTGGAGTTACTGTAATATATGATGTATAGAATATAATATAATAGTTACAGGCGCAGTAGTCACATGATGGTGGTGGTGAGATGACGTGTTACATGTGGAGTTACTGTAATATATGATGTATAGAATATAATATAATAGTTACAGGCGCAGTAGTCACATGATGGCGGTGGTGAGATGACGTGTTACATGTGGAGTTACTGTAATATATGATGTATATAATATAATAGTTACAGGCGCAGTAGTCACATGATGGCGGTGGTGAGATGACGTGTTACATGTGGAGTTACTGTAATATATGATGTATATAATATAATAGTTACAGGTGCAGTAGTCACATGATGGCGGTGGTGAGATGACGTGTTACATGTGGAGTTACTGTAATATATAATGTATATAATATAATAGTTACAGGCGCAGTAGTCACATGATGGCGGTGGTGAGATGACGTGTTACATGTGGTGTTACGGTAATATATGATGTATAGAATATAATATAATAGTTACAGGCGCAGTAGTCACATGATGGTGGTGGTGAGATGACATGTTACATGTGGAGTTACTGTAATATATGATATATAGAATATAATATAATAGTTACAGGCGCAGTAGTCACATGATGGCGGTGGTGAGATGACGTGTTACATGTGGAGTTACTGTAATATATGATGTATAGAATATAATATAATAGTTACAGGCGCAGTAGTCACATGATGGCGGTGGTGAGATGACGTGTTACATGTGGAGTTACTGTAATATATGATGTATATAATATAATATAATAGTTACAGGTGCAGTAGTCACATGATGGCGGTGGTGAGATGACGTGTTACATGTGGAGTTACTGTAATATATGATGTATAGAATATAATATAATAGTTACAGGCGCAGTAGTCACATGATGGCGGTGGTGAGATGACGTGTTACATGTGGAGTTACTGTAATATATGATGTATATAATATAATATAATAGTTACAGGCGCAGTAGTCACATGATGGCGGTGGTGAGATGATGTGTTACATGTGGAGTTACTGTAATATATGATGTATATAATATAATATAATATAATAGTTACAGGCGCAGTAGTCACATGATGGCGGTGGTGAGATGACGTGTTACATGTGGAGTTACTGTAATATATGATGTATAGAATATAATATAATAGTTACAGGTGCAGTAGTCACATGATGGCGGTGGTGAGATGACGTGTTACATGTGGAGTTACTGTAATATATGATGTATATAATATAATAGTTACAGGCGCAGTAGTCACATGATGGCGGTGGTGAGATGACGTGATACATGTGGAGTTACTGTAATATATGATGTATAGAATATAATATAATCGTTACAGGCGCAGTAGTCACATGATGGCGGTGGTGAGATGACATGTTACATGTGGAGTTACTGTAATATATGATGTATATAATATAATATAATAGTTACAGGCGCAGTAGTCACATGATGGCGGTGGTGAGATGACATGTTACATGTGGAGTTACTGTAATATATGATGTATAGAATATAATATAATAGTTACAGGCGCAGTAGTCACATGATGGTGGTGGTGAGATGACTTGTTACATGTGGAGTTACTGTAATATATGATGTATATAATATAATAGTTACAGGCGCAGTAGTCACATGATGGCGGTGGTGAGATGATGTGTTACATGTGGAGTTACTGTAATATATGATGTATAGAATATAATATAATAGTTACAGGCGCAGTAGTCACATGATGGTGGTGGTGAGATGACGTGTTACATGTGGAGTTACTGTAATATATGATGTATATAATATAATAGTTACAGGTGCAGTAGTCACATGATGGCGGTGGTGAGATGACGTGTTACATGTGGAGTTACTGTAATATATGATGTATATAATATAATAGTTACAGGTGCAGTAGTCACATGATGGCGGTGGTGAGATGATGTGTTACATGTGGAGTTACTGTAATATATGATGTATAGAATATAATAGTTACAGGCGCAGTAGTCACATGATGGCGGTGGTGAGATGACGTGTTACATGTGGAGTTACTGTAATATATGATGTATAGAATATAATATAATAGTTACAGGCGCAGTAGTCACATGATGGCGGTGGTGAGATGACGTGTTACATGTGGAGTTACTGTAATATATGATGTATATAATATAATAGTTACAGGCGCAGTAGTCACATGATGGCGGTGGTGAGATGACGTGTTATATGTGGAGTTACTGTAATATATGATGTATATAATATAATAGTTACAGGTGCAGTAGTCACATGATGGTGGTGGTGAGATGAGGTGTTACATGTGGAGTTACTGTAATATATGATGTATAGAATATAATATAATAGTTACAGGCGCAGTAGTCACATGATGGCGGTGGTGAGATGACGTGTTACATGTGGAGTTACTGTAATATATGATGTATATAATATAATAGTTACAGGCGCAGTAGTCACATGATGGCGGTGGTGAGATGACGTGTTACATGTGGAGTTACTGTAATATATGATGTATAGAATATAATATAATAGTTACAGGCGCAGTAGTCACATGATGGTGGTGGTGAGATGACGTGTTACATGTGGAGTTACTGTAATATATGATGTATAGAATATAATATAAT
Source organism: Rhinoderma darwinii (assembly GCF_050947455.1). Lineage (NCBI taxonomy): Eukaryota > Metazoa > Chordata > Amphibia > Anura > Rhinodermatidae > Rhinoderma > Rhinoderma darwinii. The sequence goes on from NC_134687.1 coordinate 637,143,440, forward strand.
AGTTACAGGCGCAGTAGTCACATGATGGCGGTGGTGAGATGACGTGTTACATGTGAAGTTACTGTAATATATGATGTATAGAATATAATATAATAGTTAAAGGCGCAGTAGTCACATGATGGTGGTGGTGAGATGACGTGTTACATGTGGAGTTACTGTAATATATGATGTATAGAATATAATATAATAGTTACAGGCGCAGTAGTCACATGATGGCGGTGGTGAGATGACGTGTTACATGTGGAGTTACTGTAATATATGATGTATAGAATATAATATAATAGTTACAGGCGCAGTAGTCACATGATGGCGGTGGTGAGATGACATGTTACATGTGGAGTTACTGTAATATATGATGTATATAATATAATAGTTACAGGTGCAGTAGTCACATGATGGTGGTGGTGAGATGACGTGTTACATGTGGAGTTACTGTAATATATGATGTATAGAATATAATATAATAGTTACAGGTGCAGTAGTCACATGATGGCGGTGGTGAGATGACATGTTACATGTGGAGTTACTGTAATATATGATGTATAGAATATAATAGTTACAGGCGCAGTAGTCACATGATGGTGGTGGTGAGATGACGTGTTACATGTGGAGTTACTGTAATATATGATGTATATAATATAATAGTTACAGGTGCAGTAGTCACATGATGGTGGTGGTGAGATGACGTGTTACATGTGGAGTTACTGTAATATATGATGTATAGAATATAATATAATAGTTACAGGCGCAGTAGTCACATGATGGCGGTGGTGAGATGACGTGTTACATGTGAAGTTACTGTAATATATGATGTATATAATATAATAGTTACAGGTGCAGTAGTCACATGATGGCGGTGGTGAGATGACGTGTTACATGTGGAGTTACTGTAATATATGATGTATAGAATATAATATAATCGTTACAGGCGCAGTAGTCACATGATGGTGGTGGTGAGATGACGTGTTACATGTGGAGTTACTCTAATATATGATGTATAGAATATAATATAATAGTTAAAGGTGCAGTAGTCACATGATGGCGGTGGTGAGATGACGTGTTACATGTGGAGTTACTGTAATATATGATGTATAGAATATAATATAATAGTTACAGGCGCAGTAGTCACATGATGGTGGTGGTGAGGTGACGTGTTACATGTGGAGTTACTGTAATATATGATGTATATAATATAATAGTTACAGGTGCAGTAGTCACATGATGGTGGTGGTGAGGTGACGTGTTACATGTGGAGTTACTGTAATATATGATGTATATAATATAATCGTTACAGGCGCAGTAGTCACATGATGGCGGTGGTGAGATGACGTGTTACATGTGGAGTTACTGTAATATATGATGTAAAGAATATAATATAATAGTTACAGGTGCAGTAGTCACATGATGGTGGTGGTGAGATGACGTGTTACATGTGGAGTTACTGTAATATATGATGTATATAATATAATAGTTACAGGCGCAGTAGTCACATGATGGCTGTGGTGAGATGACGTGTTACATGTGGAGTTACTGTAATATATTATGTATAGAATATAATATAATAGTTACAGGCGCAGTAGTCACATGATGGTGGTGGTGAGATGACATGTTACATGTGGAGTTACTGTAATATATGATGTATAGAATATAATATAATAGTTACAGGCGCAGTAGTCACATGATGGCGGTGGTGAGATGACGTGTTACATGTGGAGTTACTGTAATATATGATGTATAGAATATAATATAATCGTTACAGGCGCAGTAATCACATGATGGAGGTGGTGAGATGACGTGTTACATGTGGAGTTACTGTAATATATGATGTATAGAATATAATATAATGGTTACAGGTGCAGTAGTCACATGATGGCGGTGGTGAGATGACATGTTACATGTGGAGTTACTGTAATATATGATGTATATAATAGTTACAGGCGCAGTAGTCACATGATGGCGGTGATGAGATGACGTGTTACATGTGGAGTTACTGTAATATATGATGTATAGAATATAATATAATCGTTACAGGCGCAGTAATCACATGATGGAGGTGGTGAGATGACGTGTTACATGTGGAGTTACTGTAATATATGATGTATAGAATATAATATAATGGTTACAGGTGCAGTAGTCACATGATGGCGGTGGTGAGATGACGTGTTACATGTGGAGTTACTGTAATATATGATGTATATAATATAATGGTTACAGGTGCAGTAGTCACATGATGATGGTGGTGAGATGACGTGTTACATGTGGAGTTACTGTAATATATGATGTATATAATATAATAGTTACAGGCGCAGTAGTCACATGATGGCGGTGGTGAGATGACGTGTTACATGTGGAGTTACTGTAATATATGATGTATAGAATATAATATAATAGTTACAGGCGCAGTAGTCACATGATGGTGGTGGTGAGATGACGTGTTACATGTGGAGTTACTGTAATATATTATGTATAGAATATAATATAATAGTTACAGGCGCAGTAGTCACATGATGGCGGTGGTGAGATGACGTGTTACATGTGGAGTTACTGTAATATATGATGTATAGAATATAATAGTTACAGGCGCAGTAGTCACATGATGGCGGTGGTGAGATGACGTGTTACATTTGGAGTTACTGTAATATAGGATGTATAGAATATAATATAATAGTTACAGGTGCAGTAGTCACATGATGGTGGTGGTGAGATGACATGTTACATGTGGAGTTACTGTAATATATGATGTATAGAATATAATATAATAGTTACAGGAGCAGTAGTCACATGATGGTGGTGGTGAGATGACGTGTTACATGTGGAGTTACTGTAATATATGATGTATAGAATATAATATAATAGTTACAGGTGCAGTAATCACATGATGGCGGTGGTGAGATGACGTGTTACATGTGGAGTTACTGTAATATATGATGTATAGAATATAATATAATAGTTACAGGTGCAGTAGTCACATGATGGAGGTGGTGAGATGACGTGTTACATGTGGAGTTACTGTAATATATGATGTATAGAATATAATATAATCGTTACAGGCGCAGTAGTCACATGATGGAGGTGGTGAGATGACGTGTTACATGTGGAGTTACTGTAATATATGATGTATATAATATAATAGTTACAGGCGCAGTAGTCACATGATGGTGGTGGTGGTGAGATGACATGTTACATGTGGAGTTACTGTAATATATGATGTATAGAATATAATATAATAGTTACAGGCGCAGTAGTCACATGATGGTGGTGATGAGATGATGTGTTACATGTGGAGTTACTGTAATATATGATGTATAGAATATAATATAATAGTTACAGGCGCATTAGTCACATGATGGAGGTGGTGAGATGACGTGTTACATGTGGAGTTACTGTAATATATGATGTATATAATATAATCGTTACAGGAGCAGTAGTCACATGATGGTGGTGGTGAGATGACGTGTTACATGTGGAGTTACTGTAATATATGATGTATATAATATAATCGTTACAGGCGCAGTAGTCACATGATGGCGGTGGTGAGATGATGTGTTACATGTGGAGTTACTGTAATATATGATGTATAGAATATAATATAATAGTTACAGGCGCAGTAGTCACATGATGGTGGTGGTGAGATGACGTGTTACATGTGGAGTTACTGTAATATATG